>NW_027132530.1:0-421641 GCF_026122565.2 Emydura macquarii macquarii | reverse complement strand
CCCTAATAAGATCTTGTAATATTTGTTATTTGGGTAACAGGAACACCATTGTAGTGTAGATGCTTACAGAGTTAGGTCAGCATAAACTGCCTTACATCAGCCTAACTCTGTAATGTAGACAAGCCTTAGAAAGGCAAAGAGTTAACACAGACTAAAAGGGCAGACATTTTGGCTGAGCTGCAAGGCCACAAGCTGGTATTCTCTAGCATGCCAGGGATGAGGCATAAAATGGTCCATAGGATTGACACTGTAGTAGTGCAGCCCACCCCATAGTAGGCCAGACCCAGCTACTGGCAAGGTGAAGGAGCAAATTCAAAGAGAAATATAGTGTGCTGGATATCAGGATAAATAGTCTGACAGCCACTGGGTCTCACCTGTTGTGTTGGTTCCTAAACAAAGAGAAGACTGTAAGGTTTTGTGGTGACTATAGATAGAAAAGATAATACTGTCACAGTGAAAGCGAATGAGGCATTCTTCAAGCAGGTAACAAGATTAGCTAACAGATAGTATTAATGGGGGAAGACAAATACAGCAGCACACAATATGTCCTGCAAATTTCTTAGCATGTGTGGGAAACAACTGGGGGGGCATTCATTTTGGATCTGTTTTTGACCAACAGGCATGAAATAGTTGCAAACGCAAAGGTGCTCAGGAACTTAGGAGGAAGAGATCATAATCTGATAGAATTCAAGATCCTAAGGAAAGGAAGACATGAGAACAGCAAAACAAGAACACCATACTTCAAAAAAGCAGATTTCAACCAACTGAGAGAAATACTAGCCAAGGTCCTATGGAGAGACCAATTAGGAAGAAAAGAAGCCGAAGGGGGCTGACAGTTCCTAAAAGATGTAATAGTAGAGGCTCAACATCAAGCTATTCCAATGCACAGGAAAGATAAGAAGAGTCACACAAGACCAAAGTGGCTTCATAAGGACCTTTTTATCTACCTAAAAACCAAAAGGGATACATAATGGAAAGAGGGGCACATCACCAAGGAAGCATATATGGGAATAGCGCGAGCATGTAGGGACAAAATCAGGAAAGCCAAGGCAAGAAATGAGTTACAGTTCATAAATGTTAGAGACAACAAGAACAAATATGTCAGACAAAAAAGGAAAATCAGGGATGATGTAGGCCCACAGCTCAACGGAGAAGGTGAACTGGTAATGGAAGATAAGGCGGCAGAACTGCTCATTTTCTACTTTGCTTCACTCTTCACACAAAAAACATGTGACTGAATGATTAACAAAGCTATCATAGACAATAAATGGGAAGGGACGCAGATCAGGATAAATAAAGAACATGTCAGAGACCTTATGACAAATTTGAATGAATTCAGGTCAGCAGAGCCTGATGCTATTCACCCCAGGGTGCTGAAGGAATTAGCTGAAGAAATTTTGGAGTCACTGGCAATAATATTTGCAAACATGGATGACAGGAGAGAAGACTGGGGAGGGGCTAATGTAGTATCCATCTTAAAAAAGGGGAAAAAAGAGGAGCTGGGGAACTATAGACCAGTCAACCTGACCTTGATTTCTCTGAAGATATACTAGAGCAATGTATAAGCATTCAGTTTGCAAATACCTGGAGGACGAAGAGGTGATCGCTAGCAATGAACATGGATTTACTAAAAACAAATGATGCCAAACCAGCTTGATTTCCTTCTTGGACAAGCTAATTGGTTTGATAGATAGGGAGAAAGCAGTGGACATAATACACCTGGATTTTAGGGAAACTTTCCAGGTATAAACTGAGGGTGGTTTTTCGGTTTTCGTTTTTTGTTTGTTTGTTTGTTTTTGCATAAACCTCCTTGAAGTCACAAACAGAAGTGGTTTTTTTTTTTTTTTTTTTTCCAGAGTATCTGATGTCTTATCCAACTTTAATTAATCCTCTTTGGAAGTGACATTACTTTGTTCTGTAATGAGATCTACTAGCATAAGGTTCCTATTTTGGATTATCCCCCTGCTATCACATGCTGAATTGCTTTACATCCAGATTAGCCTATATTTACCACACTACCCTGTACTGTTCCAGGGTCATCATAACCAGCTGCCCTACTCCATTTAAATGCTTGCTTACAGCCATATGCACCCCTTTATCAGTCTGATTCATGAGGAGCTTTCAGCTACCTTTCCTGTTTTCAAACTCGTGCTGTATTATGAAGAGAAGTGTGCAGTTAATTAGATGGAATTATTAATTGCTTCTCATCTGACTTGCTCAGGAAAACCAAGAAGTAATGTGCTTAATCTGCAGCAAGAGAGATTGTGGTTCCATGTTAGGAAAATCTTTCTAAATATAAAGGTAGTTAAGCTCTGAAATAGGCTTTCAAGGGAAGTGAAATCCCCATTACTAGAGGTTTCTAAGAACAGGTTGGGCAAATTCTTGTCAGGAATGATCTAGGTTTACTTGTACTTGATGACTTCTTGAGGTCCCTTCCAGTCTGACTTTTTATGATTCTATGAATGGACTAGTGTTATAAAACAGAATATAAAATTCAAACAGCTATGAGAATTAATCACAATGGTATTCCCTTAAGTATTCACAAACAGCAGCAACAGGTTGTTTACCCTAATTAAGCATAACTAATAGCTAAAAAACTATTAACATAATTTAAGAGCTAAACTTAAAGCAATAGTATCAAATAACCAAATATAAACTCAGTGAAGTAAATAGATTAAAACTATATTTCAACTTGATATTCAAACTTTAAACTAACATTGAATAAAACTAGATAGTTTGGGCAGGACAATATAACAAAGTATTGTCAATGTAACAAAAACTAGCAAAAGCATTGCTACTTCTTTTACTTCTGTCTTACAAAAGGTAGTATTTTGAGGCTAAGCAAACATTTTAAGGCAATTCAGAGTCATATGATTACTACAGCTTGAAATTCAGCAGAGTTTAGACAAACGTCTAGATGGAAATGACTACCATGGGTACAAGAATCACCTAATGTGATTATTATACAACAGTGCAGAGCAGAGAGAATTAGCTCTGATTTAGTGGAGTTAATAGGCAATTTTACAATCCTGACAGTTCAGGAAGTAGTTTGATTAACCACAGTATTAAAATTGTAGTCAATCAAGCCGGTGGATGGAATGTTCTTAGAGATATTAGACAGATAGTGTACCTCAGGGAGATCCTGGTGATTGAGTTAATTGGCAGAAGAAGAGATATTATTGAAGGTAGTTCTGTATACCATGAGTAAACTGTGTAATGTTCAAGTGAAGAAAGAGAACTATCACTAAGTACTCTACTTTCGGTATTTAAAAGAGACAAAGGAACTAGTTAAGTTAACACCCCAGGTTGAAATGAGGCTAGCATGGAGTATAAGGTATTAACACATTTGATACTCCTGTAGTTAGAAAACACACAACACAATTAAAATTAGAGTAAAAGTAAACTAAAGTTTAGAACACACACAAATATTGAATAAAGATTTTGAAGTTAGAAGATTGTGTATGAGAGTGAGGAAAACTATGTACTATTATAAGGAAGAGAGATCTAAGGCCTGATCTACACTATGAAATTAGGGTGGCATGACTACTTCACTCACTCTGACTACTGTGAAAAAATTTCTCTTCTCATTGCTCAGCTGCACATTTAAATTGACGTAGCCCCTGGTGTAGACAGCGTTTGGTCGATGGGAGAATTCTCCCATCACCCTAGCTACCACCTCTCAGAGAGGTGGAGTGCGTACATCATCAGGGGAGACCCTTCCATTGGCGTAGGTAGCATCTTTACTGAAGCATTACAGTGGCTCAGCTGCAGCAGTGTTTTAATGCTTCAATGTTTTAAGTGTAGACAACTCCTTAGGATGCTTCTCTCAGC
The DNA here is from genome assembly GCF_026122565.2 of Emydura macquarii macquarii. Classification (NCBI taxonomy): domain Eukaryota; kingdom Metazoa; phylum Chordata; order Testudines; family Chelidae; genus Emydura; species Emydura macquarii. The sequence goes on along the minus strand of NW_027132530.1, from coordinate 417,810 downwards.
TGCAAGTAATTCTCATTCACACATGCAAAAAGAGCACAGCTGGAGGGGGTGAGTGGAAGATACAGGCTAGAGCAAAACAGCGATTTTTAAACAAAGTTGCTAGTTCTTAGTAGCACTCATAGGCTATGTCTAGACTAGAAACCTTACTGTGGTACAGCTGTACCACTGCAGTTGCACTGCTGTAAGGTCTCCCGTGTAACAGCTCTGTGCCAACAGGAAAGCTGTCTCCCGTCAGCGTAATTAAACCACCCCCAAATAAGCAGCAGTAGCAATATCGGCAGGAGAGCATCTCCCGCCAACATAACGCTGTCCGCATGGGCACTTCTGTGGGAGTAATTTAAGTAAGATTTTTTTCAGACCCCTGAGTGACATAAGTTTTAGCAACAGAAGTGCTAGTGAAGACATAGCCATAGTAAGGAATTAAGTTGAAAGAAGACCACAAAATCAAATTAACTATCAAACAATGGATTGCCACAAAGCTACGATAACACAATAAATAGAGCTGAGATTTAGTTATGAACTCATCAAATCAGAGATTTGAAGAGTAGCTCTTTTAGGCAGTAAGGTAGATAATTTAGTCAGTTAAATGAAGTGAGCTCAGTACCACACACACAGCTGTGAAGAATAACTCTGTCACTTACTACTGAAGGCATGCAGTTTAAATCAGCACCAAATTAGTTTAAACTGCAATCATGTCAGATTGTACAGCTTAATCCAGTTATATTTTAGAAGGGGATTTCCTCCCCATCTTAAACTACTATACGGCTTGATTTCTTTTCTTTCTTTTTTTAAACTATTTATAGTGTGTTTTTTGTACCATTTGAAATTAAGATTTTTTTCATAGCTGGCTGGAAGTTGCTAGGTTTATATGACTTTGGTATTTTCCAACTGAGAGTTCCTACTGACCCAAGAGTCTGGTTTAATGAAATAGATCTGAACTCCAATGGGTTCAGTGTTCCAGGAAAAGAATAATTATGCTCTGAAAGAACAAATTCTGACGTTGTTCAAAGTCCATACATTCCATATGGAGTTTTAGCAACAAATATTTATTTCCTATGTCCTTCTGCACTTTTTACCAGGTGGAATTTCTCACCCTTCCTTCTCTTGTTCAGTATGCAGTCTTTTTCATGGTGGGACTTAGGATTCTATCTTCAGGGAAATTTAAAGAGTTATTGGAGGAAGAGAAGTGGATTCGCCTTTCTCTACCTTATGGGGTGGTTGCCCTAACCACTATGCTGTAAAGTCATTCCAACTTGCTCTTTCTGGCCAAAAGACTCTTTTAGTATTTATATACAGTGGAACTGTTTCATAATAAGATGCTGAGGGAGCTCCATATCAAACTATCCCATAGCTCAGTGGCTAGGGCACTCACCTGAGAGGTGGCAGATACCTGTTCAAATCCTTTTGTTTCATCAGAGGGAGGAAGGACTTGAAGTGAGGGGAAGGTCTCTCACATCCTCAGTGAGTTGCCTAAGCATGGGGCTAAAAGTTGAGTGAGGTCCTCCTCCCCTACCTCAGCTGTTTTATGTGGAGTTAGGCAGCCTCTGAATACACCTACCAGTTTGGACCCCATCAGCAGAGGAACGTCTAATTTCCCCAGTTCATGAATCAGAAGCAGAGATAGGTGCCTATCTCAATGAGACCGGCAGGGGTTAGGACATACTCTCCTCATTGGCATATCCCACTGGCTATCTTAGACCGTTCCCCACCTCGTGCAATGGCTTTTGTGAATCACATTCTAAGGTGAATTCTCTTCCCTTTCATTATATAGGGACCCTGGGTACCTAACTCAGGCTTTGTAGATCCCAGTGTTGATCCTATGATTTTCTAGGTATCTAAAAGTTAGGCATTGTAATTCGCAGTGTCACAGTGCATAAATCCCATGGTGGATCTGAGCCTAAAACACTAACAAAAATAAATGAGAAGTCATGGCATATAAGCCAAAGGTGGTTCTAGTTGTATAATACCTGAATGGAGCATATTCAGTGGTTACAGCTTCTGAAGAAGTTATAATTTAATTCCATCACAGCCTCTCGCTCTGTACAACTCTGTCCCAAGAAAGTTATTACATTTTCTGCTTTCATAACGACCCATTGCGCATCCTCATTACATGGCCACTCCTGCTTGGCCTGACCCTCTGAAATTCATGGGAATCAGCAAAGGTGTTATTCATTAAGCCCATCCCTAGCCAGGACATTTCTATGATGTGTGTCCTGTGTGGATTTTCTTATGAAGTTTGGGCTGTGGCAGAAGCATTTCCCACACTCAGACCACTATAGGGTCTCACTTCCCTGTGGGTTCTCTGATGGAATAGAAGCTGTGAGCTTTGACTGAAGCTTTTTCCACACTCACTGCATTTGCAGTGTCTCCCTCCCCCTCCCTCTCTCCCCATGTGACTTCTCTGGTGATTAGTGAAATCTGCACTCTGACTGAAGCTTTCCCCACAGTTGGGGAAGTTATAGCATTACTTTCCTGTGTGAACTCTCTGATGTTTAATAAGGGATGAGCTGTGGCTGAAGCATTTCCCGCACTCAGAGCAGTTATAGGGTTTCTCTCCTGTGTGGATTCTCTGGTGTCTAATAAGGTGTGAACTCTGACTGAAGCTTTTCCCGCACTGGGGGCATTCATAGGGTCTCTCTCCAGTGTGGGTTCTCTGATGTGATAGCAGGTGTGAGCTCACACTGAAGCTTTTACCACACTCATCGCATATGTAGGGTTTCTCTCCTGTGTGGATTCTCTGGTGAGTAATAAGAGTTGAGCTCCGACTGAAGCTTTTCCCACACTCAGAGCATTCATAGGGTCTTTCTCCTGTGTGGGTTCTTTGATGTGATAGCAACTGTGAACTTTGACTGAAGCTCTTCCTGCACTTGGAGCATTCATAGGGTCTCTCTCCTGTGTGGGTTCGCTGATGTGACAGAAGGTGTGAGCTCACACTGAATCTTTTCCCACACTCACTGCATTTGTAGGGTTTCTCTCCTGTGTGGATTCTGTGATGTTGAATAAGGGTTGAGCTGCAATTGAAGCTTTTCCCACAGTCAGGGCAATTATAGGGCTTCTCTCCTGTGTGGATTGTACGATGTGTAATAAGGGCTGAACTCTGTCTGAAGCTTTTCCCACAGTGCAGGCACTTGTAGGGTCTTTCTCCTGTATGGATTCTCTGGTGAATAATAAGGACTGATCTCCAAGGGAAGCTTTTCCCACATTCACCACAAGAGTAGGGTCTCTCTATAGTGGGGTTTCTCTGTTCAACTGTTTCTCTGATTTTCTTGACCCTTCTGCTTCGGCGACTGGATTTACCCTGTCTCTCCCCTGAGTGGTTTCCCTGCTGCATCTCAGGCCTGTGCTGGCTCTCACAGGCTTCTGGCTCCTCAGGACTCTGGAAAACATCCCCTTCAGCTCTTCCTGATACCATCCTGTGTGGTTCCACATGCTCAGGACCTTCCTGCTGAAGATTCTCCTCCTCGTTCTCAGTCACCATCCCATCACCTGCTGGGACAGAGAGAGCATCCAGACAGGAGTCAGTCTCAGTGCTGGGGGGAAGGGAATCACAGAAAGGAGACCAAAACCAAATAATTGCTGGGGGGGTTAAAATGTCGTGATCTGAATCTTACCCACCCTCTATGACTTTAAAAGCAACCCAATGTCAGAAGGCCAGGGTTCCCTGGTATGTAGCATGAGTATCAGCTCACCTGACAGCTTAGTGCATCACAATTCACTATTGTTATTATCTGTATCTAAAAGGTGTCATGAAATATGGCACTGGAAAACTTTAACAGCTCACTGATCCTTAATATTCTTGTGTGATGTATGTACAGTAAAGCCACCAAGGACTTAATAGATATACACTGGAAATATGTGACTAAAATATGTTTAATCTGGGCATGTCAGAGCAGTTAATGAACAGGTTTTCTCCACACAAAGGAAAGAGGCCAACACCTCAAACCAAGTGTGGTCAAATTCAATGAGCTATTCATTTGTATTGGAGGTTGAGGGAAGATCATTTGCATTGTAAAAATCACATGCAGGGGAGAAGACAGCATGTCATCCACACCGGGCAGGGAAAGGAACTTTGTCTAGGCTTAATTTTCAAGGAATTTTGTAGGTTTACTGGACTATAAAAAGAAAAGGGAGAGAACTCCATAGTTATCGATTATTGTGCAGATACAAGATGCCTGGGCTCCTGTACATCTGAGAAAAGTGGATCCTTCAACCAAGGAGGTTGAAGTCTCTGGGAATTGAATATACAGATGAGAAACCTACTTATACACTGCAGGTAGACAGTTTAGGAGAAATTGAGGCCTGGAGGGGCATTGGTGTCACTCTGCAAACAGTGGGTGATGGAAGCCAGGGTGTGACCTGCTTGTCTTCTGTCTGTCTGTAAGTTGGTGTTGGTGCTGTGAGCCACAGCAGTAGCATTTAAGGTCCCCAGGTTGCAAGGCAGGCAGTGACAGAACCCCTTACTGGTCTGGGCTGAACCCCAAAATGTCACAGCCTCCCAAATCCTTCCCCAGAGGAGAGAGCGGAAGGGAGCCATCCTTCCTTCACATCCTCTGAATAAAGAAGAAGGCAGGGGCTGAAGGGTCAGACAGGCTTGATGAAAATTCTTAAGTGAAATATGCCATGGGGATACAATAATTGGTCTCTTAGTCAGTTTAGCTGGTTCCTCACCTGTGTGGACATTCCTCAGTGTCTCCCCTTCCTCAAAGCCCTGAAGATCAGGGACCCATGGCTCCTCCCCTCGTTCCAGCCGGGAGATCATGTCAGGTTTTGCTTGGGGGACAAGGAAACAAGTGCTAATCTTGTTCATTAAAATAAAACTGTTATTCCTTCCAAATTCAGCGTCTGAATAGCCCACCCAGATAGGCTCCTTCCTTTCTCCTTCCCCGCCTAAAGGGACTTGGCTGTAAATCATAAAAGATCATATGACTCACTGCTCTGGAGAAACAGCTCACCCATTCCATCTAGGGAATGGCCCTGCCTTATTCCCGTGGGGAGCTGAGGAGAGTTGCTACACTCTGAAGGTGTCTGGGATACAACAAAAGTCTTCATCACTGCCAATTACCCCCACATGCGCACACTCATATCCCGTCACAAAACAACCCACTATTGGAAAATATTACATAGATAGACTGTGAACTTTTTGGGGTAGGGACTGTCTTTCACTATGTGTCCATATGTGGCTCAGAGAGGCTATGATCCCTGACTGGGGCTTCTAGGTGCTTTCCCAGTGCAAGCTGTTGAGAAATAAACAGAAGAAACACCATTTAGGGCCTGAAAAGATAACAACTGCCCCTACTGCAAAGCAGAGAGCAAAGAGCCTCAGAACAGAAATCCTTACCCAGCGAGGTCACAGTCTCATAATTCTCCTGCATGACATCCCTGTACAGGGCTCTCTGACCCAGGTCCAGCAAAGCCCACTCTTCCTTCGTGAAATACACAGCCACATCCTCAAAGGTCACCAGCTCCACTGCAGCCATTTCCTTTCACCGTCTCTCAAGCTAATGAGACACCCTGAAGCAAAATGTGAATGTTATTTTGCAGCCTGTCAGGGTTAGAAGGGTGACTTGGGATATTTTGGAAGGGGATTTAATCCATTTCACATCCTTATTCCCCACAGGCTCTTTCCCTGCAGAGAGACATTCTAGACTCTGTGATTCTGGAGAAATGTTTTTAATATCTTGATTCAAACAATAACCTCTTAAATCTGTATTCACTTTTCTCAAAAAGTGGCCAGTTTTAAAAATGCTGAGCTTGCAACATAAGGGTTCAGTTCTGAGTGCCCAGAGCTATTGAAATCAGTTCACTTACTCAGGTGCCTGAATATGGATTTAGGTGTCTAAATTTAAGCTCTTGTTTAAATACAAGATCCTGACCATCATCACTTTATTATAGCACAGACCCAGCCTCTGCTGGTCCTCCACCCCCACTCCAAGACTAAACCCAGAGACTATAACAGAGATTAAGTGACGTCAATGGGACCAGAAAGAAAAGTTAAAAAAAAACATATTAAAATTTTGAGACACATCTGGACATGCCTGACTTTCCTGTTTTACAACCTGCACCCACCATGGGGTCATGGCCTCATAAATAATTGGTATACAATTTTAAAATGTGATCAGAAGGTAACTCTTACTATGTTTCTTTAAAAATATAGATACGATACCCACAGGTTACTGCTAGTGAAGATTTGTGTCCCTGGTGAAACACAATATTATTAGTTAACAGTTTTAAATAATCATGTTAGCTTTAGGAAAGAAGTTACTGTCTGGAGGAAATCTGAGGAAATTGAAAAACTTGCCTGATTCTTGCTTTGGTAAGCAAAGGGGCAGACAGTATTCCCTGGGTGAGTTATGGGTCTTAACAATAAGCCCCAAGGGCTTTCTGGACACAAAACACTTTAGGAGCAGGCTACTAGGAAAAACATCTAAAAATAATAAAATCTGTGTTAACTGCAGAGTGTTCAAAATCAGTTATAGTCAAACAGGACATTTCTTCTTTTGTTAACCTTGAACACCTTCTCAGAAACCCCATACACTGTCCTATTGACTGGGGCAAAACAAACATGCAGTTTAATGATCACCTTCCCAAAACAAAATGAAACACATTGATGCGGGTCCGTCTTTATTTCAGCAGTGATGGTTCTGAGTGCTGCTTACTCACAAACACTTAATGGGGTTTGTCATCTGTGATAGTGATACATTTATTGTTGTTGTCATGGCTGGGAACAGCAATGGCAGAGTGTAATCGCCCATTAACTGACATTAACTGACATTCCACTATATCTGTGTACATGATTTAGTTGGGGTTGGTCCTGCTTTGAGCAAAGGATTGGACTAGATGACCTCCTGAGATCCCTTCTAACCTAATCTATGATTCTATGTATGAAGAGTTAACCCCCACTCCTCGAATGTCAGCAGGGTGAGGGGCTATCTTGCAGGAATACTCCCACTGCTGTCACCACTCACATCTCCCTTACCCCCATATGGGGAAAAATACTTTTCATCGTTTGCTTTTGTCCAAACCCTGCAGGTCACTGCATCGTAAATGACACTGACCTCTGGTTTCTTGGGGTGACTGCTAATAGTTTTGTTGATGTTCTCTACGAAATGCTGAATGTTTGAATAATAGCCCAGTAATAATGGCTCCCTTTTCTGTTGCTATCACGAATGGCAAATCATAAGAAATCACATTCCATGAGTAACAATAATGAATTTCGGATAAAATGACATCTCAATTACCAGTCAGATTCAAAGGCTTCACCAGCTGTAGTATGAAGTTGGAACTAGTATGTTAAGGAAAAGCCCCCCCCCTCCCCCCGCCCCCCCGATGCATTTCTAGGTAAGAGGACATAAAACCCACCATCAGTCATTTTTCCCCCTTATCAGAAATCCTGAACTTGAGATGTTTTGACCTAATAATTAAATTTTCCAGGCCAGCCTTTCCATTTCACCAGAAAATACTTGTTTCTCCCCGTCTTTTCTTCAATAGAATCTTTTTTAGTTTGTAAACAAAGGCCTGGTTAATATTTACTTTTTGTAATTCTTCAGGGTAAAAAGAGCCCACAACTTCCTCTTCTCTATAATCTTTTAACATGTACTCAGGTCTCTTCCCTCATGATAAAACAGCAGGTATAATAAATATTTCATTGGTATTTCATTCAACCTGAAGAAGAGCTCTGTGTAGCTAGAGAGCTTGTCTCTTTCACCAGCACAAGATGGCCCAATAAAAGATATTACCTCACCCACCTTATCTCTTTACCAAATCACTTCTGAACCATCTTACTCTAAGACTTCAGTATATGTAAGAAAAAACAAACATAAAAAAAATACAGAGCAAGGCATCATATTTTACATGCATTTTTTCATGCATCTGACGAAGTGGGTTGCAGCCCATGAAAGCTTATGCCCGCAGAAATTTGTTAGTCTCTAAGGTGCTACAGGACTCTCATTGGTTTTGCTCTATAAAGACTAACACGGCTACCCCTCTGATATTTTACATTTGATTCTTAAAAGCAGAGTTATATATAGTCAAGAGAAGCAACTATGCACAGCTAGTAATATCTTTTTATTTAACATTAGATTTGTATCACCTATAAACACCCATTGTGTTCTTGATTCTGAAAGAAAAAATGTGTACATCTTAATCAATATTCAGTTTTATCCTTTTTGACCCCTTACGGAGAGGTTTTGTTATTTAAAAAGTTTTATAAGCTATTTTAACAACCCTCCGACATATTATCAGGCCAGTTTTTGCTGGCACATTATGTCCAGTGCCTACAAGCAGTGAAAATAGATCTGCTTAAGCTTCTACCTCCCTTGTTTTAACAACTTCATTTACAGTTTCAGTGGTCAAGTTAAGCTCCTTCTGTTTGTAGCCTGTGACTACAATTATACTTAGGAGCCATGCCATATTCAATTTAGAAGAAATGCATCTCATTTGGTTAAATGTTTCTGTGTGCCCTCAAAGGAAACAATTGTGGCTGTGTTTACTGTGTTCATCTATTACACAGGCTTCACAGTTATCAAAGAGCTAACCCTAAAGCCATGGTAAATGGCTTGATTACAACAGCCTTAACGATATCAGTCATAAGACCTTCTTTACAGTTGTGTCAGTCAGCCCCCTTATTTTTTATGCTCTTTCTATTTTTAGTCTCCTTTTCGCAAAAGCAGCATGTGCATATCAGATTTTTTCTTCCAGAAAGCTGATTCTCTTTATCTGACTCATCCTCTGAAGATTTCTGTCAAAAGCAGAGAAAATAATAGGTATTTTATTCTTTGTTGCAGTAATTTAACAATAAAAAAGACAAAAATTTTAACTTGTACTAACCCTCTTCTGTTTCTGAATCATCATCATTTCCAGAGGCCACACTGTTGGGCATTGTCTGTCTCTCAATCCCATCTATGATCCCTGTTATTAAGAACAAACATATATATGTATTTAAACTTTTATAATTTTGCATCAATTTCATGTAAAATGCCCTAAGATTTCTTACCTCATCATGCAATTCTGGCTCAGACTGCTCCGCTTTTGACGGCAACTCGCTACACACCCTGGCTGTAATCCTGTATGGCCCTGGCTTAATTATCCATCAAAAAAAAAAAAGCACATTTTCAAATTGTAATTGTAATATTTTTTCAGAAGCTGTGAAAACATGTTCCTTTGTTTTACCATGATAATATTGCCATTTGACCAAGAATCATTAGTTATTATGTAACTGTTGGCCCACTATCCTCCGATGATGCTACGGCTGCCATCTCCATGTATATAGGCTCTTCTTCCTCCTGCACCTACAAAGAGCATTAATAGATTTTTCCTCTTATAATTTTGCAGTAATTTGTTATAAAATAATAAAGGCCATCTCACCTCTGATCTCATCTCTGCCTGCATCATAGCCAGCAACAAACGTCTCTGCATCCAATCCTGAAGTACTTTTACATCTTTTGCCTCATTTACAACTGGCGATGGCCCCGTGGAGTCTCCCTGGTTCTTTGGTTCGATTTCTGGAGGGAACGTGGGGTTCAGTATCAGTGATGCCTCTTCGGGGAAATAAGAGTTGGCAGGTTGTCTCTTCCGAACACATGCAGGTGCCCCCAAAGGTAATACGAGCTTCTTGGCGTCTGTAGGCATCTTGTAAAAGGCCATGATCAGAACCTATAGGTTCCCACTTTAAAACCCCGTGCAAAAAAGTGTGGTTTTTATGTACATCAGTCAAACTATCATTGCTTAGGGTTTTTCAAATGATCCAATCCTCAGGAGGCCATTCCTGACTGGCTCAACAAAAGTGATTTAAACAGTCCAATGGAGAATAGCCATGCCCCAGCACTAATGTGACACATTATCACTGGTTCAGGAAAATGCATTTGTTTTAATATTCTATGATATGTCTATAGAATATCTTCTAATTGGCTCAGCCTACAGCCATGGCTTTTCTGAGGCTACCTGTCCTGGAATTACTGGCATTTGATTAGTGACAGCTCTTGGAGTGTGGTGCTTTTCTCTTTTTTAACACTCTCTTTCAGACACTATGTAATAATTCTTTTCATTTTCTCCCCCTGCCATTTGGTCAGAGAGCTGCATTTTCCTTTCTTGCTGTTTTTGCAACTCACTCCTCCTCTCTCTTGCTTTCTTTGTCCTTTTTTGGTCCACTTTATTTTCTCTGTCCTTCAGCCATTTTTTCCTTTCCAAGGAACTAACTGTTTCTCACACTTTGTGATAATTTACTTTATATTCTCTTGGTATTTTTGTTCCTCCCTTATTTCTGAATATTAGCCTCTCTCTGTTGTTCTACAGCCACCTTTCCACATGGCTAACTTTCTCTCACTTAGAGATAATCTGCTTTATTTTATAAAGGTTTTAAAAATTACTTAACACGTGTTTATACTACTGGGTTATTTAAATTAAATCAAATAAGGTATTTAAATTACCTTAATAACAGTTTTAAATAATAAAAAAAAAAAAGACCACAAGCACTATTTGTATTTAGTCCTAATGCATCCCATTCTTTTTTCTTCAAAGAGAAAAGTGCACATGTCCTAAAAGGAGACTGGGATGAGACATAAAACAAAAAGGGGGCATGGAAGTCTCTCAAAAGTTATATGGTGACTAAAGGTGTAGATTTTAAACTACATAGCCACCTTGCACTCAGGTTAAATGTAAGCCAGCCTAAATAAACTGGCTGGCAGAACCAGGTGCTCTGAGCAGAGGAAGCTGCCTCCTGTTTTAGTTGGGTTTGGGTTTCTGTTCATTAGTTTTCTGATCCCTCGTGGGTTCAAGGAAACAAGACTTTCTACATAAATAAGATGGCTATAATGGTCACAGAATCCCATGTCAAATTCTTCTCTCTGTTGGAGCAGCCCTCAGTACCTGAACTTTGACTATCTGCTCATGTCAAAAGGAGTAACACTTTCTTGTATGAAATCCCTCTCAAAGGCAAAGTTCTATTACAATTTTTACTAAACTTACATGTACAATATTGACTTCCCCAAGAATTCAAATAACATGTCATGCACCAAAGAGTTATGAGTTTCCTAAAAATATGTTTGGGATTCTTTTTTATTTACCTTTTTTATTCTGAACCTTTAGGGCGCACTAGCTTCATATTTTCAAACTTTTCTTCTCCACAACAGTGAAGATTAGAATCTCTTTTTAAAAATTATTGTTATTCTTAAGCAAAGCTGTGACACAAAAGCAATCTCTTGCTTCCAGAAGCTGTGTTTTCAGAATAAAAACAAATATTGTCACACTCATGATAAAATCATCAAAATTGGTAACAATGGGTTACCATTGTATTTGACTATACCATAGTATTTGGACACCCATGATATTGGTACCAGTGGGAACACTCACACTACATAAAGTAAAGGACTTGTTTACATTTTTTTCTGAATAAAGATTTTGTTTGCAAGTGGCGACTGCAGCCATTGATTGGCTGTGACCTCTCCCAAAGAATCCATGTCTAAAATATTTATGCGTTGCTTTAACAATTAGTATCATTTTGCACTTCCAATTACATAATTCTCACCCCTTTAATTAAAAAATAAAGTAAATTTCTCTAACTAATTCTCCTGCCCTGCAAACCCTGAAGCAGATACTTTAACATTTCATTTGACACACACTGGCAGCTGTCCAAGTTTAAGGACCCATGATGACCCCTGATGGGCTGATTTTTTTGTACCTCTGAAGTGGCAGCCCTCTTTCACAAGCTTTCCCAATCTGCTCAATATTTTGTTATGATACATTTCCGTGGTGTTCTTCATGCAAACAAGTTTACTGTTTTGTTCTTCCAAAAATCAATAGATTCGTTTAAAATGCGTATTTTGTTACTCTTTTGCATTGGGCTCAGAAATTCCTCATGCCATTGCTATACCACGATATTTAAGGGCATGTGCCTACAATGATTCTAACCAGGCAGGGGTACAGTATAGACACAAGCTGGGTGAGGCAATATCTTTTATTGGACCAACAGAAGTTTGTCCCATAAAAGATATTACCTCACCCACCTCGTCTCTCTAATATCCTGGGATCAACACGGCTACAAAAACACTGCACACAGTTTACATCAGTACACATGTAACCCTGGCTAGTAACATGTTCTTCTAACGTTATTAACAACATTACTACCCACCTTTCCCACAACCCCCACCCTAGCGCTGCCCCTTCCCCCAGCGTCTCTCCTCCCCCCGCTATCCTGTGTGTGTGTTTATTTTATTTTTTTCAGTTTGAAAATTTGGTGCAGCTCTTACTTCTCTGGTCCCAGGAGCGTTCGCTCCCCCGGGGCTGGATCGGCCCCTGCAGGCGCTAAGGGGTCAGAGCCTGGCTGTGTCCGTGCGTGGGGGCAGCAGCTCCGGGACCGCAGACACCCGGGAGCAGAGATGGGGCGAGGAGGGGCCGTGGGCGCAGAGTCACTTTCCTGCCCGGCCCCGGCACTTTCCCCGGGTCTCTCCCCTCACCTGCAGTCTGCGGCTCGGGAGCTGGTGTCGGCAGAGCCTGGGGCTGCCCCAAAGTCTGGTTCCAGCCAGCGGAGAAAGTGCCCCCGGGCTGGGCACAGAGGGGCGCTAGTGCAGGGCTCTCCCCGCACAGACCCGCTGGGGAGCAGTAGCGGAGTCACCCGGGCTCCCAGAGCATTAGGGTGCCTAGAGGCAGCAGCATCGGCGTCTGTCTGACCCAGGAAGTTCAACCCACAATCAGCTGAGGAGCAGTAAAAGCCGCTGCCTTCCCCCTGCCCTTGCTGCCTTCAGACTCTGCTTCCTCCCATAGACGGTTTTAAAGGGAGACAGGGAGGAGGGGAGGGATGGGCACGACGTGTGACGGCAGGGGGCAGGGGAAGGAGAGGAGAATATAGGTAAAATTAGGCCCAGGAGGAGCAGCTGGAGTTAAGAAAGGGGGAGACGATCGCCACACACACCGCCTTCCCCAGGGCTGATGTGAAGGGAGCGGTGGGCTCCACTTCTTAGACAAGGCAGCTCTTCCTGAGGGGCTGGAGGAGTCTGGATTCAGTGACATATTTTAGACATGCCCATTCACAAGATCATGTTTTGCCATATATATTCTGATGTTTAAGAGAGTTCCATGTCACTTTACGGACACTTAACATATATTAGCCTCAGAGCAAGTCCCTACCTGGGCTTAGCTGTTGTTCTGATCTCCTGAATTGGGCTCCTTTCCTGCAGGCCATGTAAATGTAGTTTTCATTCTTTAAATTAATTAAAATATGTTTATGACTCTTATTGCTTTTAATACACCATCATTTACATCTTCCCCCCCTCAAGCTGCTTACAACTGGAGTTGAGTGTCTCATGATCCACCACCTTGTCTGTAAAGGACTCTCAGTCAAAAGAATCACTCTCTTAGGGAGATTTAAACCAACAGTGGAATGGACCAGCTTTTTCTGAATCAGGGGTTGATATGCTGATTACAATCTGCTGAAGCTAGGTTTTTGCTGGACAAAGGTTTGGGGTTAGACAATCCTTTTTTATGCATTATCTCTTCATGTGGTTGTACTGGGGACTTGATCTACCTCAAAGTACATATTAAGGCAAGTTCCCATGATCCTTTTTCTTCTGGAGAGGCATTTCCTTTTATTGCAGGTGGTGGTTCATTAACTGGTCAAAATGTCATGGGAAGTTTCCTATCCATCCAGCAGGTGGCATTTGAGCATCACAAAAAATTCCTTTCCAGTCTTCTTGGAATCCTTAATTTTTTCTTTAGCATAGAGATATGCCACATCTCAGCCGAGTACTTTTATACAGTGGACCAGACTCAACAAGGGAGTCTGAGGAATACTTTCATCCCTGAATGTCCCATGGCTCAGAGGTTAGGGAACTCACTTGGGAGCTGGTAGAGTGCTATTCAAATCCCTTCACTTCCCCAAGAAGAGGGGAGACTTGAACCAGTGGTCTCACACTTCATGGCTTACAGGGCATCAGAGAGGTCCTTGTCCTCTTTCCCTATGCCCCACATATTTTTGTGTGGTGTTAGGTGGCCTTGGAACAACCCAACTGAATAGGGCCCCATTGGCAGAGGAGCATTTATCATCCCCAGTTTATGAATCACAAGCAGAGATATGGGATTTAGGTACCTATATCCATGAGGCAGGGCTCAGGAAATGCACCTCTCATTAGCATCTCCCATTGGCTAGTTTAGGGGGCTCCCCTCCTAGCATGCAGAAGTTTGTGAATCATATTTTAGGGTGTCTATCTCTCCTGCATCGTTTTATAGATCCCTGGTGCCTAACTCAGGTTTTATGGACCCTAGTGTTGTTTCCATGACTTCCTAGGCATTTAGAGGTTAGGTATCTCAATGCTCAGTATCATAACACTTAATTAAGTCCGTTGGTGGATCTAGGCCTAGAAACTATGAAGAATAAATGAAAGTCATGGAATATAAGAGAAAGGTTTCTAGCACCAAACAAATTTAGGAGCTGAACAAAGGCTGTTCAAAGCTTCTTGAGAAGTAATAATCAAATCCTAGCAGAGCACAGGAATCGTATCTCAGTCTCTTGTCCTACAGGCTCAGGGCTAGGAAGGTAATTTCAATCTCTGTTTTAACAACCATTGTGTGTCCTCATTGCATGGTCACTCCAGCCTGGCCTGACCCTGATATTCTAAGCATTTACAGGCTGTCTCCAATGTGGATTCTCTGATGCTTAATACAGGTTTATCTTCAATTGAAATTTATCCCACAGTCAGGATAGTTATAGGATCTTTCTCCACTGTGGAGTTTCTGATGTGATAGAATGTGTAAGTTTCAACTAAAACTTTTCCTGTACTCATTGTGTTTGGAGAGTTTCTCCCTGTGTGGGGTCCTTGCGGCTTATAAGAGTTGAGCTGTTATAGAAACTTTTCCCACAGTCAAGTCACTTATAAGGGTCTCACTTCACTGTGGAATCACTAATGTGTAGTAAGAGCTGAGTTTGCACTGAAGTTTTCCCCACATTCAGAGCATTTAAAAGGTTTCTCCCCTGTGTGAATTCTCTGGTGAATAATAACAGTTGAGCTTCGACTGAAGCTTTTACCACAGTTGGGGCAATTATAAGGTCTCTTTCCCATGTGGGTTCTGTGATGTGATAGAAGGTGTGAGATGCAACGAAAGTTTTCCCACACTCATTGCATATGTGGGGTCTCTCCCCTGTGTGGATTCTCTGGTGATTAGTGAGGGTAGAGCTGTCACTGAAGTTTTTCCCACAGTTGAGGCATTTGTAAGGCTTCTCCCCTGTGTGTTTTCTCTGATGTTTAGTGAGGTCTGAGTTCTGACCAAAGCTTTTCCCACATGCCATACACTTATAGGGTTTCTCTCCAGTGTGGATTCTCTGGTGTCTAACAAGTTTCGAGAGCTGAACAAAGCTTTTCCCACACATGGGGCATTTGAAGGGTCTTTCCCCCATGTGAGTTCTCTGGTGTAATAGAAGGTGTGAGCTCAGACTAAAGCTTTTTCCACACTCCTGGCATATGTAGGGTCTCTCCCCTGTGTGGATTCTCTGGTGCAATAGTAGGTGTGAGCTCTGATTAAAGCTTTTCCCACATTCATTGCACATGTAAGGTCTCTCATCTATGTGGGTTCTCTGGTGTGATAGAAAGTTTGCATTCTGACTGAAGTCTTTCCCACACTCATTGCATTTGTAGGGTCTGTTTCCTGTGTGGATTCTCTGGTGACTAATAAGGGCTGATCTCCAGCGGAAGCTTTTCCCAGAAAAACTGCACATGTAGGGTCTCTCTCCAGTAGGGATTCTCTGTTGAACAGTTTCTTTGATTTCCATGACGCCTCTGCTCATCTGAGTGAATTTACCCTGCTTCTTCCTTTCAAGGTTTCTCTGCTGCCTCTCTGGCTTGCAATGACTTTCATGGGCTTCTCCCTGCTCAGCATGCTGGCAAACATTCCCTTCAGATCTTCCTGATACCATCTTGCCTGGTTCCACACGATCTTCCTGTTGTGGATTCTCCTCCTTGTTCTCACTCACCATCCTCTCACCTGCTGGACAGAGAGACAATACAGACAGGAATCATTGCCTGTCCTGGGAGGGTGGGAAGGGGGGCACGGAAGGAACTTCAGAGAGGAATAGCACAGGTCAACCCTGTGATGGTTCTTTGAGTACCTAGGACTGTGAGTCATCTAGTTACCCACGTGCATCCAGCATGATGGAGACATACTTGTACTTAGCTGGATGTGAGCGCCCTGACAACACCAGCCTGCTAGCCACTCAAGCACTCTCCTCTGGGCTCTGCCAGCCCTTACTTTGCCTTGCTGGTTAACAATAGCTGCAACCTAATTCCCAATCCCTTTGAAGCATTCCCCTGTCATGTCCAGCCCTTTAGCACTGACCACACAAAGAAATGCCAGGCCTGCTGTCCCCAAAGGAAAAGCGACACACCAGCTTGTGACTGAATTCAAAATCAACACCTAGCTTAATATCAAATAACTTCAATATATTCACAGTGAAAACCACAATATGTTTATTAACAAAGATTCGAGGTTCAAGTAGTAGTGAGTATGGATATTGGAGACATTTACAACAAAATTATAACACACTTGCTAGAGACTTAACAGCCTAACCTCAGCCAATGTCTTCTGCAGCATTTCAGCCAAAGTTCGCTGAGATTAGGGTGACCAGAAAGCAAGTGTGAAAAATTGGGGTGTAATAGGCATCTATCTAAGACAAAGTCCTTAATATTGTGACTGTCCCTATAAAATTGGGACCTCTGGTTTTCCTAGTTGAGATCCCGTTTTCATAAATGTAACTGAACCACCTGTTTACTTCCTAGATTCAGGATAAAAGGGTATCATCTTTGCCTTCTATTTAGGTCCCCAAAATTCATTCCCTGTGACCTAAGTCAGGATGACCACCTGCCACTTATTTTACTGTGTGCTGCTTCCCTGTTTTTACATCTCTCCATTGACTTTGTATGTAAATGTGTAAAAGTGCTTCCAGTGCTTAATTTACATCTCATCAGAGAGGAAGGTGACTAAACATCTCCTATCTGACAGAAAACTTGTTTGTCAACTCTGCCACGATACAGACTTTAAAACACATTTTCAGTATATATACACGGTATCTGTATATATATATTTCACCACAATTTTAATGACCAGTTGTGATCCCAGTTTTCATTTAAGACCTCACAGGCCATTCTTGGGTGAATAAGAATGTACATACAAGAATCAGGACACTCCTATACCCCTCTTGCCAGCTGGCATACTGGGCTTCTCACATCACAGAAACAAACCAAAGTAACTGCAGGGGTGATCAATAAATGATGAGATTATCCCCTCCCAAAAAAACAAAACAAAAAAAAATAAACTTCTTCTCCGGAGGAAAGAAAGGAGGGGGACCATTTCTACCTCCACACCACATCTGAACACTCAGAGAAAATGGGACTATGGCCAGGTGTTAGCCATGCTAGGTAGAAAGTCATGAGTGATGTCTGCCATAAGGATATGACACCTGCTAAGGACAATCCTAACCTGGCTAAAACAAGGCAAAACAAACCGAACTAACTGCTGGGAAGATAAATAAATCAAATGCCCTCCAAATTCTTTGTCGGCAGCAAGGACCTGCTAGCTGACCCCCAGGCAGGCTAATGAGCACAGCTGGGCTTTGTCTCAGCTGTCTGATTGGCCAAGCCACCAAGGGGCTGAGGGGATTAGCAGACCTACTCTGAAGTTCAGCAGCAGCAGCACAGCACTGGCTGCTCAAAGTATTGTGGTAGCTCCTGCCCGGCCTCTCCTTGCCTCACTCCAGGTAAGATGCTTCAAACCGCGGCCTCCAATTTCTGACGTCAGCTCTGACCCTTGGTTCTAGCATCTGGCCTCAGAGCCCAGTTCTAACTCCTGGCTCCACCTATAGGTTCCTGGCTCTGGCCACGAGCCTACTCCTGCTCTGACCACTGACCATGACCACCCCGGTCCTGATCCCTAACACCCTTTCCCAGAGGAGAGAGAAAGGGAGCGATTCCGCCTCATCCTGCCATCGGAATGTGGAAGAGGGGAAAGAATACACTGTAGTCAGACAGACCCTGCCATGAGGATGTAAAAACTCAGCTGCTTTGCCAGATTCATCGTCTGAGGGGGCATCTTTAC
Source organism: Emydura macquarii macquarii (assembly GCF_026122565.2). NCBI lineage: Eukaryota > Metazoa > Chordata > Testudines > Chelidae > Emydura > Emydura macquarii. The sequence continues at coordinate 399,738 of NW_027132530.1, read as the reverse complement.
ATGTCTCATTTTTCTGTAGCCCTGGAGAGCGGGCTGAGGCAGGAACTGTTTTTTTCTCTTTCTTCTCCTCACCTCGTCCAGGAAAGTCAATTTGAGTCAGGGATACTGCAGAAAATGGAGCTCGGCAGGGTTAGGAGCCTGAAACGGCCGCCCACCCCACTTACTGCCCCTGCTGGTCTTCCTCCCTGTCTCGCTCCTTCCCCCTCCTCACCCTTCTGCCTAGGAGACCTGGGTCCCTGGCCCGTTCCGGGGGCCGTTCGCTCTCCCGGGGCTGGCTAGACCCCTGTAGGCGCTAAGGGGTTAGAGCCTGGCTGTGTCCGTGCGTGGGGGCAGCAGCTCCGGGACCCGCAGACACCCGGGGGCAGAGATGGGGCGAGGAGGGGCCGTTTGTGCAGAGTCACTTTCCTGCCCGGCCCCGGCACTTTCCCCGGGTCTCTCCCCTCACCTGCAGTCTGCGGCTCGGGAGCTGGTGTCGGCAGAGCCCGGGGCTGCCCCAGGAGCTGGTTCCAGCCAGCGGAGAAATTGCCCCCGGGCTGGGCACAGAGGGGCGCTAGTGCAGGGCTCTCCAGTCCCCGCACAGACCCGCTGGGGAGCAGCTGATCAGCTCCCAGATCACAGAGGAGGCGGCGGCACAGCAGGGGCTTCTGACATGTCTGAGTGTCCTGACTCCCAGGAAGTTTAAATGTCAAGGATCCCGAGCAGAGTGTTAGCTGCTGCTGTCTCCCCTCCCTTAGCAATAGTCAGAGCCCTCTGGTGGCCACAGCTCCTGAATGAATCTCCTCCCTCCCTGACACAGAACAGCAACGCATGAAGCAGCAGATTCAGCTCATTTGCAGTTCCAGAGCAGGCTGGGTGAGGATGTTCAGTGACATCTGCTGAAGCTGCTGCCCTTACTACCACCAGACTCTGCTTCCTGCAAGAAAAAGCTGGTGTGGGGGCAAGAGGGGAAAACCGGAGAGGAGGGATGGGCAGAATTGTTCAGGAGCCAAAATGTAAAACACGTGCAGGGAGGGAGGGAGGGGAAGGAGAGGGGCAGATGGGCAAAATCGGGGACAGGAAGCAGGAGCTGGGGTTCAGCAAGGGGGAGATACTGTGCCAGACCGTGTCAGAGGGGAAAAGCTGAATAGGGAGAGGTAGAGGGGATAAAAGTTACTGCAAACGGCGTGAATGATCTACGGGGGTCGAACAGGGTGTAAGTGGAAAAGGGGTTTGTGATCCTCGCTGGTTGGTCCATCTCAGCATCCCCTCCCCGGACTGTGGTATTAAAGGTGCAGTGTAGCCTAGGGCAGCAGCTCTTTGTCTGAAATGATGTAGTGAGCTTAGCTACCAAAGGAGATCTGGTTCGTTGAAATATCTCTCTGTCACACACACACAGAGCGTTGTTTTGTGTTTTAAATAATTCCTCCTCAGTTTACATAGTTCACAAATTTGTCTTATCTGCTGTTCTGATTGCCTCATTTGAACACCACTGTAAATGTTTCACACCTTATAATTATTCATTTCAGTAAAAATATATTACTCTTATTGTTTTTAGCACTTTATTAATTCACCTTGGTCAGCATTGTGCTGGTAGATATTGTGCTACTCAGCTTATATTTTTAATAGAAATAATCATGAAAAATATGAATTGATGGGTGAAGGGGCACTCCCTCGCTCCAGTAGAGAGGAGACTAACAAGCTCTTTTGGGCTTGTTCAGCACTAACCAGGTGCACCCCTGAGGCCTGCTTTGCCTGGAGGAGAAGCTTTAAAAGGGAATACCTGACAAAGGAGGTGACGGTGAATAGGAAGAAAATTGTTGTGCTTGAGAGAGTGCTGACCATACAGATGGATCAGCCAAAAGGGAGATAATCTCAGGCTTCATTGCCCCTGAAACTGCATGGACCAGCTATAAAGCAGGATGTCCCAAGACAGAGGAAGACCTGAAAGTAGACTTCCATTAAAAAAACTATACCAGTTGATGAGCCAAGTCCGCCCAAAGAGGGACCCAAAAGAATGCCTAAATTGCTTGGCCACCTTTGCCTTTCTTTCCGTCTGATTCCCATCTCTTCAGGAAAAAAGAGAGAGGGAAAATACTGTTTGTTTGTTCAGAAAATACTTTGTGCTCCAACAGGGGAAGCATGTTATAAAAAACTTGACTTGGGGTCTAATTGGGACTCAAGGGAATCCCAATTCTCTCCTCCTACCCCTCCCCCCACTCACACACTTGATGTTAGTTATATAAGCAAGTAGATCCCATGCTGTTTTCTAGTATTATATTTCTTGTGTTTTCTTGTGAATTTGTATTTATAATTTTTATTTCTAAATTTTTGTTTTTTTCCTGTCCCACAAGTTTCTCCTTCTGATCATATAACGTCAAGACTTTCTGATGTCCTGGGTTGCTGTAAACATGTCTTGGATTTCCTTTGATCCACCAATGAGGACTGTCTTTCTGAATTGTTATTTTGCCTCTGTATCCAGCATCCTAGTGCTTTTTCACTACCCCTGAATATTTGGGAAGTAAGTTTTGCACAGAACAGGTACTATGCTATCTTGTCTGAAATTCCAGCAAAACTGAAACTTCTATTATCATTTTTACTGATCACAGGTCTACAATATTGCCAACCCCAAGTATTCAAATATTGTCATATACTTAAAAGGATGATTAAAAAAAAAAAAGTATTCCACAACCATGAAGGCTAGACTCCTTTTATTCTCACTGACAGCTGTGATTTCCAAACAATTCCTTGATTCCAGCAGTTTGTGCTTTCATAAAAACACCAAATACTGACATAGTCATGATAAAATTGTGAGAATGGACAACACTAGATATATGTGTTTGGCTATTTAGCAATCTAGTATTTGGCTACATTTGGCTATGTATTTGCACAGAAGGTGCAAGAAAGATTTTGCAATTCATATGAAGGACTGAGTGCAGGGCACACACACAATGGGGCTGCCTAGCCCCATGTCACAACAAAGACTTTTTCCAGCACCAGGAGCAGGAGTACAAAATGGAGGAACACACATGGTCCTCGCCCCATCTCTGCCCAGGCACCATGGACACTTGAAAGACAAAGATTGGATACTGAACTTGAGGGGGTGGTCCCAAGGTAGAAAGGAGTTAGTCTGCAAAATGTACTGCAGCTGATGGTGAGATGACTTGTTTTTGCTTTTAGAATCATTAGCATGGTAAAGATCAAGAATTAGCTTGTGAGTTTTGTCATTTTATTTCTTTGAGTAACCAATTCTGATCATCTATACCTAGTCTGCTTAATCACTTAAAATCTTTCTGTAGTTAATAAGTTTATTTTAATATTTAATCTAAACCAGTGAGTTTGTCTGATGTGCTTGGGAATCTATTCAGGTTACAGAGGCTGGTTCATATCCACTACCCTTTGTTGGAGTGGAGAACTAAGTAATGAGCTTGCATTGATGAAGGAGGTCTTGAGCAGTGTAAGACATACGTTTCTGGGGTGCAGGACTGGAGCTGAGGGGGAATCTCCTGGTGTCTCCCTGTGTATAGTTCATGAGTGGCTGGGAAGAGCATTCATTAACTTTGCTAGGTGTGTCTTTGCAGGCTAATGGCTGAGTGATCAGAGCCTGGAGTCCTTTACTAATCACTAGCACAGCAGTTTAAGAGGCAGCCTGGGCTGGAGAGTTAAGGGGGCACAGTGGTTCCACAGTCCAGATTGTACCCTGGGGGATGTCATGTGCATACCCCCACATTCATTATTCATCATGTCATTCAGACTTGTACTGCATGGTAATCAAGCCCACAACCCCTCCCACCCCCCAAAAAAAAGAAGAAGAAGAAGCCTTTTCCCCCCTGTGATGAAGTGGAAATTTTTCAGTATTCATACTGAGTGTTTCAGTTTCCCCTATGTGCTGCACATTTAACTAGGTGGTGAGAAAGGATGTTTACTGTTGCAGAGACCCAGAGGACCAGGTGTGACTGCCACTTAGCTTCCTGGGCCCAGACAATGGCCTGGGTGTTTTGTGTCCTAGCAACAGATGACCCTAAGGCCCTGGCTACTGGGTATGTAAGGCCAGGGAAGGCGTTTGCCTTCCCTAAGAAGCCAGGCATGGCCCCGCCCACACTCCACACACACACACACACACACCCACCCCTCCTGCTGCATCCTGTTGGTGTGGGTCTGGTGGCAGTGGCACTCTCAACTAGCTGTGTCTGCTGAAGTGGGGGGCAGGGGGCTGGGTTGCAGGTGGCACCCAGCCAGAGGGGGCATTGCAGGGCTGAGGTGGGCCAGCTCAATCTGGCTCCCCAGGGCTCAGGTCTCCTGGCCTGCCTGGGGCTCAGGCCACCTGTGACTCTGACAATGCAGTGAAGTGCTGTGACCTCCCCCTGCCCCAGAAGGGAAGGGGTAACCACAAGCAATTACAGCTAGGATTGGTGTTTTGTAGTACTTTAGTTTATAATGATTGATTAAGGTATAGCTAAGCAGGACCAAGTTTTAACTATATAGTTGGGGTCCAGATGGAAGGTCTTTGGAATCCTACTCAAGGACACAGCCCAAGATCAGAGCTGCCAGACCTCAACACCCTGCCAACCACTCACACTGGAATCCCCAGATGATCTAATCCTGACTGGCCACCAGGAGAATTTTGTCAGCCTTTTTGGAAGTGGTGAGCATTGTATGCTTAGCGTGTGTATTGTGTTTTAGTAACTGTTAATACATAGATTAAGGATATTACTGTGTAAGGCTCTTCCACTAGTAAAAGGCCCTGCAAATCTGCAGAAAAATTAGCCTAGAGCCCTATGAATTGGGAAAGGGTGGGAATTTAAAATAACCAGTTTACACCCAGCAACCTATGGACTGGGAATGGGTGACCCTGAGCCCTAGAGTGTGAATTGGGTAAGGGTAAGGTGCCTTTCCCCTGGAGCCCGATAGACTGGGAAAGAGTGGGGCTGCCTTAACTGGGTTATACCTTGAGCCCTACAGATTGGGATAAAGGTGGGGTGCCCTAGAGTGTGCGCATAACAGAGTCCAGTCCCTGCTATATCAGACAATCTTGTCATATCATCCTGCTCAAGCTCCATCTTCAAACTAGTTAGGTTGTTTTCTCCACTGCTCTCATTGGGAGGCTCTCCTCTAATGGGTAGAAATCTTCTTATTTCCAGATTAAATTAGTTCATGGCCAGTTTATCCCCATTTGTTCTTGAACCAACATTATCTTTCAGCTTAAATAACTCTTCCCCCTCCCTGTTGTTCATCCCCCTGACATATTTGTACTGAGCTGTCAGGTCCCCTCTCAGCCTTTATTTCTCTAGGATAAACAAGCCAAGCTGTTTCAGGCTACTTTTGTAAAACAGATTCTCCATTTCTCTGAACATCCTACCAGCATTTCTCTGCATTGGTCCCAGTTTGAATTCATTTTTCTTGAACTTGGATGACCAGAATTGTACACCGTGTTCCAGAGGATGTCTTACAGTATCTTGTACAATGCCATTAATACTTCCCTATTTCTACTGGAAATACCTTGCCTGATGCATCCTAGAATTTTATTTGCCTTTCTCATGGCCACATCATGTGGGTGACTCATAGTCATACTGTGATCAGCTAAGACACCCTGGTCTCTCTCCTTTCTGCTGCATCCCCAGTTTATAGCAGAAATTCTTGCAATTAGAGCCTAAGTAATCTCGTACGTGTACTATTAAATTTAACCATTTCTATTACTCCAGTCCCAAAGTTTATCCAATTCTTCCTGTATAATAGTCCAGTCCTATAGTACTCATGACAACTCTGTGAGACAGCAGGACTGACTGCTGCAGTGGAGAGAGCAACAGCAAACTGGGGAACTGATGAAGCTGCTACTTGGCCTTATGGCCAGCAGGGAGCAGCAACTTCTAGCCCTAATGCCACCCTTTCCCCCTTCCCAGTCGATCCTAATCCAATGTCTTTCCCTCCTGCCTACCCTATCCAGCTGTCAATAAACAATTCTGGGTGGAGAATGAACCATTCTATGCAGTCCTTGGATGGAAGTGTGCATGGGCAGATGTGTCCATTGTATTCCACCCTTGTGCACCGATGGGGGAAGGGGAACAAGTGTTCTGGCCATGGCCAGTTCCATTTTTATGTGACGCTATTTTTTTTTTCTTTGCTTGCATCGGTGGGATCCATATTGTGATAGCTGGGATGAACAAAATGATGATTTGTAATAAATCATTTGTGCTGCTCAATCTCTTGATGTGTGAGTGCTTAGCACACACAGACAGGAATTTCATAACAACTTTTACTAAAGTCTCAGGTGAACACCAGATATGATTATAAAACTGGTAATGATGAAATACGTTGAATCAGACAGGCCAGTCAATACAGCTCACTGATAATGGGCTCAGTTTATCCATTACAATGATGATTCCCCCTGCACAGTACAGATGTGGGAACCCCTGGCATCCTTCACTTCCCTCATCCTCTTAGACCCCCATCCCTCTTACCAGAGGGATAAATTGGGCATATTCTGCAATGAAGAGAAGTCCAGAGACAGCAAGTCTTCTGTTACAATCTGGTTGATTTTAATCCATAAATACATGGGAATGAACATTGCAACTGCTACTCAAGTCAAGGAAATCATTTATCAGTCACAGGAAAAACCTCAATTGCCAATGTTCCATGTAGTAGGAATGTGCTAATGTAAACCTAATTGATTAGTTTTAATCATTATATGCACATGCTTTTAAATGCTGCAACAGAGTCACAAAATTAGTTTTCTGAGATCAATGTACAGGAATAATAGGATATTAACTTGTTGTTTTTTAAATTGATTTTGGCAAAACAAAAAAGTAAACTTGTCAGAATGCAGAGTCTGATAGGCTGACAAGATCATGCAATAGCCTAAATAAACGTGGCATTGTTGCTGACGCTTGTGATTTATCATGACTATGGCAATAATGGGGGGCTGGGTTTCTGAAACAGAAGCTGCTGGAATCAAGACTAGTTGAGAATCAGAACTTCCATTAAAAGAAAGAGAACCTAGCCTTCATGGTTTTGGAAAATGCCTTGAAAATATAAAGTTAGTTCACCCCAAAGGCTCAGAAACAAAAAGGCAAAGATAAAGAACTGAAAATGCAAATATTTTAAAAATTTCTTAATTTTGTTGATGCATGAATCATTATTTTTGAATTATACAAAATCCAAAATTTCAATATCAATGTATATTAATAATTAGAGTAGAAATTTTCCCTTCAGATGGGTTTCTTGTAAGATAGTACCATGCCCCTCTGCAATAATTTGGAAATTAATTGTACACAGAATTGGTGACATGAAAAAAGCATTATGATGCTTGAGAGAGATGCAAAGTAACTGCTGAAAAAAGACAATCATCATCAAAAATAGTGCAACAAAGGAAATAAAAGCAGTTTTGACAGTCAGCCTTGAACACAAAGAACAAATATGCTATGGAGGAAAACATTTTTTTTGTAAATTGTATATTACAAAATAACAAAAAATACAGGTAGTTTTTAGACTGTGAAAGATGACTGCTTAATATACTACCACAGTTAATATTAATACTAATGTTATATTAATATTATTTGATAATTTTGTAAGAGCCAAGTTGCAAAATGACCTCCATCTGGACAATGTTAACCAAAGTAAATGGCGTGCTAAGAACAATAAAAGTCACAAAAAGAATTAAAAAGTGAAACTACATTTACTGTGGATTACGGGAAAGGGCGGCCAGTTCAGGCAATAGGAACAGCAGATACATTAAATTTGTGAAGGTTGCATGAGTGAGAGAGTAAAACTCTGCACTGCAAACATCACATTCTGTGGAGAGGTTGCCAAGAGCATCTCCCCTTTCCTTGGCCCCAGCTCCTGCACCCTGTCTTTGCTTTCACATATCTGGCCCCCTCCTTCCCCTGCCCCGTCTGCACCTTGAGCCCATCCCACCCCTTGGCTCCCCGCTATGTCTGTTTTGCAGGAAGCAGAGTCTGATGGTAGCAAGGGCAAAGTGAGGGCAGCGGCTTCCGTATCTGTCATTGCTCAGCAGATCGGGGGTTGAACTTCCTGGGTCAAATACTGCAGCTGCCTCCATTGTGATCTGGGGCTAGCACGGTGTGATCATTCATCGGCTGTTGGGAGAGCCCTGCACTAGCGCCCCTCTGTGCCCAGCCCGGGGGCACTTTCTCCGCTGGCTGGAACCAGCCCCTGGGGCAGCCCCGGGCTCTGCCGACACCAGCTCCCGAGCCGCAGACTGCAGGTGAGGGGAGAGAGCCGGGAAAAGTGCCGGGGCCGGGCAGGAAAGTGACTCTGCACAAACGGCCCCTCCTCGCCCCATCTCTGCTCCCGGGTGTCTGCGGGTCCCGGAGCTGCTGCCCCCACGCACGGACACAGCCAGGCTCTGACCCCTTAGCGCCTGCAGGGGCCGATCCAGCTCCGGGAGAGCGAACGCCGCTGGAAGGGGCCGAGGACCGAGTGTGTCCCAGCCCAAGGGGAGGAGACATGGAGAGAGTCTTGAACGGGCAGCAGGGGCAATAAGTAGAACAGGAGGTTCCAGGCTCCCAGCCCTGCCCAGCTCCATTTCGCTCAGCACCCCAGGGCAGACTGACTTTCCTGGGAACAGGCGAGGAGCAGGGAAAGGAAAAGACCGCTCCTGCCTCTGCCTGGTCCCCGCGCTTCTAAAAGAAAGTGCTGCTGCACACGTGGGGTGAATACCGATGGAAATCTCTCAAAGCAGCTCCTTTAATCATTAGAGCTGGAGCACACAGTGACACTGACAGCTAGTGTCCATTTCAGACTAAAGGAGCCTTTTCAGTTACTTATAAAGTGCTGATAGTTACTCTGCAGCTGGGTATCCTCCAGTCTGGCGATTCCTATGTTTGTCTTTGGGGTAGACCGCCTCTGTCCTCAGGGAATTGATTTTTGAAAGTTTGATTATAAACCAATTAGCCTGTTTCTGAGAAGGTGCTGGGGAAAAGAGGCAGTTACAATGTTACCATTAACGAAGTGTTGTTTCCTTGTAATCCCTGCTAGAGGCCTTAGAATTTGGATTAGACATTCTACATTGACAAAAGGAATTCCTTTGTCAGACACCTTCTCTTTCTCGTCTGGAAAAATCTCTTTTGCTGTAGCCCTTTTAGAGAGTGCAGAAAACAGCCTCAGATGTGATTCATGGGTGGGAGAAAAATCGTTGCAGTGAGAGACCTAAAGAGCTCCATATATTTAGTTTATCATTTTAAAAAAAAAAAAAAAAAAAAGTATATTGAAAGACTGGGAGGTGTCTTGGTAACAGTGTGTCCGTACCTTCAGGGATAGAAAACAGTGGTAACAAATGGCCCTTTAAGCTATAGAATAAAGGCCTAACATGAGCTGGTATCTGGCAGCTGAAGCCAAATAAATGATGTTAAAAATTAGGCATACATTTTAATAGTGGTTAATAGTGATTAACCACTGGAACAAATTACCAAAGAAGTGGTGGATTCGCTTTTTCTTGTTGTCTTCAAATCAACACTGGATAACTTCCTAGAAAATAGGTTGTAGCCAAATCTAGGTAATTGGGATGGATACAGAATTACCTGGGTTATGGTTACTGGTCTCTGACATACAGAAAGTCAGACTAGATGATCTAGTGGTACCTTCTGGCCTTAAACTCTATAAATAGTAGGATCCCACTCCACAAACACTTACACACATGTTTAATATTAAATTTCTAAGCTGTCCCATTGATTTAACTTAATCTGTGTGACTGAGAGGATTTAAGGAAGTCTCTCAGGGTTTAGTTCTGCTAGGAGGTAATGGGTCTGTGCTATTAATGAAGTGATGAAGGTCAGGATCGTTAAATACAGGTGCTTAATTTAGGCCATTAATTTAATATTCCCCAGAATGGCAGAGAAGTCTGGGGGGAATCAGGGTTTGAAATGATCTAAATCCCTTCTGAAACCTCCCCAGTCACACTTCTTGCACTGACAGGTTCTACAATAACATCCACATTTTTCTCCAAGTCATCCAATCTGTGGAGAGACAAGGAAAGGAAATGGCTTCAGTGGAGCTGGTAACCTTTGAGGAGGTAGCTGTGTATTTCACCGAGGAGGAATGGGCTTTGCTGGACCCCGGTCAGAGAGCCCTCTACAGGACCGTCATGGAGGAGAATTATAAGACGGTGACCTCGCTAGGTAAGGATTCCTGTCCCCTCTGGTATTAGAAGCTGGGAGAGTGGGGGGTGGTCTCAAAAGTACCTGAGGTATTTTCTTCATTGCTTCCCCCATGCTTCAGGGGGCTCAGTTTTCATAGTCCCCAGCTCCTGTGTGTGAGATACTGTCCCCTCCACATCCCCTCACAGGACAGCAGATTCCAGGATATGGTTTTTAAGTGAGACAAACTCATTCTATATTCACCCTTCCTGAGATTATTTCCATCCTCTTGGGCCTTTGTGATGACTTCGTTTCAGAGAACAATAGGTGTCTGATGGCTCAGCTTTGCCTAAGTCCTTAGTGGCCAAATTTTCAAATGAGCTTTACCACCATGCTCCCTCTTGCCCAGGTTCCACCTCAGTCAGTTGTTATAGCAGGAGGTGCCAAAGTGTTCTTGACTCTTTTCCCAGTCAGGAAGGGTGCAAAGCAGTGTCATGGGGTTTCTGTTAGTGCTTCCTTCTTGTGCCATTGTACTGAATTCCTGGAAGGAGGGTGGTGTTCCTGGTGTCTCTTCCTGGCTGGGGTTGATTTCTGTGAAATTAGGTTTTTCTCAGTGAGAGGAATTGGGTTCTGTGCTGAGTGAGGGTTTATGAAGTAATCTGCTGTCTGGGAATACTATTTGTGGTACATCACTATAGTAGAAAAAAGTGAGGAGGATCTTCTTGTATTTCAGGCACTGCACTTGGAATCAAAAGACCTCAGTTCAGTTTCATGCTCTACTACAAACTTGAAGATCTTGTAAGTCTCTGAGGCTGTGGCTTTCAAAGGGACCCAAGAAAGTTAGGCATCCAGCTTCCACTGACTGGGTTATCTGGTCCCTTTGAGACTCCCAGTTTTAGCCTCTCTGGCCCCACAAGAATGAGCTGAGGTCTGGAAAATCTGCCTTACAGTGGGAGACTTAAGTAGCTCAGTCTATTTAGTTTATCCAGGAGAAGGTTCACAGGTGTTTTGAACACAGTCTATAGCTACCTACATGAAGAGAAGATTTTGGATAGCAGAGGGCTCCTTAATCTAGCAGCCACAGTCAGAATGTGATCCAATGAGTGGAAGCTGAAGCTGGATAAATTCAGGCCTTCAGAGGGTGAAAAATCATAACAGAGAGATGAGTTATTCACTGGAGTGCTTTACTCGGGGATGTGGTCGATTCTCCATCATTTGGAGTCTTTAAATGAAGCCTGCATGTCTCTTTCTAATAAATATAGTCTAGCTCAACCGCAAGATATGGCACTGATGGAGCAATCTTTGGGTGAGATTCTCTGGCCTATGTTTTACAGAGGAGGTCAGACGAGATGTTCATAAGACTCCCTTCTTGCCTTTACATCTATGAATATATGTTTGCAAGTCTGTACATTAACTGGAAAACCAGTCATCTTGTCTCTGGATGCAAGGCCCAGTTCAGCAAACCATCACTATTCATCAAGCATCTATGCAGGTGCTGATTTCCATGAAAGCTAATGGGACTCAAGCACTGAGTTGAAGAGATTTACTTGACTGGGCATGGGGGAGATTATAGGGATGTGGCAGTAGGATTTGTTAGGATGGAGCCTTTCTTTCATCTAAGGAAAACATGATGAGATCAGCAGAACAAGAACAATTGATGTAAAAATGAAGACTTAGAGAATTAAAAGGTATGGTTCCATGGGAAGAAAATCTAAGTGAAAAAAATTTTCAGGAGAGCTGACCCTTTCTCAAAAATACAATATTTAAGGCACAAAAGCAAACTATCCTGATGTGAAGAAAAGTTAGGAAGAATAGTAAGAGGCCAATATGGCTGCATCGGGAGCTTTTTAATAACCTGAAAATTGAAAAAGATTCCTACAAAAAGTGATGGAGAGATTGCTAAGGATGAGTATGAGAGAGTAGTAGACACATGTAAGAGACATAATTAGACAGTCAAGGGATGTAAAAGTCAATAAGAGGTTCTTTAAATACATTAGGAACAAAAGGAAGATGAAGGAAAGTGCTGGATCTCTACTTGGTGGGGAAGTGGAGCTAATAAAGGATGACATCAAGAAGGCTGATTTGTTTTATGCGTATTTTGCTTCAGTCTTGACCAAAAAAGTTAATTCTGACCGGATGCTTAACATATCTACTATGAAGAAGGAAGGCACACAATCCAGAATAGGGAAAGAACAGGTTAAAAATACTCATAAATTAGATTTATTCAAATTGGCAGGGCCCGATGAAATGCACAATAGGTACTTAACCAACTAGATGAAGCAATGTTGAAAGCAGTAGCAATTTTCTTTCAGAAATCATTGAGGAAGAGTGAGGTCATAGCGGACAAGAGCAGGGCAAACATAGTACCTATCTTTAAAAGGGGAACAAGAAAGACCTGGGGAATTATAAATGATAGCTGGAAAGATACGGAACCAAATTATTAAACAATGAATTTGTTGGCACCTAGAGGATAATGGGCTAATAAATAATAGCTAAAGAACAAATCTTGACAAACCTAATCTGAAATCCTTCTTTGACAGAATTACTGCCCTACTGGATTGGAAGGAGGGTGTGGGGAAGCACTAGACATTATTTATCATAATTTTAGTAAAGCGTTTGAAACATTCCTACATGACATTTTCAGAAGTGAGCTAGGGAAATGTGGTCTAGAAGAAATTACTGTAAATTGGGCACACAACTGGTTGAAAAACTGCATTCAAAGTAATTTTCAGAATGGGATGATGTATATAATGAGTTCCACGGGGGTCAGTCCTGGTCAAGTACTATTTGGTATTTTCATTAATGACTTGAATAATAAAGTGGAGCTAATACTTATACAAATTATGAAAGACACCAAGATGTGAGGGATTACAAGCACTTTGGAGGATAGGAGTAGAATTGAAAATGACCTTAATGAATTGGAAAATTGGTCTGAAATTAAGAAGATAAAATTCCACAAAGGGAAGTGCTATAGTTAGAAGGAAAAATCAAATTCACAAATACCCAACGGAGAATAACTAGAAAGACAGTACTACTGCTGAGAAGGCATTGTGAGTTTTAGCAGATCACAAATTGAATATGAGCTAACAATGTGATGTAGTTGTGAAAAAGGCTAATCTAATCCTGGGGTGTATCAACAGGAGTGTTGTAAGTATGATACAGGATGTAATTGTCCTGATCTACTCATTACCGGTGAAGACACAGCTGGAGTACTGTTTCCAGTCTTGGGTGTCACACTTTAAGAAAGTTATGGAAAGATTAAAGGGAGTCCAGAGGTGAACAACAAAAATGATAAATGTTTCAAAAACCATGATCTATGAGGAAAGGTTAAGAAACTTGTTATATTTAGTCTTGAGAAAAGAAGATAGAAGGGGCACTGATAACAGTCTTCTAATATATTAAGGACTGTTACAAAGAGGATAGTGATCAATTGTTCTCCATGTCCACTGAAGGTAGAAGGAGAAGTAATTGGCTTAATATGCAGCACAGGAGATTTGGGTTGGAGACTTAGAAAAACTTTCTATTTATAAAGATAACTAAGCACTGGAATGGGCTTCCAAGGGAGGTTGTTTAATCTGTTCTTAAAAACTTCCATTCACAGTGATTCCACAAACACCTGTCAGGATGGTCCAGGTTTACTTGGTTCTACCTCAGTGCAGAGCGTTGGACTAGATGATCTCTTGAGATCCCCTGCAGCCTACATTTCTATGATGCAATCTTTTTAGCCCAGGTGGGAGGGGAATAGCTACTTCATCTCTGGAACTGTCATCTCTGTGTCTTTGGTGTATGGGGCAGGCTGAGTGCCCTGGTTTTCAAGAAGGCTAATAGCATATTGGGCTGCATTAGTAGGAGCATTGCCAGCAGATCACAGGAAGTGATCATTCCCCTCTGTTCGGCATTGGTGAGGCCACATTTGGAGTATTCTGTCCAGTTTTGGGCCCCCCACTACAAAAAGGATGTGGAGAAGTTGGAGAGAGTCCAGCGGAGGGCAACCAAAATGATTAGGGAGCTGGAGCACAAGACTTATGAGGAGAGGCTGAGGGAACTAGGCTTGTTTAGTCTACAGAAGAGAAGAATGAGGGGGGATTTGATAGCAGCCTTTAACTACCTGAAAGGGGGTTCCAGGGAGGATGGAGCTAGGCTGTTCTCAGTGGTGGCAGATGACAGAACTAGGAGCAACAGTCTCAAGTTGTAGGGGGGCAGGTCTAGGTTGGACATTAGGAAAACGTTTTTCACTAGGAGGGTGGTGAAGCCCTGGAATGGGTTACCTAGGGAGGTGGTGGAATCTCCATTTAGAGGTTTTTAAGCCGCGGCTTGACAAAACCCTCGCTGAGATTATTTAGCTGACATTAATCCTGCTCTGAGCAGGGGGTTGGACTAGATGACCTCCTGAGGTCCCTTCCAACTCTATGATTCTATGAGTGTGTGAGGAGAGCCAGTACCAGGCCTGTGGACTCTGCCAGCCAGGTGCCTGCAGGAGTGAAGCATGTCTGATGGATAATGGGAAAGGGCTGACTGAGCACTGATTGGCATGAAAATGGGGCCTTGGTGCTAGTCCATTATGACTGCATGGGGAGAGAATCTTTGCTCTCTGTGCTGGACTCAAGGCAGGTGTGTTTTGATCTACTTTCCAGGACATGGGTTGGGTTTCCTCTGTTTATTTCATTACAACTTGTTTTATAGCCCTAAAGGCCCCAGTCAGGGAGTAGCTCCATCGTGCCAAGCACTGCACAGAGACATAATGAGACACTCATAGTAAACTCACATGATCTCTTCCTGGTCTGGCTTGTGTTAGGGAGCGATACGTGTGTGTTGGGAGATGGGGCCATAATTGGCAGTGATGGAGACTTGCTTGTTGCCCATATGTCTAGAGAGCAAAACAATTCTGGTCAGTTCCCTAGAGGAATAAGTTATGGCAATTCTGTAGGCAGAGTGGATGAACCATTGGACTGATTTATAGCCTGGTTCATGTAGCATGGGGGTGGGGAGAGGAAGGAGTCTCTCTGGGTTGGTTATTCAGATCCTGGGTCTCAAATTAGTTATACCACTGACCCTAATGAACAAGATCAGCACATATTTCTTTGTGCCCTCCCCTCCCCTGCAGGGTTTCCAAGTTCCAAACCCAACGTGATCTCCTGGCTGGAACATGGGGAAAAACTGTGGGTTCCTGAACTCCAGGATTATGGACAATGGGAAATCCCAAGAGATGCCTACACAGGTGAGGAATCAGCTACACTGACTCAAAAACCAGTTATTGTATCTGCCTGGCAGCTGTCCCTTAGGCTTGATGAAAATGCCTATCTGACCCTTCATCCCCTGTCTTCATCTACATTTGAAGGATGTGGAGGAAAGATGGGTCCCCTCCTCTCTGTCCTCTGGGGTAGGATTTGGTGGGTGTGTAGGATTCAGCTCCTGATATTTCAGTCTCCCCAGCAGTTACTGTGGTTTGTTTCACCCTTTGCTAGTCCCCTTTCTGAGGTTTCCTTTCCCCCAGCATGGGGAATGACTCATGTCTGGATTCTCTTTCTATCGCAGCAGGTGATGGGATGGTGAATGAGAACAAGGAGGAGAATCAGGAACATCCTGCACAATTGGAACCACACAGGACAGTATCAGGAAGATCTGAAGGGGAGGTTTCCCATATTCCTGAGCAGAGAGATGCATGCGAGAGTCAGTGCAGGCCAGAGAGGCAGCAGGGAAACCAACCAGGGCAGAGACCATGTAAAACCTCTGATCAGAGCACGGGGGTCAAGAAAAACAGAGACACAGTTCAACAGAGAATCCCCGCTGGTAAGACACCCTATATATGTGGTGACTGTGGGAAAAGCTTCTGGTGCAGATCATATCTTACTAGACACCAGAGAACCCATACAGGAGAGAGACCCTACATGTGTCTGGACTGTGGGAAAAGATTCAAACAGAGCTCGGCCCTAATTACTCATCGTACAGTCCACGCACAGAAGAAGATCTATAACTGCCTTGACTGTGGGAAAAGCTTCAGTCGGAGCGCCACCCTTATTCAGCATCAAAGAATCCACACAGGAGAGAAACCGTATGAATGTAGTGAGTGTGGGAAAAGCTTCCGTGTGAGCTCAAGTCTTCTATCACATCAGAGAACCCACACGGGAGAGAAACCCTATGAATGCCCCATTTGTAGGAAAAGCTTCATTCAGAGCTCAAATCTTCTATCACATCAGAGAACCCACACAGGTGAGAAACCCTACAAATGCAATGAGTGTGGGAAAAGCTTCAGTCAGAGTTCATCCCTTAATATGCATCGGAGAATTCACACAGGAGAGAAACCCTATAACTGCCCCGATTGTGGGAAAAGCTTCAGTTACAGTGTAGAATTCACTAATCATCAGAGAACCCACACAGGGGAGAGACCCTACATATGCAATGAGTGTGGGAAAAGTTTTCGTTGCCTCTCACACCTTCAATCTCATCATACAACCCACACAGGGGAGAGACCCTATAACTGCTCTGACTGCGGGAAAAGCTTCGGTCGGAGGCCAACCCTTATTGCTCACCAGAGGATCCACACAGGGGAGAAACCCTTTAAATGCTCCGAATGTGGAAAAAGCTTCCGTGCAAGGTCATCCCTTACTGAACATCAGAGAATCCACAGTGGAGAGAGACCGTACAAGTGTCTTCACTGTGGGAAAAGTTTCTATAACAATTCAGCCCTTTCTAATCACCAGAGATCCCACACAGGTGAGAGACCTTACATCTGCAAAGAGTGTGGGAAAAGCTTTGGAAGCAGTTCACCACTTCTGGCACATAAGAGAATCCACAGTGGTGAGAAACCGTATAAGTGCACTGATTGTGGGAAAGACTTCCGGCACAGCTCAAATCTCACCACACATAGGAGAATCCACACAGGACACAAACCCTAGAAATGTCCTGGGCAGGAATTGGCCAAGTGAAGGACCTTTGCCAATTCCCATGAATCTCAGAGAGTCAGACCAGGCTGGAGTGGGCATGTAATTAGGACATGAAATGTTTATTAAAGCAGAAAATGAAATCACATTCCTGGGACAGAGCCATGCAGAGCAAGAGGCTGAGATAAGATTCACACGTTGTGACTGCATTTGTTCATGAATTCTCAAGAAATTGTGAACATCCTCCGTCATCTCCTACTTTTACTTTTGATGTTATACACCCAGAACCATCTTCATCTTGTGTGAAATGATTTCTCATTTATCCTTGATAGTGTTTTAGACCTGGATGCGCCAAGGGACTGAAACACTGTGACACTGAGAATTGCAACGCCTATCTTTTAGGCACCTAGAAAATCACAGGAACGACACTGAGACCACAATGCCTGAGTTAGCAGCCTATGCTCCATATAAAATGAATGGGCTGAGATAAGTGTCTTAGATTGTGATTCATAGAATCCAGCAAGGGTGGGAGAGCCACCAAAGCTAGCCAATGGAACATGCCAACAAGAGTGGTGTTACCTAAGCCCCCTCCCTCTCAGGCACCTCTCTGGTCTTGCAGTTCATGAACTGGGAAGATTAGATTCTCCTCTGTGGAGGGGCCTGTTCTGTTAGTCTTGTTCAGAGGCCTCTACCTCAGCCCAAAATAGCTGGAGGAGGCAGGAGGCGGAAGACCATCTCCTTTGTAACCTTTAGCACAGATGTGGAAGACCCATTCAGTCCCCCCTCCACCTAATGAGGTAAAAGAATTTGAACATGGGTCTGCCACCTCTCAGGGGAGTAGCCTAGCCACAGAGCTATTCTCCTGTGGAACTTCCTCTGGCTCTCCCACTATAGCAGTTCCACTGTGTATAACTTGGGCCAGAGCGAGAGAGAGAGTGAGACTAACTCAATTGTCTTGTGGTGAGGGCACACACCTGTAAAGTGGCAATCCTGGGTCTACTTCCTTTGCTCTGACTCTTTCGGTTTTCCTGAAGACCGTACCCTAACTCCCACCATGAAGAAGAACACTGCACACTGAACAAGGGAAGGAAGGGTGAGAAATTCCGCCTAATTAAAAGTGCAGAAAGATTTAGGAAGTTAATTCTTATTGCTAAGATTCTATAGGGAATTTCTGTGCTTCAAAGGAAGTCAGAATTTGGCCTTGGAGTGTATAATTATTGTTTTCCTAGAACACTGATCCCATTGGAGTTCAGTTCTATTCCATAAAGCCAGACTCTTTGGCTCTCAGGAACTCTTAACTGGAAAATACCAAAGTCATATAAACCTAACAAGTTACATTCAACTACAGAATACGTCCTAATTTCAAATGGTACAAAAGAAAATGTCACTACCAGAGTCTTCTAGTGACTGCAGCTAACATTATCCACTCCCTATGCTTCCCCCTGGGGACAGAAATATTCCATGAGGGATCCAGTGTAGTGTTATAAACTGCTTCCAGCATGATTTGCTACTGGTAGAAGTTTCTGACAGCTGGGTCTGCTCTTTTGCTTCTCCCATCACAATTTGCTGTTTGTGTCTTTTCACATACCCTAGCCCAGGGGTAGCAAATTCTGATGGATGGGGTGCTACCTTTCACCTTTATTCATCTTCTACCTTTCCCATGCTCTGGTCCAGTGGTAACAAATTGTGATGGGAGTGCACCCATTGATCCTACAACTTGCTACTTCTCACCTTTCCCCATCCTCTGATCCAAAAGTATCAATTTGTGGTGGATCGTGGCACTCCTGTCACAGTTTGCTACCATTGTGAAATGTTTTTTTTTAATTGGGATACAAATAAAGAAAGGTATTTTGTCATTTGGAAAAAGCATTTTAGAGAGTTAAACCTCAGGCCTATCATACGTAAAATGAAGGTGTTATTGCTTTATTAGTCTCTTTCCATTGTAGATCAGGGTGATAGTTTCTATAGTAAACAGTTAATGCACAGAACATTGAAAATACTGTAAAGTATTGAAAACAGTATTTGAAAATTTATGAATATCTTTTAAACACAAACTACTAGGCAGAAAAATCTACCGTTGTTCTTCATACAAACTTTCCCCTATTGCCACTGTTACACATATTGAACAAGTTTTCAATACAAAATTTTCACTTCTGTACTTTAGCATGCTCATGTCAGCGTATTCCCCTCTGATCTTCTTTCAGATACATTTTGTCAGGCATGTCCTCACTGCTTAAACTGAAGGGGTGTGTCCTCTCTGTTTTTATCTCAGAATAACTCCTGCTCCAATAAGTTGCTCTTTGGTCAGTCTTCAGAATTAAAAAGAATATAAAAAGAATACAGCAACAACAACAAAATAATACAGAGAGACACAGGAAAAGCTAGTAAAAAAAAGTAAAGGTACAAATGCAAATGCAAGCTTTTTGTGGGTTTCTATGTGTTTTAAACCCACAGCTGCTTGCATTTTTAAGCAGGCATCATACCCTAGATCAACACAATGCTTTGGCCCAAAAGCAATTGTAATTCCTCAGAATTGTGGGAGAAACAGGCAAATCCAGCCGTAAAACTTAAAAGTACTGCACCTAATTTCACCTTTAAAGGTCTCCTCCATGATGTCTCACATCTTAGAGCAACAAACTAAAATTCAAAAAAAATTCAGCCCTTGATGCATCTGTAACTCTACAGGATTTTAGAGGAAAAACAGGCAAAACTAGAAAGCAAAAAATTAAAAGTACATCAGCAAACACCTCCTTTACAAGGACTTGTCTGAGATTCAAACCTGGGACCTTTTGCTCCAAAAGCAAGAATCATACACCTACACCAACAAACCAGGCTTTACCCACAACCTGGTGTCATTTTCCAGTTTTTTTCTCTCTCTAGAGCATCTGTGCATTAACATCACATCCTTAATGTCACACCATACATATGTGCCCTTTATAAGGGAAGGGAATAAGTGAAATTGGGCAGGGTGGGTGAAAAACTCTGTTCAAAGTTCTTTATTTAAAATGCATTAAGTGGTTTTCCATGGCACCCACCCAAATGGGGTCTGTAGCCCTTCAGACTAAGACACCACAGGATAACTAACATGCATTAGCTACCCCCCATGAAAACAGTGGAGACAAAGCACTTTAGTTTTTCCAAAAGGAACCAAAACAAAGGAGTAACAGGATAATTCATCTTTTCAAAAATCTTATTTTGGGGAGTACAGAGCAGTAAACTTGTCAGAATGAAGAACTTCACTAAAATGTATCATAACAAAATATGTAGCATACATAAAAGGCTATGGTATTAAAATATGCAATTAGAAGGATAAACAATTCAATAGAAAAATCAACATTTATTTATTCAACAGATGAAATAAATGAAGAGAAAACTGCTTTTTAGTGTTCACAGAATGGGGAATTACTTACAGAAAAAAGGACCCCCACATTTATCACTCTGCTGTCATTAGGCTTCTGAGATACATTGCCACCCATTTTTCCACTCTCTTCAGAGGGGACTTTTTTTTCAATGTCAGCCACAGTCATTTCCATATTTTCCTCTGATCGGTTTTCAGCACCTAATATTAGTGGCTTTTTAAATGTTTTTTAAATGGGAGATACTGTACATAGATCCTAAAAGTTTCCCTGAGATGGTTTCCAATTTAACTGTTTTACCCACAACAGTGGTAACTTTGATCATTGTTGCCAATTCAAGTCCTCATTGTGTAGCAATAATAAAAATGGATAATGATAAATAATTATCTTTGAGTCTCTTTCAGAGATTTCTTACTGCTTTTTAAGGAAGTGAATAAGACTTTATATCATGTATGTGTGTAGGGTACAGATAGAAAAAATGAATTGAATTTATATTACAAATGAATTGTCTTTCTTTACTGTCTATATAACACACACTAAAACCATGCTAATTGATTCATTCATAAAATCGCACTGTGTGCGTATTAGGAGACGCTTGGTAGAGCTGTAGCTTTCCTGCGTTCTCTGGGAAAGCTGCTCCTTTTAGTTACCACTGCCAAAGCTGTCTCCAAGTCACTGGCTGCTCATCCCTCAACTGTTTAAATAACTTGTGCTTTTATTATTATCACAGATAGAAATTGTATGTCTTTTAAGTAGCTCATTCTTTTATGGTAGCCATTAGAAATTGCCTTTAGAGTATCTGTAGTCAATATTGTGTATCTGTTCTTTAATGTCATAACTAAAGTAACTCTGTAACTCTAGTTACAATGTAATAGGACAAGCTATTAAGCAATGTCCCACGAGACTCCATATTGTAAATTTGGAACTCCATCTTGAATAATGTATTCCATTTTGTACTCTTGATGAAACTTGTTTTTAGGTGTATACTGTGTAATTTCATTTAGATGTGTGAATGAAGGGTGTGTGTGTGTGACAGGATCAGTCTTTGTCGCCACCCTGTCCTGATGAAATGCAAGTACCACCTTAACGGCTGAAGAATGCAGACAAATCCCTGAAAAGCAAGAAGAAGGATCCACCCCAGACAGAAAAGAACAAGAACAAAGTATAATCAAGACAAGATGAAGATCATGTCTGCAATTGACTGGTAATCAATGATCACAGAGGAGCCCTGAGGCAGCGTGACACAGCAGGACTCATAGACTCACATCAAAAAACCTATAAAAGAATGGGTGAGATTGTAACATTTTGGGTAACATTCTGCATAGCATCAAAGAGTGTCAGTGCGCACCCGACAGAGACCCCGCTCTCCCTTGTGCCCAGCTCCCCTGGCCAGGTAGCCACCATGAGCTGCGAACACCAGTAACAAACTCAAGCTATGATCTCAAGCAATGATCAGGACTGGTAACTATACCTAATGAACTGCAGAACATTTGGGGGGAGGGGGTGTAGGTCCTAGATATTAGCTATTCACATAATTGTGTTTTTTTCTCATAATAAATGTGGCACATTGCCTTGTCCCCCTGAATAAGATCCTGCTAGTCTTTTCTTTTACAAGTACAATGTGCAGTCTGTACTAAGAACATCCCTAATGCACTGACAATGGAAAGGATGCAAAAGTAATTTCAGTAGATGTCTCAGAGTCCAAAATTCATCTTTATGCTTTTCAAGGTGATGTACAGATTTAATTCCTTTTCCCCACTTTCTGGCAGTGCAGACATCGCCCGACCTAGTTTGGACAGAATAATATGATGACATTAACATTCATGCATGAAAATATTATTGCAAGGGAAAAGAGTTTACATTTTCACACCAAATGTAAAAATATAATTCTTTGAATTATAAATTTCAAATTTGTATTTAAATTTACAATTCAATTTTTCAGGATTTTATTTAATTACTTAGCATACCCAATCTGTGATGTCTCTTGTCATCCCTGGCCAACAGTATCTTGAGGTCAGTGCAATTCTCATTCTGACTGCTTCTTGGTGTCCGTCCCATGGACTGTCATGATTAAGGACACAATTCTGTCACAGAAGTAACGGATTGCGTGATTTTCTGGGACCACTGTAACTTTTTCTGGGGCAGGGCTGAAGCAGCTGTCAGCTGTTTGGTTGCCAGCCCCTCCGCCCCCTCTTCCCCTCAAATCCTGATCCCGTTGAAGGTCATGTTAACACTCCAAATAATCCCAGTATTGGGGGATCAGAACCATCATTTATATGCTGAAGACTCTGTTGTATTCTGTCTTTATTACATGAAAAAATATGTATTGCTTGCCTTCGAAAGAAAGGAAGGCAATCAATGCAGGTTAAGTATGGGATACATATAAAATGAGGGGATAGTGAACACTGCATTGTGGGAAGTTGATCCCACGATCACAGTCACCCCTATGCAACCTGTTTGGGCCCCAGCATGCGTTGCCAAAACATCCCAAAACAACAGTGTGGTGGGTGGTAGCGAGTTGCACATATTCATGGTACGTCATACTCTGAATCAATACAAGTGCTTCTGGTGAGTACGCACACTGTTGACATGAGTCATGCAGGCATGCACACAAGTGACATACTAACTATGGAAACTCTATGCGGACATAACTTGAGTTAACATATGTTTGTAGTGTAGATATGGCTTTTAGTATCTGACATGTTTGGGAGAGGTAATAGGAAAAGTATGAAGCTAGGCCAAGATTGACACAGGTGTTTAGACTCATGCTTTTGTGGAACTGGGCCTACTGCACCTAAAGGCTCAAGAACAAAGAGGCACATAAAAAGAACCTTATATCATTTATTTATTTATTTTTAATTTCTTGACTTGAGGGTGTATAACTCATGGTTTTTTAATTCTTGTGGCTGTCAAGCTATCTAGGGGTTGTAGATGAATGTTCATTATGTTGTGAAGGACAAAATTCTAACTGGCTTCAAAAAAGAATTAGATAAATTCCTCACGATAGGTCCATCAATGGCTATTAGCCAATATGATCAGGGATGTAACCCCATGCTCTGGATGTTGCTAAACCTCTGACTGCCCGATGCTGGGGGGATATGACAGGGGATGGATCACTCGATGATTACCTTTTCTATTCATTCCTTCTAAAGTACCTTACACTGGCCACTGTCAGAAGACAGAATACTGGGCTAGATGGACCCTGATCTGACCCACTATGGCCGTTCTTATGTTCAGCAAAAATTGCAGAAGATTTTTGCCCTTGAGAAGGATGTAATATGTATTGTAATAAAAAGACAGTACTACAAGTAATGATGTGTGAAAAAGCACTAATGGCTGGATTGAGAGACAAAATAATTGTTGCAAAAAGCATTCCCCATTGATGGATCAAATGCAAAGTTTTTACACTAGGCCAGGAAATCAATCAGTTTGGAAGGCACATGATTCAACAGAACAAATTTGTGCTATAAAAATAAGAAGAAAAAATTAGAATTCAAAATTCCAAATTAAAATCCACAGTAAAAAATCATAGGAAGTGCTATACTAGAAACACAGATGTCATTGCTAAAACTACTAGCAACAATTCACTTCTACATACTTTTCATGAGTATTTGCTATTAAAATAAAAATTAACTAGCACAACGATAACAAAGGTAAATGATGAAGCAGTAAGAGCAATAAGAGTAATAAAATATCATTTTAAAAAGCAAAAAAAACTATATTTAAAAATGGCTTAGAAGGAAGGGAGTGAAGTCCAGAGAATCACAGCAGCAGATAAGACAAATCTGTGAATTGTGTTGAGATTTTATTTAGACATAAAAGGGAATCTTTTAAATGCTCAAAATGTGTGACATGTTTTTTGTTGGGGGTGAATGTAAAATATGTCACTGAATCAAGTATCCTGCAGCACCTCCGCATGTTATAGCAGATAGAGAGGTGCTGCCCTGTCTAGCATTGGGATGCCTGTGCCTTTAAGAACTCAGCCCTGGGAACTGGGATTTAGAGGGTGCTGTGAGAGATACTGTCCTGTGAGAAGGGAAATAAAAGAGCTCCTCTGTTTCCCCCTTCCTCCCCCCATTTCTGCAAATACGGCAGGCAGCTCATCCCATCGGGATAACTATTACTGCCTCCCCCCCACCTGTGCCAGGGATTTGCCCTCAGCCCTTCACCCCTGGGCCAAATCCTGGCTCCTACCCCCACCCCGTCCCGCATTTTGCCCATCAGCCCTTCTTCTGCCCCTGCCTCCAGCTGCCTGACCCCCCCGACAGTAAAATTCCGCCCCCTGCCCATTCCCCTTTGTCCCCTTTTTAACCCTTCTAAAGAGCAGACAACAGAATCTCACTCCAAGTAAGGGCAGGTCGAGGGCAGCAGCTTCAGCAAATGTTGTTACTGCTCAGCAGCGGGTCGGGGGTTGAACTTCCCGGGTCAGAAGATGCCGCTACCTCCATGTGATCTGGGACCCGTTGCTGAGCAGCTAGTGGGGGTCTGTGCCGGGAGAGCCCTGCATTAGCGCCCCTCTGTGCCCAGCCCGGGGGGACTTTCTCCGCTGGCTGGAACCAGCCCCTGGGGCAGCCCCGGGCTCTGCCGACACCAGCTCCCGAGCCGCAGACTGCAGGTGAGGGGAGAGAGCCCGGGAAAAGTGCCGGGGCCGGGCAGGAAAGTGACTCTGCACAACCGGCCCCTCCTCGCCCCATCTCTGCTCCCGGGTGTCTGCGGGTCCCGGAGCTACTGCCCCCACGCACGGACACAGCCAGGCTCTGACCCCTTAGCGCCTGCAGGGGCCAATCCAGCCCGGGAGAGCGAAGGCCCCGGAACGGGCCAGGGACCGAGTCTCCCAATCCGAGGGGAGAGACTGGAAGGGGCAGTAGGAGCAACAGGTGGGAAGGGTTAGTCCTGCTTTGAGCAGGGAGTGGACTAGATGACCTCTTGAGGTCCCTTCCAACTCTATGATTCTATGAAGGGAAGTTCCAGGTTCCTAGCCCTGCCCAGCTCCATTTCACTCTGCACCCCAGGGCAGACTGACTTTCCTGGGACAAGGTGAGGAGCAGGAGAGGAAAAGTCAGTTCCTGGCCTTGCCTAGTCCCCTCGCTGCTGGGAGAATGTGCTGCCCTGGGGACAGTGTCATGGGAATCCCTTAAAGTGGCTTCTTTGATTCTGCTCTTTCATTATCCTTGGAGCACATAGTGACCCCGAAGTTAGTTGTTGGCTGTACAATGTCAGTTTAACAGACCTTTTCAGTTGCTTATAACATGTTCAAAGTTACTAAAAGGATCTCAGGATTTGCAAGACTGGATCAAACCTATGTTCATCTTAAGGGTTGGAAGTCTCTGGCCAGGGTTGATTTTATTTTGGGAAGTTTGTGGAGAAACACTTTGACCTGCTTTTAGAAGGGTTCAGGGAGTTGGGGTAAGTCATCAATTTCTGAACAATTCTAATATTTCCAGATTTAGGCTGGAAAATTTTTAAGTCAGATTCATTCTGCTCTGTAGTCTGTTAAAGGTCTGTTTTGACGTATGTGTGTTAGAAGAGTTGACTAAATCTCCAATGTGCATGCACACTGATTTTTTTCCATTCGGTAAGATTTGAACCTACTAACACTTAGGGCTTGTCTACACTTGCTCTTATGCTGGCAAAACTTTTATCACTCAGGGGTTTGAGAAAAACACCCCACTGAGTGACATAAACTTTGCTGGCATAAGCGCGAGTGTAGACAAGCCCTCAGGCATTCTTTTCTTTGGATGTGTACGTGGTCTCATTGACTTCATTTAATCTTTATTACTGGGTGGGGTTAACACTGTCCTCCTGCTTTCAGCCGTAGTGGAAGGTGTAGTCTAAGGTATAATATAATAATCAATGCCAGGATCTTTTAATACAGGAGTCTGGATTTAGACTTTGAAATCCATATTCTGGTACCTGAATAAATGGTCTGATTATCGTAAGTGCTGTGTACTCAGAACTGAGTCCTGGAGTTGCAGACTCGGCATTTTAAAACTCAGGCTCCATGTTGAGATACATGAATATGGATTTAAAAGCTTGAAGTTTAAGATTTATTTACCACTTTAAAGGTTTTATCTTGCTAACCCTTACATATGCATGTCTTCAAGAACAGGAGTGGTCCCACTGACTTAATTTAATTTAATTTCTGTTCGTGGGAATGTTTAACAACATCACCATGTGTTCAGTCCCAGTGGGAAGCTGAAATTAAGCGACCGGGCCAGAATCCTTAAATACAGGAGTCTGCATTTTTGGTTTCCAAATTCATGTCCACATACCTGCCTGATTATCAAAACACAAGTTACTCAGAACTGAATCCAATGTTTCAGGCTCAACATTTTTTAAACACCAGATACAAACTGGATATAGATTTAAGAGCTTGCTTAAAGCTGCTCTTTTTGAATATTTTGGCTCTAGTATTTCTCCACAATAGCAGAGTCTGGGGAGAATCAAAGTATGAAATACACTAAAAATCCTAATAATTAATTGTCTTTCTCATCCTGACAGGCTCTGAATAACATCCACATTTCTCTCCATATCATCCCATCCTCCCAGGGGATGGGGAAGGGAAATTGCTGCTGTAGAACAGGTGACCTTTCAGGAGGCTGTAGTGTATTTTACTGAACGTCAGTGAGCTGTCCTGGACCTGGGTCAGTAACACCTGTACAGGAATGCCATGCAGGATAATCGATATACTGTGACCTCACTGGGTAAGGATTCCTGTTATCTTAAGTATTGGAAGATTCGGGGGGAAGGGGAGATGTTAGCTGCTGGGTTAGCTTCTGCTCAGCCGTCTTCACTGGTTCCCCATATTTCAGGTGAATCATTCCTGATAATTCCCAGAGTCTGTGTGTGATATACTGTCCCCTCCACACCCCTCCCACAACACAGGAGATTCAGGGATATAACGATAAGGCTGTTCTTCCCATAACTAAGGGTTTTAAGAGGCACAAATTCATTATTTCACCACCCCTTTCCCAAGGCACGTCCCCCCCCCCATGGACCTCTGACCTCTCTGCAGTCTGAGAGATGGACGAGTGTCTCATGACTTGGCATTGTCTAAGTCCTCAGTGGCCAGCTTTTCAAATGTTCTTCACCTCCATCTTGCCCATGCTCTACTTCAGTCGGCTGTGTTAGCAGGAGGTGCCAGACATTCTTGATGCTCTTCCACCAGACAGGAAAGACTTGAATCAGAGTCACAGGGCTGGATCCAGTTGCTATTATGGCATCCAGGACAACCTTCTGTGCCTGATATGGTGAATACTTGGAAGGGAATAGTGTCCCTTCTGCCTGCTCCTGGCCTTTGTTGATTTCTGTGAAACGATGTTTCCTTGCATGGAGAGAGGCTGGGTTCTGGGGCTGAAGGAATATTTATGAAGTGATTTAGATGTAGTACGATTCTGTGAGGTTATCCTCTGTTACAGAATCAAGTCAATTGGGTTGGTCTTGTGGGTCAGGCACCACACTGTGACTTCAGAGCTGTGGGTTCATGTCCTGGTTGTGGCTATGGTTGCATCACACATCCCCTGGTTGAGTTTTTTAAGTCACCAAGACTGCTGTTTTCTAAAGTCCCCAAGGGACTTAGGCACCCAACCCCCATTGAGTGTGCCTGGGACCTTTGAAAGTCCCATTTTTGATCCTCTGGGCCTCAGTTCCTCCTCTGTGAAGTGAAGATAACCATGAGTATTTAAACTGAAAGCTCTCTGGGACAGGGATTGTCTCTTATACTTGATTATCTGCATTTCAACAAGACAAGAAGGTAACTCACTGGTTAGGGCTCTGACCTGCACTTCAGGAGACCTCGGTTCAGTTCTTTGCTTTGCCCCAGGCTTCCTGTGTACATTTGGGAAAGTCACATGTACTTAGATCCCCAAAAGGGACCTCGATATAAGTTTTGCCTCCCAAAGGGACTGGTATCTAACTCTGTGCTAGTGGAAGACATCTCCCTCTGTTTACAATTTACAGCCATGAACTTCCCAAGGTAAGGTCAGACTTTCCTCATGGGGAGAGGTGGAAGATTTAGGTTAGGTATTGTGAAAATATTTCTAATTATAAGGATAATTAAGCTTTGGAATAGGCTTCCACGGGACATTCTGAAAAACCCAGCAGCAGAATTTTTTAATAACTGGTTAGACAAACACCTGTGAGGGAGCATCTAGATCAGTGGTTCTCAACCTTTTTTTCCTGAGTACCACTTGGGGGGAAAAAAAAGGGGGGGGGGGACTTTCGGCGGCGGCAGGGTTACATGGGGGGAACAATGCCCTCCGCCGAAACCCTGCCACCGTTTGCCCCTTTTCGGCGGCGGGGTTTCGTGGCAGTGGGGGGGGGACTTTTGGCAGCGGATTCGGCGGCGCGGTACGGCTCGCGTACCACCCAGCCTTCTTTGAAGTACCACCGGTGGTACGCCTACCACCGGTTGAGAACCGCTGATCTAGATATAGTTGGTCCTGCCTCAGTGTGGGGGGTGGTCTAGATCAACGGTTCCCAACCTGGGGTGCAGGACCCCCTTGGGAGGGCACCAAAGATTATAGGGGGTCCATAAAGCTTCAGTAATAATGAGGTCATTTAGCCCCCCAAGCTCCACGCTGGGTGCAGCTCCCCTCCCAAGCTTTGCACCAGCCAGAGTGGAGGAGCAGTCTCCTCCCAGTCCCGCACTTGGAGCAGCCCTGGCCAACTGCCAGGGCCTGCCTTCATTATCCTCAGTCCATTAGGGACAGGAAGAGGCGAAGCCACACGGGGCGTGCAGTGGCGGCTGTGCCAGGGAAGGCATAGCTTCTTACTCAAGTAAGAGTCAGTTGTTGTTGTTGTTGTTGTTGTTTATATAATTTAGTGTTGTTATTATTAGCATTATATGTGTTTATAGGGGTTATATATGTTTATGGCCGGTGAGGGCGAGGCGAGGGGGCTGTGCGTGCGTGTTTTACCTAGTTTTAACTAGTGGGGCTTTCACTCAGAAAGGTTGGGAACCACTAGACTAGATGACCTTTCAAGCTTCCTTCCGGGCTTACATTTCTATGATTCACGGTAACTGAGTGGTTAAGGGACTCCCCTGGGATGCTGGGGACATGTCTTCAAATCCCTGCTTTGCTTAATCTGAAGCAAGGACTTCAACCTGGGTCTTTCACCAGCCTAGACGAGGGCCCTCAGTGGGCTATAGGGTCTTTCTCAATGGAGATTTAATTACTTATACAAAGAACAGCAGCATCGGTAGGATAAATGAGCACAAACCCACTGTCAAAGATTCTGTGTTCATTCCCTGTTTTGATGGCCCACTTTTTCCAATCTGGCTCTCTGTTTAAATCAGATTAGCCCAGTGGATCAGTTTAACGTAAAATGAATCATTCACCCCTTAAATTTTAGGGCTTGCAGTCTTCCTTGGTCTTCTTGTCAGTGCCCTGGAGGCAGACAGGCAAGATGCTGTTGCCCTTCTGTCATTCCAGGCTCTTCTTGCCTTCTTCCTTTACACCAGGGTTTGTCTCCATGATTGGCAGTTCTGGCAGCTGTGCTGGGGTGTGGTCAGTCCGGTTGCCTATGATCAGGGAAGGATCTCTTCTGCCTATGTTCCGTATTGGGCTTGTAAACCCCATTACACCCACCCACCTACCTCAGAACAAACACTAGCTGGTGGTTCAGGTGCTCCTCGGGATGGTAAAATAGCTGTGTTTAAGTCCCTGCTCCAAATCAGGAAATGTAGGTGTTCAAACCTGGGCCTCCCACATCCGAGATGAGTGTCCTCACCACTGGGTAAAATGGTGTGTATGCATGCACACATGTGCAGTGCCCAATCTGCCTCCCTCCCCTTCCCCCTCCCCCCCCCATCTGATGTGCAGGTGAGATAGGCAGGGGAAAATCTAGTCTGTGAAGCCTGCCAACGCTTAAACATGAGCTAGGTGCCAAGCAGCTTGTTTGTGTCAAGACTTAGGCAGTTTTGTGTGTGCCCAGTGGCAGAAATTTAGGTGCCTGCAGGGTGAGGTGGCATCTGAACAGGGTTTTTGAGGGTTTCGGTGACAACTAAATGTTGGATTTAATGCCTCAACTAGCAGATTAGAGACCTAAATCCCTTTGTAGCCTTTAATCCCGGTGCCTCTGTTCCCTGTCTGTAAAATGGGGATAATATCACCTCCCTATCTCACAGGGTGTCATTATGGTAGATACAGTAAAGTCTGGGAGGTAAGCAGATACTTTGGTAACGTGGGGGGCATAAATAATGGGTCAGTCTTGTTCAGCAAACCACCCCTATTCTGCAAAGCACTTAAGCACATGCTTAACTCCATTAAAGTCAACGGAACTCAAGCACTGAGCTTAAATGCTTTGCTCAACTGGGTGCCTGGCAGATTATGTGGATGCTGTCACTCGTCTAGAGTGTCTCCTGACTGTGAGTGCTACCTCAGGGCAGACACCCCAAACTGGTGGTGTGTTTTATAGTTAGATTTCATCAAGCCAGTAACAAATGTGAACTCCTGGATCACTGTAACAGTCTTACCATGGAGTCACAGACAGTCCCCTTAGACTCTCAAATCTGACCTTGTCACTCAGAAAATCTGGAATCAGGTTGTTCCCAGTCCCAAGAGACCAGTCACTTACTGGTCAATGGATCAGTTATCAGACAATAGCTTATCAATGGATAATCCAGATCTTACACCAAATACTATGCTGGTAGCCAATTTTATAGCAAACTAGCTAAAGATTCATTTGCTAAGAAAAGGAAATGAGAGTTATAAAAGTTTAAAGCAAGCAAAATATATGCACAGGTGACTCACTATAACAGCCTCACTATGGAGACACAGACAGTCCCCTTAGACTCTCCAGTCTGTCTTGCCACCCAGACGAACTGGACTTAGTGAAAAATGGTCCCTTGCACCAAAAATCACACCACATTCAGGTTGCTTCCAGTCCCATAAGACTAGTCAATTACCCCGGATCAATTGGTACCCTAGATCTAACACCAAAGACCACCTGTAGCCAATCCTGTTGTGATGGTTCCCTGGGGTACCGCCTGGAACTGTGGGACGGTTGTCCCCCTTTAACTCTCCAGTCTGGGCTGTCTCTCACAAAGCTATGCCAGTGACAATCAACCAGCACGCTAGGCACTTTAATCTCTCAGCCATCAGTATGTAGAGACTTGCACCAAGTGAAATTGCATGAATGCTCTCTAAACTACTTCTGAATCATACAGAGAGAGGCACCAGTAAATCACCTGAGACCCCAGCCTTGCACCCTATAAATATACCATCTTACACAGCTCAAGACTTGCTTGGATAGTGCAAGCTCATTAAGTTCATCGCTCATTAAGCTCATAGTGCAAGCTCATTAGTTCACCACTTCATCAAAGGAAAGTGGACATGCATCAGCCTTTGTAATCTGAGCTGAGATTCCCTAAGCACTTCAACCAAAAACATACTGTTTTAGGTAAAATATAAAACAGATTTATTAACTACAGAAAGATAGAGTTTAAGTGATTATAAGTGGCAGGCATAGAGATCAAAATTGGTTACATAAGAAAATAGAAACACAATCTAAATTCTAACTTTAATAGACTAAGCAAGATTTGAATCAATTGGGTTTCTCACCCTAATAGATATTAAAGGCAGCTCACAGTTCTCAATGTACAGGCTGGATTCCCTTTCCAGTCTGGGACCAGTCTCCCCAGTTCAAAGTCTTTTGTCTTTCAGGTGATCTTCTAGGTGTTGAGATGGGGGAGGAGACGGGCCAAGTGATGATGGCACTGTCCCTCTTTCTTCCAGCCGCTGGAAAGATCCTTGCAGTGACTGCCTAAACCCCATATGTGAGGGCTGCCTAAACCCCATATGTGCTGTCTCTGAGAAGTCCATTGTGGGAGAGTGGATTCTTCCTGTTGGGTCATCAACACATGTGAAAGTTGCTCCTTTGTTTCTACTGAAAGGCCAGCTTTGTGCATCTCCCAACCTCACATGTTTCAGTAACACATCTAACAGTACTTCATAGCCTCACATATGATGATAGTGCACACAATTCAACAGGATATGAATGTTCAACAAATCAAGACTTCTTAAATGATACCTCACAAGACATACTTTGTACAAAACACATCATAATCACATGACAGTGGTGAATATGGCAGTTGCGGGGTGCTGTTCTGAGGTACAGAGTGTCACACATGTAATAAACTATCTAAAGGTTTATTAACTAGGAAAAAGAAATGAATTATTGACAGGGTAAAGCAAGCAAACATACACCCAAATGAGCTATCCATCTAAATCCAAAGAGTGTCAATTCAAAGCGTCTTTCAGGGCAGACCCAGGAAGCAGTCCCTGGGGATGTATGGCTTAAGTTTAGCATCTTTGGCCCTTCAGTGTTAAGCCAGCCAAAAAGAGGCAGTTTCTCCATGTCAGGGGTTTTTATTCCCTTCCTCCAGAGTTCAAGATGATGGGATGAGTTCACGTGGGGGAGCAATCAATAAAGTCTTTTGTTCTCTGATGTTCCACAATGATTTGTATGGTATGTATGAGCCTTCTTTTGTTGGGCAGCAGATGATACCTTCTGTGGAAAACTAGTATTACAGACTTGGTGATGCTTCGCTCCTGATTGTGGGTGTTTACAATTTCAGAACAAACTCTTAAATATTACTGTATAACAGGAGATATAGATATTATAAATGAGATTAATGCATGCAGCAACATACAAGCATTTAGAATCATAGAATATTAGAGTTGGAAGGGACCTCAGGAGGTCATCTAGTCCAACCTCCTGCTCAAAGCAGGACTAACTTCAGCTATATCATCCCAGCCAGGGCTTTGTCAAGCCTCATCTTAAAAACCTCTAAAGATGGAGATTCCACCACCTCTGTAGGTAACCCATTCCAGTGCTTCACCACCCTCCTAGTGAAAAACTTTTTCCTAATGTCCAACCTAGATCTCCCCCGCTGCAACTTGAGACCGTTGCTCCTTGTTCTGTCATCTGCCACCACCGAGAACAGCCTAGCCCCATCCTCCCTGGAACCCCCTTTCAGGTAGTTAAAGGCCGCTATCAAATCCCCCCTCATTCTTCTCTTTTGCAGACTAAACAAGCCCAGTTCCCTCAGCCTCTCCTCATAAGTCCTGTGCTCCAGGCCCCTAATCATTTTTGTTGCCCTCCGCTGTACTCTCTCCAACTTGTCTACATCCTTTTTGTAGTGGGGGACCCAAAACTGGACACAATATTCTAAATGCAGCCTCACCAATGCCGAATAGAGGGGAATAATCACTTCCCGCGTCCTGCTGGCAATGCCCCTCCTAATGCAGCCCAATATGCTATTAGCCTTCTTGACAACCATGGCACACTGCTGACTCATATCCAGCTTTTTATCCACAGTTACCCCCAGGTCCTCTTCTGCAGAACTGCTGCCTAGCTCGTCGGTCCCCAGTCTATAGCTGTGCATGGGATTCTTCCTTCCTAAGTGGAGGACTCTGCACTTTTCTTTGTTGAACCTCGTTAGATTTCTTTTGGCCCAATCCTCCAGTTTGTGTAGGTCACTCTGTATCCTATTCCTACCTTCCAGGGTATCTACCACTCCTCCCAGCTTAGTGTCATCCGCAAACTTGCTGAGGGTGCAATCTATCCCATCCTCCAGATCATTAATGAAGATGTTGAACAAAACCGGCCCCAGAACCGACCCCTGGGGCACTCCGCTTGTGACCGGTTGCCAGCTAGACACGGAGCCATTGATCGCTACTCGTTGAGCCCTATGCTCTAGCCAGTTCTCTATCCATTTTATAGTCCATTCATCCAACCCATACTTCTTTAACTTGCTGATAAGAATACTGTGAGAGACCGTATCAAAAGCTTTGCTAAAGTCAAGGTATATCACATCCACCACCTTCCCTACATCCACAGAGCCAGTCACCTCATCATAGAAAGCAATCAGGTTGGTCAGGCATGACTTTCCCTTGGTGAATCCATGTTGACTGTTCCTGATCACCCTCCTCTCTTCCAAGTGCCTTAAAATGGATTCCTTAAGGACCTACTCCATGATTTTTCCAGGGATTGAAGTGAGGCTGACCGGTCTGTAGTTCCCTGGATCCTCTTTCCTCCGTTTTTTGAAGATGGGCACTATATTTGCTTTTTTCCAGTCCTCAGGGACCTCCCCCTGTTGCCACGAGCTTTCAAAGATAATAGCCAATGGCTCTGAAATCACCTCAGCAAATTCCCTCAGCACTCTCGGGTGCATTGCATCCGGCTCCATGGACTTGTGTATGTCCAATCCTTCTAAATAGTCTTGGACCTGTTCCTTCAGCACTGCGGGATGTTCGCCTCCTTCCCATTCTGTGCCACCCAGTACAGTAGTCTGGGATCTGATCTTGTCTGTGAAGACAGAGGCAAAAAAGGCATTGAGTACCTCAGCTTTCTCCACATCCTCCGTCACTAGGTCGCCTCCCTCATTCTCTAAGGGGCCCACACTTCCCCTAATCTTCCTCTTGTTGGCAACATACCTGTAGAAACCCTTCTTGTTCCCCTTCACATCCCTTGCTAGCTGCAACTCCAATTGCTCTTTGGCCTTCCTGATTTCATTCCTGCATGTTCGAGCAGTGTTTTTATAATCCTCCCTAGTCATCTGACGAAGCTTCCACCTCTTGTAAGCTTCTTTTTTGCGTTTAAGTTCGCCAAGGACATCTTTGTTAAGCCAAGCTAGACGCCTACCGTATTTGCTATTCTTTCTGCACATCGGGATGGTTTGCTCCTGTGCCCTCAATAAGGTTTCTTTAAAATACAGCCAGCTCTCTTGGATTCTTTTCCCCCTCAAATTAGCCTCCCAGGGAATCCTGCCCATCAGTTCCCTGAGGGAGTCAAAGTCCGCTTTTCTGAAGTCCATGGTCCGTATCCTGCTGTTCTCCTTTCTTCCTTTTGTCAGGATCCTGAACTCGACCATCTCATGGTCACTGCTGCCTAGGTTGCCACCCACTTCTACTTCCCCTACCAAATCTTCCCTGTTTGTGAGCAGCAGGTCAAGAGAAGCACAGCCCCTAGTTGGTTGCTCCAGCACTTGCACCAGGAAATTGTCTGCGACACCCTCCAAAAACTTCCTGGATTGTTTGTGCTCTGCTGTATTGCTCTTCCAGCAGATGTCAGGGTGATTGAAGTCTCCCATGAGAACCAGGTCCTGTGAACTGGAAACTTTCCCTAGTTGAGTAAAGAAAGCCTCATCTACCTCATCCTCCTGGTCTGGTGGTCTGTAACAGACACCCACCACGACATCACCCTTATTGTTCTTGCTTCTAAGCTTAACCCAGAGACACTCAACTGACTTATCTCCAGTTTCATACTGGAGCTCAGAGCAGTCATAGTGCTCTCTTACATACAGTGCAACTCCTCCCCCCTTTCGCCCCGCCTGTCCTTCCTGAACAGTTTATACCCATCCATGACAGTGCTCCAATCGTGAGAGTTATTCCACCAAGTCTCAGTTATTCCAATCATGTCGTAGTTTCTTGACTGTGCCAGGACTTCCAGTTCCTCCTGCTTGTTTCCCAGGCTTCTTGCATTTGTGTACAGGCACTTGAGATAAGTAGCCGACTGGCCTACTTTCACAGTATGAATCGGGAGGCCTCCCCTGCTGCACCCTCCTCCTCCTGCTTCCTTGTGGTGTCCCTCTTCCCCACTTACCTTCGGGCTTAGGTCCCTGTCCCCCGTCGAAACTAGTTTAAAGCCCTCCTCACTAGGTTAGCCAGCCTGTCTGTGAATGTAAACACTAAATACATTTTTATAAGACCAATACCTATTTTGAGCAAAACTAACATACAGGTGACCTACTCTGTTCTCCAGCTATGAGGTTGTCTGTTCTTAGCTAATGCCTGCAGCCTGGGCAAGAGCTGACATCTGGCCTGCCAGTGTCACAGATGCTGTTGCTGGGATTTGTGTGGAAGGAGCCGTTGAGCCCAGGTGGGAGGAGAATGGATCTTCCTCCACCAGAGTTATCCTTTCTGGGTCTGTGGTATGTGGAACAGGCTAAGGAAGTGAGGAGACCCAGCACAAGACCTACAGTGTCCACCAGCCAGACATCTGTAATGGCAGAAAGGGTCTCATGGGTGATGGTAAAGGGCTGATTGTCCACAGACCAGCAAGGGGATGGGCCCTAGTGCTAGTCCATCATGACCCCTTGAAAAGACGCTCTTTCCTCTGTGCACTGGACTGGGGGCAGGTTTCTAGTGATCTTCTTTCCAGGC
Source organism: Emydura macquarii macquarii (assembly GCF_026122565.2). NCBI lineage: Eukaryota > Metazoa > Chordata > Testudines > Chelidae > Emydura > Emydura macquarii. The sequence continues at coordinate 363,265 of NW_027132530.1, read as the reverse complement.
CCTGGGTCGTGTTTCCTCTGTTTATTTCTTAACAAATTGTATTAGCGTGGTACCTAGAGGCCCCAGTCAGGGACCACAGCCCTGTTGTGCTGGATGCTACATAGACCCATAGTGAGAGACAATCCCCATCCCAAAGAGCTCATAATTTCAGTAATATCTTCCAGTTGTGGCCTATGTTGGGGAAGGACATGGGTGTGCATTGAGGAAAGAGGGCAGGGGATAATTGACAGTGATGGAGACAGAGCTTGAGTGTAGCAACTCAGCTCAGCACTCATTGGAAATAAGTCAGGACCATTCCCTGTGTAGAGTGCATGAACCATTGCTCCAAACCAGTGTGTCATGCAAAATGGTGGAATTTATAGCCCAGCCCCTGTACGGTGAGGAGAAGAGAGGAAGGAGCCTCTCTGAGTGGACTACTCAGATCCTGAGTCAGAAAGCAGTAGCAGCCTTGACCTCAACAAGATCGGCACTTTTTTTCCTTGCACCCCAAGCAGAATTTCTGATTTCCAAGCCTGACGCAATCTCCCAGCTGGAGCAAGAGGAGGAGCTGTGGTTCCCTGATCTCCAGGGCTCTGAGGAAAGGGAGATCCCGAAATACTCCCACATAGGTGATTAAATTCACCAGGAAACAAATTATTATGTTCTCATGGCAGACATCATTCATTGCTTTTCAACAGTTCTGTCTGACCTGATGTATTTTCCCTTCATTAATATTTGGAGGGATGAGGAGAGAGAATTGATCCCCTCCTCTCTCCCTTCTGGTGGAGGATTTGGGGGGAGATTGAGATCCTAATATTTCAATCTTCACAGAATGTATTTTGATTTGTTCCCACATTTCCCTTCCCCTTACACAGGTTTCCTCCCCCCACCCCCAGCTCTGAGAATGACTCCTGTCTGGATTCTCTCTCTGTCCCAGCAGGTGATGGGATGATGAGTAAGAACAAGGAAGAGAATCATCAGCAGGAAGGTCCTGAGCAAGTGGAACCTCATTGGATGGTAACAGAAAGATCTGAAAGGGATGTTTCTCTGAGACCTGAGCAGTCAGAAATCTGTGTATATCAGTGCAGGCCAGAGAGACAGCAGGGAAACCACCCAGAGGAAAAAGAGGTTAAATCCATTGACAAGATCAGAGGGGTCAAGAAAAGCAAAGACACTGTTCAACAGAGAAACCCCACTGGAAAGGGACCCTACATGTGTGGTGACTGTGGGAAAAGCTTTTCTTGGAGATCAGTCCTCATTATTCACCAGAGAATCCATACAGGAGAGAAACCTTATAAGTGCTCTGACTGTGACAAAAACTTCAGCCAGCGCTCAAACCTTATTGCACATTATAAAATACACACAGTAGAGAAACTCTACAAATGCAGTAAGTGTGGGGAAAGCTTCAGTCTCAGCTCAGACCTGAGTACACATCATATAATCCACATGGGGGAGAGATCTTTCAAATGCAGTGAGTGTGGGAAAACCTTCAGCCAGAGATCCCACCTTATTGTGCATCAGAGAATCCACACAGGAGAAAGACCCTATAAGTGTCCTGAATGTGGAAAAAGCTTCAATAGCAGCTCATCCGTTGTTAGACATGAGAGAATTCACACTGGAGAGAGGCCTTATAAATGCCATGAATGTGGGAAAAGCTTCAGTCGGAGCTCACACCTTCTTACCCATCAGAGAACCCACACAGGAGAGACTCCCTATGCATGCTCCGAGTGTGGGAAAAACTTCTGCCAGAGGTCACATCTTATTGCGCACCAGAGAATTCACATGGGAGAGAACTCCTATAAATGCCCTGACTGTGGGGAAAGCTTCAGTCTCACCTCAGACCTCACTAAACACCAGAGAATCCACCTGAGGAAGAAACCCTATACGTGCCCTGAATGTGGGAGAAATTTCAATTGCAGATCTTCTGCTGTTAGACATCAGAGAACTCACACAGGAGAGAAGCCTCATGAATGCCTCGACTGTGGGAAAAGCTTCAGTCAGAGTTGGCACCTTATTTCACACCAGAGAATCCATACAGGAGAGAGGCCCCACACATGCACTGAATATAGGAAAAGCTTCTGCCAAAGTTCAAACCTAATTTCACACCAAAGAACCCACATGGGAGAGAGCTCCTATAAATGCCATGAATGTGAGAAAAGCTTTGATCAGAAATCAAACCTTATTAAACACCAGAGACTCCACAGAGGAGAGAAACCCCATGTATGTCCAGGAAATGCTTTGGTCAGTGCTCACACTTTATTTCCCCTTAGAGAAGCCACACAGGAGACAAACCCTAGGAATGCCCTGAGTGCAGGAAAAACTTTGGCAGATCCTGTAAATGCCTGAGCTGACAGGAAAGCTTCTGGTACAGTTCAGACCTCATTAAACATCAGAGAGAGATTCTGAATGTATCCTGACTAGGTCTGGGTGAAGGGAATAACATCTTTGCCACTTCCCAGGAATCTCAGAGGAGTGGCCAGGTAGTAAGGATATGCAGTAGTTATTAAAGCAAAGAATTAAATCACCTTCCTGGATCACAGCTGTGCAGAGCAAGAGGCTGGGATAAGATTCTCATCTTGTGATTAGGGATGTAAAGTATCAAACGGTAAACCAGTAAGTATTAGTCTTACTGTTTACAAATTGCATTAACCATTAGCCGTTCGCTGCATGGGGTGGCCAGCTGTGCACTTGGGGGGTGAGTGGGTGTGACCTGTCCGTGCCTAGGGTATCCACCTGAAAATGCCAAGGTCAGGGCAGCCTGTAAAAGGAGAGCAGATTCTCCCAGCACCGGTGGGTGACACTGAAGCCAGGCTTCCCAATCAGCCACAAACAGTGTTTCTGATTCCCCACACTGGTTATCAAGAAGCTAAAACAAAATACACACAGCCCCTTTACTGCATTTCAGTCTCTGGCTCCCAGTCAGCCACTAGGTCCAGTAAAGAGACCAGTTATTTAAACTCTATGCTCTTTACCAAAAAGGTTTCTCCTGACCCCAAAGGGTCAGCCACATTACCAGATCAATATAAGTTTAGATCTTACCCAAAATACCACACTGCCAGCCAATCCTTTAGTAACTAAAAGTAAAGGTTTATTATAAAAAGAAAGATACAAACTATAAGTGAAATGTTAAAGGATTAAAGCAATCAGACAAATATATTTGATTTGAAAGTCCATATATATCAGGTTTCTAATAGAATTGTTGAGTTTGCAGGCTTGTATAATCCCTCTGGTGTACATCCAGTAGCTGGATGGGTCTCAGTCCTTTGTTTCACAGCTTCAGTTCAGTTGTAAATGAGTTGATCCAGAGGTAGGCTGGAGACTAAAGACAAAATGGATGTCATGCAGCTGCCTTTTATGTCCCTGGCCTTGGCCATGCTGCTTGTGGAATTTTACAGGAATAAAATGGAGTCCAGAGTCACATGAGTAAGTCCAGGTGCCTCATCAGGTATGCCAAAGTAACCCCTAAGCTGCCAAGGCTCACTCCTACACATGCGCAAGCATATTTCCCAGCCCTCTGCTCCCCCATCGTCCCTCCCTCCCTGCAACACCATGTCCCCACTGTCTTGCTGGATGGATGGGGGGGGGGCATTTATTATGTTATTTAACATCAATACATCAGAATCATAATAAATGCCCCCCCCCCCATCCATCCAGCAAGACAGTGGGGACATGGTGTTGCAGGGAGGGAGGGACGATGGGGGAGCAGAGGGCTGGGAAATATGCTTGCGCATGTGTAGGAGTGAGCCTTGGCAGCTTAGGGGTTACTTTGGTGCCAGCACCGCAACAGTGCCAGCGTGAACAGCAGTGAGCCAGGCAGCAGCTGAGGTGCGCCCAGGTGAAGGGTCTGGGGGGATCGGGCGGGCATAGGAGGTGTGTCTGGTCCTAGGGCAGGGCCAGGAGCACAGCGGGGGGCTGATGGGCATGGCGTGGAGTACCTTATTGTCCCCTTCTGTGGGCTGGGGGACAGAGGGCTCCAGGAGCGGTGGCGTCCCAGATCTGGAGGTCCTGCTCCTGGGCGATCGGCGGGCTCCGGGAGTGGTGGCGTCCCGGCTCTGGAGGGCCTGCTATGGGTCGATCAGCGGACTCCGGGGGAATTGTCATCCCGGCTCTGGAGGGCTCATTCTGGGGTGATTGGTGGACTCCGGGAGTGGCAACAGGCTCCACCCTGCCTTATTGCCCCCTCCTGCAGGCTGAGGGGCAGCGGACTCCAGGGACGATTGGAGGGGCCAGGGCCCCATGCGGTGGTGGGGCCAAGGCGCGTTGGACTGTCCCCATCCAGCTCCCAGGCGGCCCCCGCAACCTCCCTGGGGATGTAAAATACCATAGTGGTTAACCATTTAAACTAGGGGTGTCAAACTCATTTGCTATGGCGGGCCAGATTTGAACTGAATGTACTTCAAGTGGGCCATACATACCATAAATCAAAATACTAGGCACTTTTGGAGCGCTGTGTTGCGTGCACACAGTGCTCCACACGCTGCCGCCAGACTACACAGATCTCGTGCCAGTGCGCGACGCTGCGAAATCTCATGGTGTCGTACTCTCTGGCGGAAGCGTGCACCACCGTGAGATCTCGTGGCACTGTACCCTTTGACGGCAGTGCACGCCGCCACCAGAGAGTACAACGCCGCGAGATGTCGCGGCAGCGCTCGCTGCTGCCAGGGGCCAGACCAAAAAGGTTGGCAGGCCGTATCTGGCCCACAGGCCGGATGTTTGACACCCCTCATTTAAATAGTTGTTTTCCTAAATGATATTTTACATCCCCACTTGTGATAGAATTTAACTGTCACTACTTGAGAAGCTCTGATTGTCCTCTGCTCAGCTCCTACATGTAAGTTGGCTGCCATTCTGCTGGAAGGAAGGAGGAACAGGGAGGAATTAAGTTGATCCAAGTTTCCCAAACACTCAGATTCTTTTATCTGGAGAGAGCAAGAGTGTGACAGTTGATTTCAGGGGTTGAGATGGGCCTCCAGGAAAGTCTCTCTAAGGATTTATTTTTCACTCTGTATTCCATCAGCTGTAAATAATGGGGGTTGTGCTTTTTATTTCTTGTATTTCTTATTAATTCGTAGACCTAGAAGTTTTAACTAGATATCTGAGCTACTGATAATTATAATAGTTATGTACTTACACTGTCATGGGTGTGAAGTTTACATTTTGATACAAGTCTTGTGATGAGGAGGTCACCTCCCTGACCCAGTTATTTGTGCCCATTCCACAGGATGGGGGAACTAATCCTTCTAAATTAATGGCTTGTATACATAGGGAGCATTATTATGCAGCCTTTTGACGTTTTGGCATGTAAAGTGCAATATGCAAGCCACACTAATAGTTTGCATGGAGGATGCCTATGCCCTCTTTCAATCTGCATCATTGTGTACCCACAGAAGTGGATTGTTGCATACTAACTATATGTCATTCTTGGAGGGTATCCTCTGTTTCACTGCAATTTGCGTTCTGAAATTTTTCTTGCTGTGCATTGAGGAATGCATAGCAGAAGCCAGGCAGGTTCACATTTTAATAAATAAATAAGCAAGCAAGCAACCCCATGATTCCATTGTCTCCATCCAGTGATTCCTTTCTGGGCAGTCTAGTGTCATTTTCAAACTCCTGTCAGTCATTATGGACCCAGCAATGCTCTGTGTTGCTATGCTGGTATCTGTGAACATGCAGAGACTGCTTGGGCTGTATTTCAGCATTCAAACACAGATTGGTTTTGGGTTTTGGACTTTGCACACCCTACCAACAAACAGATGATGTGGCAGCAGCAGCGTCTCCTCCAGCAGCAGTAGGAGCTTCAGCAGTGGGGGAGGAAATAGGACAAGGATGAAGAAGAGGATAACACCAAATAACTGCTTTTACAGGAGCTTTTTCTGGAGCAGCTCCTCGCTATACAGATCCATTTCTGGACTTGGGTAACCAGCATCAATTGGTGGGAAAGGATCATTCTGCAGACCTGGGATGACCAGTAGTGATGGGAGAATTTCTGGATGGCAAAGACAACCTTTATTGAGATCTATGCTGAGCTAGCCCCAGAGCTGCAGTGTGCCACCATGTAGTTTCCTGTACCTCAGGAGAAGTGGATCACCATTGCCACCTAGAAGTTGGCCACCCTTGAATGCCACCAGTCCATGACCAACCAGTTCAGCATATGAATACTGTTGGGGCCATTGTCATGCAGATGTCTGGTGCCATGCATAAAGTACTGTTGCACTGCATTATAAAGATTGGTAATGCTCAGAAGATTATTGACAGCTTTGTATGCATGGGGTTCCCAAACTGTATTGGGGCAATTGATGGAACCCATGTGCATATTACTTGCCCCATCATCACCAAGCTCAGAATTTATTAACAAAAAGGAGTATTACTCCTTAGTGCTTCAAAGGTTGGTTGATTACAGTGGCAGGATTACAAATATAAATGTCCATCATGGACCTTCCCAAACCATCCTGTTTCCCTGGTTCATGTAACCATTCACAGGCTACCTGGGCAGAAGGAAGGAATTGTTTAACTATGGCCTCAGTAGTTGCTAACTGACAATGGTATGTGCATTAGGCCATTTGAAAAGGAGGTGGTGCTGTTGGTGGAATAGGTTGGAAGGTGCAGGGAAAAATGTGCCTAAGATTATAGTTGCATGTTGTATTTTGCAGAATATTTGTGAGCGTATGGGAGAAAACCATTTTGAGTGGGAGGCTGAGGTGCAGAGACTTGCTTGGAAGTTTGAGAAGCCAGCAAGGCATCCAATGGAGAACGGAAATAGCCAGAGCTAGTCGGTCAGGGATGCTTATTGCTGTTCCTTTGAGTCTCATGCCTAAAATGTGCAACTGTACATCCAGCTGTTAACCTGGAGGGAGGAAGATGGGAATGGATTGTGAGCAGTGCAGTTTTCCAGGTGATATAAATGGCATATTATAACATTCCTTATGTTGCCTTCTCTCTGTGCCTTGATACTTTTGTAAAACTCCATAAGTTATTTATAATATATGGATTTTCTGTGTAAAATGCATTAATGACTCTTTATGAATGATTTTTTACCAGCTTATAATAAAACAACAATTTATTATATAACAACCAGAGATAAACTTTAACTAAAATAATAATGAAACAAAAATTCAAAGTGACACAGTGCAGTGGAGGGCAGAATCCAATAGGACTTCAAGTCACAGGTCAGTACACACTTTGCCTCTGCCTATTCTTGTTCTTTGGCCTTCTGGTTTCAAAGTGATTGGGGTGTTAGATGTCTCAACAGAGCTGGGCTCCTAAGAGCAGTTGTTCTCACTGCCCTGAGTGTTACCTGACCAACTGGAATCTGATATTAGTGTGTTCGGGGGTTGACACGACACTCATTCGATAATGACAGAAAGGCTTTAATTATTACACTTATAAAATGAGCCCCCAAACCAAAACTCCAATATATATTAGCTGCAAAAGCAATTTTCCTCACCAATGCAGGCAAGAGGCGGTGGTTTCAATTCTTGACAGCTTCTCTGAGAGCTTGGATCCATAGTTTCAGAAGAAAGCTGGGTATGATGACAGTTCTGTGTCTGGAATGATTTCTCAGTCTTGAAGCACACGTGAGCTTCCCTCTTTATACTTTTAAGTTTAGTGTTTTCAAAGCATTTTTGGTAATTGCATGGGAGAACAAAGGAAATCCAAACAAAAACAACATGGGAAAGACCTACGTGTGTTTGCTCAGTTCAGAAGATGTTAGCTACCTGGATTTTGTTTAGTCAGCAATCCAGCATTAGTCTATCACAAAATTCCACCCTTTCCTAATAAAAGAGGGTTGGCGTTTGCTGAGATGAAAATTGAATAATACCTCTGGTGGCCCCCATCAGAAGATAGGATCATAAGGAAACCTTGAAAATACGAAGTCACTGAGGTATAGATGAGTAAATTACAGAAAATAATTTCATTAGAGACTGGTGAGTCAAAAGGGGTCATTAATCATAGGAACAGCAGTTACCCTGATGACATACCAGACATGCTTAAAGAAGAAAAACAGCACATGTGATGCAATAATAAGCAATCGCTTCCTTTCAAAAAGGATTTCCAGCCACCACCATGCTTTTGCAATGTGCATCTTATTAGTAATATTTGGTAGCTTAATTTTATAAGTAGGCCCAGACGAGCTTGAATTTCACTGAGCTTGGTTCTGAGAAGGGAATAGCCTGTGGGAGCATAGCTTTTGGGTTCAGTGGGGAGCAAATTCTGTTGTTCCTAGTACCCTGTATTGTCCAGGGACTGAAGAACACAGCTGGGTTGTGATTTAGAGTACTGCATTGTCTGCTGCCTGTAGCTCTCATTGATAAGGAAACTGTACATTTATCACATTCATAATGTGTATTGATAAGCACACACCTCCTATTTATTGATTAGCACAGGTTCTGTCTCAAAATGTGCTACAGAGAAGTTTATCTTTGGTTACATTGGTGGGTGTGTGTGTGAGAGAGAGAGAGAGAGAGAGAAAGAGAGAGAGAGAGACACTTGTGAAGCAAAAAGGATTCTTTCCCCAAGAATCAGGCAGCACAAATAATACTGAAGGGGTTTATTCATGGCACCGGGAAGACTGCCTTAAACAGTTTCAAATTCATGTTGTTACAGGAGATGCTTATATACGGTTTTTATCACTTAAACAATCTACTTACATTTCTTCTATCTATTCACTTACGAATTCACTTGCGGATGACACTAAGCTGGGGGGAGTGGTAGATACCCTGGAAGGTAGGGATAGGATACAGAATGACCTAAACAAACTGGAGGATTGGGCCAAAAGAAATCTAATGAGGTTCAACAAGGACAAATGCAGAGTCCTCCACTTAGGAAGGAAGAATCCCATGCACAGCTATAGACTGGGGACCGACGAGCTAGGCAGCAGTTCTGCAGAAAAGGACCTGTGGGTAACCGTGGATAAAAAGCTGGATATGAGTCAGCAGTGTGCCCTGGTTGTCAAGAAGGCTAATAGCATATTGGGCTGCATTAGGAGGGGCATTGCCAGCAGGACGCGGGAAGTGATTATTCCCCTCTATTCGGCATTGGTGAGGCCGCATTTAGAATATTGTGTCCAGTTTTGGGCCCCCCACTACAAAAAGGATGTGGACAAGTTGGAGAGAGTACAGCGGAGGGCAACAAAAATGATTAGGGGGCTGGAGCACAGGACTTATGAGGAGAGGCTGAGGGTACTGGGCTTGTTTAGTCTGCAAAAGAGAAGAATGAGGGGGGATTTGATAGCGGCCTTTAACTACCTGAAAGGGGGTTCCAGGGAGGATGGGGCTAGGCTGTTCTCGGTGGTGGCAGATGACAGAACAAGGAGCAACGGCCTCAAGTTGCAGGGCGGGAGGTCTAGGTTGGATATTAGGAAAAAGTTTTTCACTAGGAGGGTGGTGAAGCACTGGAATGGGTTACCTAGAGAGGTGGTGGAATCTTCATCTTTAGAGGTTTTTGAGCTGAGGCTTGACAAAGCCCTGGCTGGGATGATATAGCTGAAGTTAGTCCTGCTTTGAGCAGGGGGTTGGACTAGATGACCTCCTGAGGTCCCTTCCAACTCTAATATTCTATGATTCTATGAATACAGACATTGTTCCACACAGAAAGAACAGAAGTAATAATGACAGATACAGAACATACCTGCAGAGACACTCTAATTACATCAAAGGATCTCTGACTACATTTGGTGGGGGGGAGGAAATGGGTGGAGAGGGAGAATCCTTACAGATAGGAGGGTACATGACGGGGGTTAGAGATGTGCTGTTCTCATTGTGAGGCTGAATCACTGAGTGGACATCTGGCCTTCCGAGTTATCAGGTACTTACATATGCCATTGTCCTTGAGGCTCTGGTATGTGTGCCTGTTAACTACTGTGGGTTTCGGTTTAGCTGAAAACTGCTTCTGGCCTAACACACTCAATAACACCTTTACATTAAAAAAAACAACATCCAAGTCAGTGAGCTCATTATTGTAAGTAAACAGCAAAAAGCTATAAATAATGCTAAAGTTCTTACACTAAGAGGTACCATAGCATAGTTATAACATACTTACACATCTGAAAGGAAGATATGAATGATCCATTAATGGAACATTTTAGAAGGCCTTGAATGTGCTGACACCCGCTGAGGGAACCCAAGGAACCCAGAAATTAAGGAACTAGACTGGATCTTTTATACCTTGCTTTTATGTAATCAGTTGGATATCAAACCATATTTGATAACTTTCCATGTCCGTAACAAGATTAATGCCTACCCATTATCCATATGTAGCATTCTGGGTGTCCATAATTACACTTCCAATCATTAATGTTAATAATTTGCATCAAGCATGTCTTAATAATTCTTATATTCTAATGTAGTGTAACTGCTTATTTATTGCCTAGTTACCAGATTGTCAGAGTGCCCCCTCCCACAACACTTCTTGTTGCAGAATTACTTTTCTAGTTCTGTGGTATATCCGTATATTTGTTGTCATTTGCTTGTCTCTCAGAATGAGAGTGCAGAATTGATGCCCTGGGTTTAACTTCTTGGGCCTGCAATTTTTTAGCTAAAAACTCAGGCTCAGCATAACTATTCACACAAGGCCTTGTACTAATAAAACAAGCCGTTCACCATAGCACAATCTAATAACCCAATTATTTGTGGCCTTCTACTTGCCCCTAATATGTTTCAGTCTAGCAAGCAGCACAACATTTCAATATTATACCCCAGTAGTGTCCCTGTACATATAGCAAACTCAGACAATACATGAGACAAGGTCATAGGTCAACTTGCCCTAACAGCAGTGTGTGCTGCAGCTGAGCATTCTGGCTCTTTATTGCCTCCAGCAGTTGCTGCTGAATCTCTCTGACTTTCTCCAGTGTCTTTTGAGATAGCTACACTATCTCTGGTCACTACAACGTTGCCTCTGGCCGCTGGGACAATCTCTTTGGAGAACTCCATTTCTTTTTCCTTCTCTGACATCAAGTACTTCTGAGGATTTTTGGGAGTCTGCTAACAGGCCAGCAAATTTTCTGGGTCTTTTCCTCCTCAGGTTAACCAGCTGGTCAGCTGTTGACAAAGGCCATGTCTTTGAGGGCCTGGCTGCAGCAGGTGCTGTGGCTATGGGAGTAGGAAAAAACCTACAAGCAGTTATTGTTCATATTACAGAGGCTACGACAGCATTTTATAAGTATTTATGACTTTTCCTCCCTGACTTTCTTCCACATCTTGAGGGAACCTCTGACATGATAAGTGATGTGTGTATGTGGAGGTCTAGGCTGGGATTTTTGGGTGTGGTATATGCAGTTTCAGTTTTCTGTTGTGTTTTGGAGGCTGTGGGTGTGGGGATGGATGGGTCAGGAATTATCTTCCTGTTTTGGCTTTGCCAATTTGCTGTGCCTTGAAGGTAATTAGCCAGTGTGGCGGATTTAGCATTGAGCATCTGGAAGTGAGATGGATACCAATCCCCTCTATAGCCCCTTTAGGCTCTCCTGACTCTCAATGAGGTTACACAGAGGGCGATGACTAGAAGAGGAAGAATGGTCTTATTCAAAAAGGCAAAGGGCAGCCCAGCGAGATACACTCTGAAGGTATTCAACAGGAAGTTACCCCCCCCCAACACAAAGTACTGCAGGAATTTAAGGAGTTGCAATCTGTACCAGGGGGAATGACTGTACAGCTATCCTGCAAATGTCCAGACCAAAATCAAGCAATTCCTCAGACTTAGATTCTGCTTTATCTCCCCTTCAGACATGATGAAAGGGCAGAGAAAAATTGATAGGGTTCTGCACTGATTGTCTGAAGCATTCACTATTCCCAATTTTTCTCTATGTAAGCCTGCCAAAACCCATTACGATCATTGTTATCCCTCTATTCCTGTAAGAATGTGTGTTACAGGGCATTTATTATACCTCAGCAGGTAGTCTTTGTATCATTATGGGCATCCAATGTCCATGTCAGCCTCATGTAAACTGAGAACTCTAATCAAACTTCTTTTCCTGTAACCATTTGTCACACTGGAGTGCCTACCTCAGGGCAGACTGTCAGAAACAGGGCAGGCACCCCAACTGACGGTTGTCTCGACATGTTATGGATCCCCCAGGGTCAATAATGAGTCCGTTGGATAATACAACAAAATTTTATTAAGGAATATGGGGTACACGCTGTAATACTTAATACGTAGCTTAAATGATTATCATATAAAGCAGGCATAGAAACAGGCAAAGCAGTTACTTTTTATATCTCACCACTAGGCACAGAAGGAGTCGCATGTCCTTCGATACGGGCCGGCTTTCACGTTTCGCGCTCAGAGTACGGGAACGGGAGAAGCGGGGCGGTCCAGGTGATCAGGCTGGCGAACGCTTTCTCAATTTGGGCATGGGGCGTACCCCTTTTTATACTAGAGAATGCAGCACAAGTTTGGTAGCTCTGGATTGGGGGAGGGATATACATTAGTATGTGCCAGACTATGATGAGGCCTGTGGCCTTGGGTAGAGCTGTTATGGCACTGGATACATAGCCCGTTATCGGTGGGCAACAAAGATATCTGTGAACAACATAGGCACTGGGGTGCGTAGGTGGTTTTCTTATAGCAGCATAACAACTAACTGCTGTAAACAACAGATGCAGCCTAATAAGGTCAGGTCACGGTTTTACTGTTGGCACCGAGGGGTGGGCATATGCTGGGAATTCTGCTGCAACAACGGCGTGTTCTATAATTAGATTTCACCAAGCCAGTGACATATATGAACTCATGGATCACTATACCAGTCTTACCATGAAATCACAGACAGTCCCATTAGACTCTCCAGTCTATCTTGCCACCCAGACAAACTGGACTTTGTGATAAAAGGTCACTTAAACCAAAAATCACACCACAACAGGTTGTTCCTAGTACCAAGAGGCCAGTCATTTACCCCAGATCAATTGGTACTCCAGAATCCAGATCTTACACCAAAGACAATGCTGGTAGCCAATTTTATAGTAAACTAGCTAAAGATTTATTAAGAAAAGGAAATGAGTTATTTAAAGATTAAAGCAAGTAAAATATATGCACAGGTGAGTCACAGTTTGTCATTGCAAATGGTGGCAGTGATTTAATAAACTTCCAGTTTCCCAAAAAGTCTTTTCAGGGTAGCCAGATAGTCTCTCTGGCTCCCACTTTTGCATCTGATACACTTCCTGTAAGAGTCCAAACAATCCAGAGATGAAGGATCTTTCCTTGAATCCATTCTTATAGCTTCTTGTGACAGAAAACAATCTGACAGTGTCACTACCCATGTGGGCTTGTCCTCTAATGGCGGTGAGTGAGGAATGCACTTAGAGTCTTTGAATTCCGATCATCAAACACAATGGCCACTTGCTTTGAAATTAGCACTTTTCTGTTCAGGTTCTTCATTTTCATTCCACAAGGCTTTCACATTTGATGGGCTATTTAGTTACAGGTTTATACACAATGTAAATGTTTGCTACTACATTATAACAGGATACAGATAAGTGAAAAAAATGCAAGTAACATCCCATTAGTTTTGATGATGTTTAAACACCAGATACACTTTTATTCATTTAACAATCACTTTGATCTATACTGATATACAAGTGAATTTACCTGGGGCTCTGTCATGAGCTGGCAACTGGTCTGCCAGTGTCACACTGTTGTCTCAATAAACTTCTGAATTTCACACAGTTGAATGTTTTCTTTATTCAAATCTGCTGTGGGAGGGCAGGTGGGGTGCAGATTGTGACTGCGCCATATTGGCAGTGCCATTTTGAACTGGTAAATGGGGGTTGGTGCTGGCATTAATTGAGCAGAACAGATTCAAGGAAGCGAAAGGCAAATAGGTAGAAGGGCATGTGCCCTCTTGGATGCTGGTCTGAAAACTGTCAATGGTCCAAGCTTTAGCATGAACCAGAAGCCAATTGCCCTGATAGAGCAGCCTCCATTTTGAAAACATATGAGGGAAATGAGGAATTTGTGGGTGAAGTCAGAAAGGCTTTGCCTGTCTAAAATGGATGTGACTGTGGGGCCCACAGAACAGGAGCTTGTACAGCATATTAATACTAATACATTTTTAAAGATATGTACTTACATGACCATCTTCCCTCAAGAGGATCTGCATCCTCAGCTGTGGCCTTGGTTTCTGGCTGGGAATCTGGCTTGGTTCCTGCCCAGCCAGCAACAGGGTCTTGAATGCTAAAGAGATTCTGGATTTCTGGGGACAGCTCTTCATTGGCCTCGTCATGTTCCTCTCCCAATAACTCTTGCAGCTCATGCAGTGCTGTGCATGGGGAGCCGCAGGGTCCACAAACTTCTTGGGTTCAGTAGTGGTGTAATTGATCAAAATCCTGTCAAGATCCTCCAAAACCAGATGGGTTACAGTTCTGCTGTCGGCCCTGTTCCTTGGTTTTAATGTACAGTGTCCTAAGGTATTTGCTCTTTATCCCACACTGGTCAGTGTCCTCTTGCTTAGCAATGTCCACAAAAAGATCTTTATTCTGGTGGCTATCCACAAGATCTTGCTTCATAGATTCTTCTACCTACATAGTGATGAGATCTAGGGTTTCAGCATGGCTCTGAGCTCCTGCTCGAGGCATGTTGTAAGGCTTCTGAAGTAATATCGCAACAATGCTGAAATACTTAAATCTGGGTTCAAATCCTGGCCCCACATCAGTTTTTAATGAGGGAGGGGACATCCGGTCAAGTTGATACCAGAGCAGTGGCTGACACACACATAAACAGACAGGTAGTAATGATTTCTTCCTATAGTGAAGGGGTGTGGCACTCCCTCCAGGACTGATGGGGAAAAGCTACCACCTGGTCATTGGAGCATTGCACGCCATGCCCACGATGCTGGAAGAAGAGGGGTGGGACAGGATGTATAAAAGGAGCTGAAGACAGATGCCTCCCACCCACTGCTAAAGTGGGAGCCTAAAGAGGACCTCTGCAGCCCTAAGGACTCATCAAGACAGCCAGAACTACTGGCCAATAAAGATGCCAAGGAGCTGCAGGGACTGCTGCTAGCTGTACACCCCAGGGAGACAGAGGACACCTGTGAAGTGCAGATACACAGTGAAGGGATCATAGGAAGTGGCCCAGGGATATCAGACAATAGTCCAGATATGATGCCAGAGTGCTGGTCAGCATGTTTTTGTGGGATACCTGCTGACTCAGTACCTGAGCTCTCCCCTACTGTTAGGGCTGTGGACTGGGACCCAGTGGAGTAGGATGGGCCTGGGTTCTCCTGCCAACCACACCCCTAGGGTGTCAACTTTTCCACCTGTGGCCAAATAGCCTGCATTTGTAGCCCTGCCCTGCCCGAGGGAGCTAGGCCCACCCCCCCATGACTGTCTGGTGCCCTATCCTGGCAAAATCAGGGCCTCAGAAGAGGCCAATTCCCCTTTAAGCCTGCTTAAGGAAGTGAGGGGGGATTAGCCTTCCTCTGGGCCTGATGTGGAGGGACAGACATGGGCCTCTATGTTTTCAAAGAAGTATGAGATAGCATCAGGAGGACTGCAAAAAGTAGTGGACAGCAGCATTGTGTGTACACAAACAATTGACTAAACTACTTCAATTCACATAGTTCACTTTGAAAGAGGACTCAAGAGCGTTCAAGAAATGTGGAGTTAGTGTGCCACAATGAACTGTGTCATAGAATCATAGAATCATAGAATATTAGAGTTGGAAGGGACCTCAGGTGGTCATCTAGTCCAACCCCCTGCTCAAAGCAGGACTAACTTCAGCTATATCATCCCAGCCAGGGCTTTGTCAAGCCTCAGCTTAAAAGCCTCTAAAGATGGAGATTCCACCACCTCCCTAGGTAACCCATCCCAGTGCTTCACCACCCTCCTAGGGAAAAACTTTTTCCTAATGTCCAACCTAGATCTCCCCCCTGTAATTTGAGACCATTGCTCCTTGTTCTGTCATCTGCCACCACTGAGAACAGCCTCGCTCCATCCTCCCTGGAACTCCCTTTCAGGAAGTTAAAGGCTGCTATCAAATCCCCCCTCATTCTTCTCTTTTGCAGACTAAACAAGCCCAGTTCCCTTAGCCTCTCCTCATAAGTCCTGTGCTCCAGCCCCCTAATCATTTTTGTTGCCCTCCGCTGCACTCTCTCCAACTTGTCCACATCCTTTTTGTAGTGGGGGACCCAAAACTGGACACAATATTCTAAATGCGGCCTCACCAATGCCGAATAGAGGGGAATAATCACTTCCCGCGTCCTGCTGGCAATGCCCCTCTTAATGCAGCCCAATATGCTATTAGCTTTCTTGACAACCAGGGCACACTGCTGACTCATATCCAGCTTTTTATCCACAGTTACCCCCAGGTCCTCTTCTGCAGAACTGCTGCCTAGCTCATCGGTCCCCAGTCTATAGCTGTAAATGGGATTCTTCCTTCCTAAGTGGAGGACTCTGCACTTTTCTTTGTTGAACCTCATTAGATTTCTTTTGGCCCAATCCTCCAGTTTGTTTAGGTCCTTCTGTATCCTATCCCTACCTTCCAGGGTATCTACCACTTCCCCCAGCTTAGTGTCATCTGCAAACTTGCTGAGGGTGCAATCTACCCCATCCTTCAGATCATTAATAAAGATGTTGAACAAAACTGGCCCCAGGACCGACCCCTGGGGAACTCCGCTTGTGACCGGTTGCCAGCTAGACACGGAGCCATTGATCACTACTCGTTGAGCCCTATGCTCTAGCCAGTTCTCTATCCATTTTATAGTCCATTCATCCAACCCATACTTCTTTAACTTGCTGATAAGAATACTGTGAGAGACCGTATCAAAAGCTTTGCTAAAGTCAAGGTATATCACATCCACCGCCTTCCCTACATCCACAGAGCCAGTCACCTCATCATAGAAAGCAATCAGGTTGGTCAGGCATGACTTTCCCTTGGTGAATCCATGTTGACTGTTCCTGATCACCTTCCTCTCTTCCAAGTGCCTTAAAATGGATTTCTTAAGGACCGGCTCCATGATTTTTCCAGGGATTGAAGTGAGGCTGACCGGTCTGTAGTTCCCTGGATCCTCTTTCCTCCGTTTTTTGAAGATGGGCACTATATTTGCTTTTTTCCAGTCCTCAGGGACCTCCCCCTGTTGCCACGAGCTTTCAAAGCTAATAGCCAATGGCTCTGAAATCGCCTCAGCCAACTCCCTCAGCACCCTCGGGTGCATTGCATCTGGCCCCATGGACTTGTGTATGTCCAATCCTTCTAAATAGTCTTGGACCTGTTCCTTCAGCACTGTGGGATGTTCGCCTCCTTCCCATTCTGTGCCACCCAGTACAGTAGTCTGGGATCTGATCTTGTCTGTGAAGACAGAGGCAAAAAAGGCATTGAGTACCTCAGCTTTCTTCACGTCCTCTGTCATTAGGTTGCCTCCCTCATTCTCTAAGGGGCCCACACTTCCCCTAATCTTCCTCTTGTTGGCAACATACCTGTAGAAACCCTTCTTGTTCCCCTTCACGTCCCTTGCTAGCTGCAACTCCAATTGTGCTTTGGCCTTCCTGATTTCATTCCTGCATGTTCGAGCAGTGTTTTTATAATCCTCCCTAGTCATCTGACCAAGCTTCCACTTCTTGTAAGCTTCTTTTTTGTGTTTAAGTTCGCCAAAGACTTCTTTGTTAAGCCAAGCTAGACGCCTACCATATTTGCTATTCTTTCTGCACATCGGGATGGTTTGCTCCTGTGCCCTGAATAAGGTTTCTTTAAAATACAGCCAGCTCTCTTGGATTCTTTTCCCCCTCAAATTAGCCTCCCAGGGAATCCTGCCCATCAGTTCCCTGAGGGAGTCAAAGTCCGCTTTTCTGAAGTCCATGGTCCGTATCCTGCTGTTCTCCTTTCTTCCTTTTGTCAGGATTCTGAACTCGACCATCTCATGGTCACTGCTGCCTAGGTTGCCACCCACTTCTACTTCCCCTACCAAATCTTCCCTGTTTGTGAGCAGCAGGTCAAGAGAAGCACGGCCCCTAGTTGGTTGCTCCAGCACTTGCACCAGGTAATTGTCTGCGACACTCTCCAAAAACTTCCTAGATTGTTTGTGCTCTGCTGTATTGCTCTTCCAGCAGATGTCAGGGTGATTGAAGTCCCCCATGAGAACCAGGTCCTGTGAACTGGAAACTTTTCCTAGTTGAGTAAAGAAAGCCTCATCTACCTCATCCTCCTGGTCTGGTGGTCTATAACAGACACCCACCACGACATCACCCTTATTGTTCTTGCTTCTAAGCTTAACCCAGAGACACTCAACTGACTTATCTCCAGTTTCATACTGGAGCTCAGAGCAATCATAGTTCTCTCTTACATACAGTGCAACTCCTCCACCCCTTCGCCCCTGCCTGTCCTTCCTGAACAGTTTATACCCATCCATGACAGTGCTCCAGTTGTGTGAGTTATTCCACCAAGTCTCAGTTATTACAATCATGTCGTAGTTTCTTGACAGTGCCAGGACTTCCAGTTCCTCCTGCTTGTTTCCCAGGCTTCTTGCATTTGTGTACAGGCACTTGAGATAAGTAGCCGATTGGCCTACTTTCACAGTATGAATCGGGAGGCCTCCCCTGCTGCACCCTCCTCCTTCTGCTTCCTTGTGGTGTCCCTCTTCCCCACTTACCTTCGGGCTTAGGTCTCCGTCCCCCGTCGAACCTAGTTTAAAGCCCTCCTCACTGGGTTAGCCAGCCTGTCCATGAAGATACTCTTCCCTGTCTTCGTTAGATGAATCCCGTCTCTTCCTAGTAATCCTACTTCCTGGAACAACATTCCATGATTGAAGAATCCAAAGCCCTCTCTTTGACACCACCTGCGTAACCACTCATTTACTTCCGCAATGTGACGGTTCCTGCCTGGGCCTTATCCCTGAACAGGGAGGATGGATGAAAACACCACTTGCGCTTCAAACTCCTTTATCCTCCTTCCCAGAGCCACATAGTCCGCAGTGAACCGCTCAAGATCATTCTTGGCAGTGTCATTGGTGCCCACGTGGAGAAGTAGGAAGGGGTAGCGGTCTGAGGACTTGATGAGTCTTGGCAGTCTCTCTGTCACATCCTGAATCCTAGCTCCAGGCAAGCAGCACACTTCTCTAGCTTCCCGGTCCGGACGGCAGATGGATGACTCCGTCCCCCTTAGGAGGGAGTCCCTGACCACCATCACCCTTCTCTTCCTCTTGGGAATGGTGGTCTTGGAACCCCCATCCCTAGGACAATGCATCCCTTGCCTTCTGATCAAACGGGTCTCCTTCTGATCCATTCCCTCTGAAGGGTCCTCCAAATCGTTCTCCACCGTAGTACTTGTGCAGAGAGGATGAAAACAATTCCTTACTTCTATCTGCATGGTGGGCACATAGGTTCTCTTTCTTCGGGAGGTCACATGCTGCCAATTTTCTTCCCTGTTCTTCAGTTTCGCCTGCCCAGCCTTCTCTGAATCTTCCTTACACAAGATTCACACCAAATTAACTCAATTGAATCCAGTTTAAACCCCGTCATGTAGACAAGTCCTTAGAATTCATGTCCATTCAATACATTATTGTTCCCTTAAGTTCTGGACATTTTAGTTTTTGGAAACAGCTACGTATCCCAAAATAATTTAAAAGGTCATACCAAAATCATGTCAGTGTAAATACATCTAAACTAATTTCTGTTGCAGGGTTGGCTGAAGAGAGAGAGATTGAGCCGGGTAGAGTGATAAGGAGCATTTATTTGGTTACAGCTTCTAGTCCACTCATTCCCCTTTGTCACGCATGTCCAACGAAGTGAGCCCCAAGTTCACTACTTTACAACTTTTTATCTAAAATAATATGCAAACACACTTCTACAATGCCCCATAAAACCCCTATTTGGTGATATAAATGGTTATAAAATCATATTAATGGCTAGGGGATGCATATAATTATACCTGCCCCTGTTCGTTATTTTCCATGAAACTTGCATATCATATACTTTTATCTTAACAGCAGGAATGACCATGAAGTCCCTTAACAAACTAGCAACAAGGGAAGACCTAGGGGGAGAGATCCCGAGCCTTCCCTAACACATGCTGCCTGGGAAAGAAGAGATAACACCCCTTTACCACATTCTTTGTCCAGGTGGTGGGGGGAGGAATGGTCAGGAGCACACAGCCCACTCATATTACGCCCTCGTTACCATGGTACCTATCGGGTAGGTCTGCCCTGCTCCAGCTACTGCTAGAAAGTTGCCCTGATTTGCTTCCTCTGTCCCTAACTTCAGGGCTAGAAAGTTGCTGTGGTTTCCTTCCCCCTTCCTCCACCCAACTTCAAGGCTAGAAAAGTGCTGTAGTTTACACATGATTATTGCTTATGTAGTACATGGCCTTTTCAGCCCAAGTCAGGGGTCCCACAGAGGACAATTTTTGTCCAAAGCCTGGGCCCAACTCCCAGCCCCCAGGAATGTGGCCCAGCACTGACATCCTTTGTCCCCGTGCCCACAATTCCCTGGAATCTAAAAATTCCTGATCAACTGAGATTGGGGGTGGGGTGGAGTTGGGAGGGAAGTGCTACTAATAATAGATGCAGTTGTAATGTTAGTCTGCTGTTTGTATGGACTAATGTTAAAAATGTGTGAAAGAGAGATCACAGTGTAACTGCAGTCATCGAGCTATAAAGGGGAATCCAGTTTAACTTGAATTGTGGTGTGAAAGAATCACTGAATTTAAATGATTCTGAGAGTTGTGGTGGATTACAACCTCAACATAAGTCAATAATGCAATGCTGTTGGAAACAAATCAAATTTTGGTTGCATTAACAGAAATATAACATGCAAATCAGAGGAGGTGATAGTACTGCTCTATTCAGTGCTTGTTAGGCCTCATCTGGAGTATGGTGTCCAGTTTTGGTCACCAATGTATAGAAAGAGTGTAGACAAATTGGAAAGGATCCAAGGGTGAGCAACAAATATGATCAAACGGATGGAACACAAATGAGCAAAGGCTGAAGGAATTGGGTACTTTTAGTTTGGAAAAGAGGAGATTAAGGGGGGAAAGGATAGTGGTCTTCAAATACTTGAAAGGCTGCCATAAAAAAGATGGAGAAATTTTGTTCTCTCTTGTCACATAGGGCAGGACAAGAGGCAATGGGTTTAAACTACAGCACACCAGATTTCCATTAAATCTCAGGAAAAACTTCCTAACTGTAAGAACAGTAGGACAATGGAACAGACTGCTTGGGGAGGTTGTGGAAGCGCCTTCATTGGAAGTTTACAAAAGGAGGCTGAATAGTCATCTGTCTTCGATGGTTTAGACACAACAAATCCTGCATCTTGGCAGGGGGTTAGACTAGATAATCCTTGCTGTTCCTTGTAACCCTATGGTTATATGTTTCTATTTCTATATGAAAACGTTTTTTTCTGATGGATGGGTTTTTTTTCTGCTAAAACTATATCCGCAAAACCCTCTGTTTTGTTTATGTCAGTTTTAGCTACTTCCCTTTTGAATCATTGTGTCCATGCAAAGCTGTGGTCTTTCTTGAAATAACTGTGCAGCATTCTGGGCCGATAGCCCATGTTGCAATGTTCAGCCATTAAGCTCTATGTATTCTGGGATTTTTTTCATGGCATATTGTAGGATGCCTGCTGGAACTCTGGGACTTGAGGCCAATTTAACAAACTCCAGGATTCATTTCTGGCATCCCTTAATTCATCTATTTTCTTTTCTGGCCAGTGTCATTTTCAAACTGCTCTTCTCCCTGTACTGGGTGTTGAATAGCATGGGAGTTGAAATGGATTCCAGCATACTATATTCTACATTTTTCCAGGTCATGGCTAGGTTGGGCTGATGGCCATGACCTTGCAACAGAAATTTCTCCAGCACTGCTCATTACATCTCCTTTCCAAAGTCACATGTTCCCTTTCCATGTCTCTCTGCTCCCTTATGAGTCTTTTAGATTGCTTCAGGAAACCTCCACTCCACATTTCTGCCTTCATGATTCTCAGTTGTGATGCAATGACAATTTCAGCAAATGTGATCTCCTTCGTCTTCTTTTGCTTGCCTCAGAGGCTTGCCAAGCATTCAGTTGCTGATGAGATAAGGCACCTCTGTATACAGGTACTTCTGTTGCAGAAGACAGCACAAATGGTCATTATGCCAACACTAGTCTCCTTGCCAACAATGATAAAACGTCACTTTTTTCCCTCAATTTTGGAATGCTGTTCCCATCTGCTGTTCCCAGGCTGTGGAACAGTTGGAGAGGGTAAGCTGTTTTCCACTGTACTTCCCCTTTTACAGGAATCCTATGCGAACATTAGATGGGTAGTGGGTTGGGGGTAGGTTAGTCATTGCACGTGCATCTTTGCAGGATGTGTTCACCTTGGAGGATGTTAACTGGAGTCATTCCTACAGAAGAAAGAGAAGGGTCTTGTTCAAAAAGGCAATGGGCAAATTGGGAAGATATGCAGTGTTGCTATTTACTCAGAAAGTGCCCCCACAGGTAGTGCAGGAGTCAAAGAGAAACAACATCTATTGGGGGCATCCCAAAGAAGGCTGCCTTGTCTTGCAATGTGTATGAAAAATTAGAGCATAGTCTGCCTTAAATTCTTTTTTATAACACTTGCAGATCATCACAACTTGCACTTTAAAATAAATAGACTTTTGCAGAAATTGGTCTTATCTCCAGGGCTTTACAATGTATCCACAAGTGCTTTATAATCTCTATATATCATGGAATGTTTCCATAGTCTCATTTTGGAGAAAGATGGAGTGGCATATTTGGCTGGTGTTTGTGGGATTTGGTAGTTCAGGGAATTGAAACTTTAGCTCTTAAAGTCTCCATCAGCACACCATTTTGAGCCATCTGAGAGAGGTGAGCTGGTCTGATGTAGCTGGTCATTGCTCACATCTGCCCAACATTACGGTGCCTAGCTGGTACTCAGAAAAAAAGCTACTTATATCTGTCTATCTATCTTATATCGACTGGTAGAGCCTCCCTCTGTAGCAGTTTCAGACTGAGTCTCTTGGAAGTCCAGGACCCCAGATAGGGCTATGTGGCAGCATGGGGCAGGGTGATATAATGGCTATGTGACTCTTGATTTGAGGGACTTGGATGGGTCCAAGCTTGGGAGGCAGTCCCCAGGAAGATGACAGAGGAGGTAACTCAGTGGATAGCATCTCTGTGCATGAGAAAATATCCAACCCCTGAGGACTGCTGACAGGAAAGCTAGTATTGCCGACTCTCGTGATTTTATGAGACTTTTTCTTTAATACAAGATGCTAGAATGAGATTAGTTAGCCTTTCATTAAAGGGGAAAAAATCTAGCCTTCGTGGTTTTGGAAAAAGCCTTGAAAATATGAAGTTAGATCACCCCAAAGGCAAAGATAAAGAACTGAAAATGCATGTATTTTTAAAATTTCTTAGTTTGTTGATGCATGAATTATTTAAGTTTTGAATTCTATATATCAATATTTAATAATAATTAGAGTAGAAATTTTCCTTTCAGATGGGTCTCATATAACATATTACTGTGCCCTTATGGAATATTTGGTAAATTAATTCTACACACAGTTGGTGACATGAAAAAAAGTACTAGGGTGCTGAATAGAGATGCAACACAACAGCTGAAAAAGGCAGTCCTCATTGGTGCATCAAAGGAAATGGAAGAAGTTTTGATAGTCAGCCATAAACACAAAAAATAAACATGCTATGAAGGAAAAAAATATTTAAAAAGAGAAGAAAAAAATGCATATTACAAAATAACAATGAAAATATAGGTAGTGTTACACTAAAACCACTGTGAAATGTGATTGCTTAATCTACAACCATCAGTTAATATTAATACTAATGTTAATATTAAGGATAACATCGCTTATGATGATTTATTGTAAAAACCAAGGTAGAAAAATGACATCCATCCGGACAATGTTAACCAAAGTAAATGATGGAATGATAAGATCAATAAAAGTCATAAAAATAACGTTTAAAAACAAATAATTAAAAAGAACATGGACTGTGGATTACAGGAAAGGGGTCTAGTTCAGGCAATAGGAACAGCAGATAAATCAAATGTGAAGGCTGCATGGATCTGCAGTTTACATCTATGTCAACTGACAGAATTAATTTAAACACATACACAAACCCTCCCTCAAAATTAGGAATTGTCTCGTGTATGTGTGTGTGTGTACGTGTAACTGAATCGACTGAATCCACTCTTCTTTTGGCAGCTCAATACGTCATCTCAGAGAGAGACGAGCTGCCTTGTTTAAGGAGAGTGCAACAAATGCCTCCACATCACACCCTGTGGAGAGGGTGCCAAGAGCATCTCCCCCTTCCTTAGCCCCAGCTCCTGCACCCTGTCTTTGCTTTCACATATCTGGCCCTCTCCTTCCCCTTCACCGTCTGCACCTTGAGCCCATCCCACCCCTTGGCTCCCCGCTATGTCTGTTTTGCAGGAAGCAGAGTCTGATGGTAGCAAGAGCAAAGTGAGGGCAGCGGCTTCAGCAGCTGTCACTGCTCGGCAGATCGGGGGTTGAACTTCCTGGGTCAGGTGCTGCAGCTGCCTCCATTGTGAATGATCTGGGTGCCTGGTCTGCTCTGATCTGATCAGCTGCTGCTGTCCTGTGCATGGGAGAGACCTTCGCTAGCGCCCCTCTGTGCCCAACCGGGGGGACTTTCTCCGCTGGCTGGAACCAGCCCCTGGGGCAGCTCTGGGCTCTGCCGACACCAGCTCCCGAGCCGCAGACTGCAGGTGAGGGGAGAGACCCGGGGAAAGTGCCGGGGCCGGGCAGGAAAGTGACTGCGCAAACGGCCCCTCTTCGCCCCGTGTCTGCTCCCGGGTGTCTGCGGGTCCCGGAGCTACTGTCCCCACGCACGGACACAGCCAGACTCTGACCCCTTAGCGCCTGCAGGGGCCGATCCAGCTCGGGGAGCGAACGGCCCCCGGAACGGGCCAGGGACCGAGTCTGTCCCAGCCCGAGGGGAGGAGGTAGGAGGGAGAGAGGCTGGAAGGGGCAGCAGATGCAGTAAGCGGGGAGGGATGTTCCAGGCTTCCAGACCTACCCAGATTCATTTATTGCAGCATCCCGGGGCAGACGGACAGTCCTGGGACAAGGTGAGGAGCAGGGAGAGGAAAAGCCAGTTCCTCCATCTCTGCCTAGTCCCCTGCTGCCAAAGGAGTGTGCTGCCCTTGGGGACAATGCCAGTGGAAATCTCTCAAAGCAGCTCCTTTAATCATTAGTGCTGGAGCACACCGTGACACTGACGGCTAGTGTCCATTTCAGACTAAAGGAGCCTTTTCAGTTACTTATGAAGGGCTGAAAGTTACTCAATACCCCTCTGGAACTTTTCGCCATGGAAGGCACTGAATTTAACGGTATGAAATGGAAATCTACCAACTTCATGAAAAAACTCACACAGATACAGACAGACAATCATCTTCTTCTCCAAGTGCATGGCTATCCCTCTGGAACTTTTCCATACATCTTGGGCATCCTCCAGCCTTGCAGTTTGTCTTTAGGGTAGACAGTCTCTGTCCTCAGGGAATTTATTTTTGAATGCTTGATGCGAAACCAATTAGCCTGTTTATAAGAGGGGCCTGGGGAAAAGAGCAAGTTACAGTGTTACCATTAACAAAGTGTTGTTTCTTTTTAATCTGTTCTAGTGCCTTAAGAATTAGGTTTAGACATTTTACATTGACAAAGAAGGAATTCCTTTGTCAGACACACCTCTCTCTCTAGTCTGGCAAAATCTCTTTTGCTGTAGCCCTTTTAGAGAGTGCAGAAAACAGCCTCAGATATGATTCATGAGTGGTAGAAAAATCCTTACAGTGAGAAACCTAAAGAGCTCAATGTGTTTAGTTTAACATAATAAATAAATATGGTGAAAAACAGGGAGGTGACTTGATTACATTATATAAGTACCTTCAGGGACAGAAAATAGTGGTAACAAAGGGCTCTTTAATTTAGTGGATACAGGCCTAACATGAGCTGGTATCTGGAAGTAGAAGGCAGATAATCAGTTTAGAAATTAGGCATACATTTTAATAGTGAAAGTGATTAAGCACTGGAACAAATTACCAAAGAAGTGGTGGATTTGCTGTTTCTTGATGTCTTCAAATCAACACTGGATAACTTCCTAGAAAATAGGTTGTAGCCAAATATATGTCTTTGGTGTTGTTGGCCTTAAACTATACATTTTAGGATTGGGATCCCACTCCACAAACACTCATACATGCGTTTTATATTAAACTTCTGAGTGGTCCCATTGATTTCACTTAATCTGTTTGACTGAGAGGATTTAAAGATGTTTCTCTGGCTTTAGTTCTGGTAGGTGGAGATGGGTTTGTGCTATAAATGAAGTAATGAAGGCCAGGATCTTTAAATGCAGGAACTTAATTTAGACACCTAAATCCAAACTCAGGCCACTAATTTAGCATTTCCCCAGAATGGCAGAGAAGTCTGGGGGAATCAGGGTTTGAAATGATCTAAATCCCTTCTGAAACATCCCCAGTCACACTTATTGACCTGACAGGTTGCAGAAAAACATCCACATTTTGCTCCAGGTCATCCAGTCCATGAAGAGACAAGGGAAGGAAATGGCTTCAGTGGAGCTGGTAACCTTCAAGGAAGTGGCTGTGTATTTCACCGAGGAAGAATGGGCTCTGCTGGACCCGGGTCAGAGAGCCCTCTACAGGGACGTCATGCAAGAGAATTATGAGACTGTGACCTCGCTGGGTAAGGATTCTTGTCTCCTCTGGTATTAGAAGCTGGGGAGTTGAAGGGAGCTCAGCCAGTTGTTTTAGCAGGAAGACCAAAGTGTTCTTGATTCTTCTACCAGATAGGAAGGGCACAGACCAGTGTCATGGGTCTGGGGCAAGTTTCTGTTAGTGCTTCCTTCATGTGCTATTATGCTGAATTCCTTGAAGGAGGGTGTTGTTCCTGGTGTCTCTTCCTGGCTGGGGTTGATGTTTGTGTACTTATGGTTTCTCTCAGTGAGAGGAATTAGATTCTGTGCTGAGTGAGGGTTTATGAAGTAATCTGCTGTCTGGAAACACTATTTGTGGTACATCAATATAGTAGAAAAAAGTGAGGAGGGATCTTCTTGTGTTTCAGGCACTGCACTTGGAATTAGAAGACCTCAGTTCAGTTTCATGCTCTACTACAGACTTGAAGCTCTTGTAAGTCTCTGAGGCTGGGGCTTTCAAAGGGACCCAAGAAAGTTAAGCCAGTCAGAGAGTGCTGGATGTCTATCTGGTCCCTTTGAGACTCCCAGTTTTAGCCTCTCTGGCCCCACAAGAATGAGCTGAGGTCTGGAAAATCTGCCTTACAGTGGGAGACTTAAGTAGCTCAGTCTATTCAGTTTATCCAGAAGAAGGTTCAGAGGTGTTTTGAATACAGCCTATAGCTACCTACATGAAGAGCAGATTTTGGATAGCAGAGGGCCCCTTAATCTAGAAGCCACAGTCAGAATGTAATCCAATGAGTGGAAGCTGAAACTGAATAAATTCAAGCCTGTCATAAAGTGAAAAATCTTAACAGAGAGAGGCTTTGGAGGTTTCTCGCCTTCCTCTGTAGCATGGGGCATAGCTCACTTGCTGGTGGATTCTCTGTACCGTAAAGTCTTTAAACCATGATATTAGGACTTTAATAACTCAGTCATAGGTCAGGGGTCTATAACAAGAGTGGATGGGTGAGGTTCTGTGACCTGCATTGTGCAGGAAGTCAGACTAGATGATCATATTGGTCCCTTCTGACCTTAGAGTCTATGAATCTATGAGTTAGTCACTGGAGTGCTTTACTTGGGGATGTGGTGGATTCTTCATCATTTGGAGTCTTTAAATGAAGCCTGCATGTCTCTTTCTAATAAATATAGTCTAGCTCAAGCACAAGATATGGAATTGATGGAGCAATCTTTGGGTGAGGTTCTCTGGCCTGTGTTTTACACAGGAGATCAGACTAGATGTTCATAATACTCCCTTCTTACCTTTATGTAGCTTCCATATCTCCCGTCAACTTACTAACTTCTACTTATTGAGATGTCCCCACTGTGCTGTGCTGATGGAAAATGCCCTCTGGTCAACGCAATGTTATCTCGTCTTACGGAGGTGGATTAACGATGTTGACATCCGGGATCAATTGAGCGGGTCTCCACTGCTACTCAATTGATCCCGCAGAATCGATCCTGCACTGCTGACAATGCCACCAGCAGTGTAGACATACCCTGTATATATGTTTGTGGGTCTGTACATTAGCTGGAAAACCAGTCATCTTGTCTCTATACTCAAGGCCCAATTCAGCAAACCATCACTATTCATCAAGCACATACACAGGTACTGAATTCCATGAAAGCTAATAGGACTCAAGCACTGAGTTGGAGAGATTTGCTTGACTGGGCATGGGGGAGATTATGGGGATGCAGCAGTAGGATTTGTTAGGATGGAGCCTTTCTTGCATCTAAGGAAAACATGATGAGATCAGCAGAACAAGGACAATTGATGTAAAAATGCAGATTTAGAGAACTAAAAGGTATGGTTCTATGGGAAGAAAGTCTAAGTGAAAAAGTTGTTCAGGAGAGCTGACAGTTTCTCAAAAAGACAATATTTAAGGTACAAAAGCAAACTATCTCATGTGAAGAAAAGATAGGAAGAATAGTAAGAGGCCAATATGGCTGCATTGGGAGCTTTTTAATAACCTGAATTTGAAAAGGATTCCTACAAAAATTGATGGAGAAATTGCTAAGGATGAGTATGACAGAGTAGCAGAAGCATTTAAGGGACACAATAAAAAAGTCAAAGGCACAAAAAGTGTTGCATATAGCAAGTATGTAAAAGGCAATAAGGTTCTTTAAATACAATAGGAGCAAGAGTAAGATGAAGGAAAGTGTTGGTTCTCTACTTGGTGGTAAGGAAAGCTAATAAAGGATGACATCAAGAAGGCTGATGTGTTTAGTGTGTAGTTTGCTTCAGTCTTGGCTAAAAAAGTTAATTGTGATCAGATGCTTACCTCATCTACTATTAAGAAGGAAGGATGGCAATTCCCTAGGCAGAGTGGATGAATCTTTGGTCTAGACCAGTGTGTCATGGGATGTGATGGATTTATAGCCCGGTTCATGTAGCATGGGGGTAGGGAGAGGAAGGAGTCTCTCTGTTGGTTATTTAGGTCTTGGGTCTCAAAGTAGTAATAGCATTGACCTAAATGAACAAGATCAGCACATATTTCTTTGTGCCCTCTCCTTCCCCACAGGATTTCCAATTTCCAAACCCAACATGATCTCCTGGCTGGAACATGGGGAAAAACTGTGGGTTCCTGAACTCCAGGATTATGGACAATGGGAAATCCCAAGAGATGCCTACACAGGTGAGGAATCAGCTACACTGACTCAGAAACCGGTTATTGTATCTGCATGGCAGATGTCCCTTAGGCATTTTCATCAAGCCTATCTGACCCTTCATCCTCTGTCTTCATTTACATTTGAAGGATATGGAGGAAAGATGAGTCCACTCCTCTCTCTCCTCTGGGGTAGGATTTGGTGGATGAGTAGGATTCAGCTCCTGATATTTCATTCTCCCCAGCAGTTATTGTGGTTTGCTCCACCCTTTGCTAGTCCCCTTCCTGAGGTTCCCTTTCCCCATCATGGGGAATGACTCATGTCTGGATTCTCTTTCTATCGCAGCAGGTGATGGGATGGTGAATGAGAACAAGGAGGAGAATCAGGAACATCCTGCACAATTGGAACCACACAGGACAGTATCAGGAAGATCTGAAGGGGAGGTTTCCCATATTCCTGAGCAGAGAGATGCATGTGAGAGTCAGTGCAGGCCAGAGAGGCAGCAGGGAAACCAGCAAGGACAGAGACCGTGTAAAACCTCTGACCAGAGCATTGTGGTCAAGAAAAACAGACACACAGTTCAACAGAGAATCCTCACTGGTAAGACACTCTACATATGCAGTGACTGTGGAAAAAGATTCCAGTGCAGATCAAAACTTACTAGACACCAGAGAACCCATACAGGAGAGAGACCCTACACGTGTCTGGACTGTGGGAAAAGATTCAAACAGAGCTCGGCCCTAATTACTCATCGTACAGTCCATGCACAAAAGAAGATCTATAACTGCCCTAACTGTGGGAAAAGCTTTAGTCGGAGCTCAACCCTTATTCAGCATCAAAGAATCCACACAGGAGAGAAACCGTATGAATGCAGTGAGTGTGGGAAAAGCTTCAGTGTGAGCTCAAATCTTCTATCACATCAGAGAACCCACACGGGAGAGAAACCCTATGAATGCCCTACTTGTGGGAAAAGCTTCATTCAGAGCTCAAATCTTCTATCACATCAGAGAACCCACACCGGAGAGAGACCCTACAAATGCAATGAGTGTGGGAAAAGCTTCAGTCAGAGTTCATCCCTTATTAAGCATCAGAGAATTCACACAGGAGAGAAACCTTATAACTGCTCCGATTGTGGGAAAAGCTTCAGTTACAGTGTAGAACTCACTAATCATCAGAGAACCCACACAGGGGAGAGGCCCTACAAATGCAATGAGTGTGGGAAAAGGTTTAGTTGCCTCTCACACCTTCGATCACATCATACAACCCACACAGGAGAGAGACCCTATAACTGCCCTGACTGTGGGAAAAGCTTCAGTCGGAGGCCAACCCTTATTACTCACCAGAGGATCCACACAGGGGAAAAACCCTTTAAATGCTCCGAATGCGGAAAAAGCTTCCGTGCAAGGTCAGCCCTTACTGAACATCAGAGAATCCACAGTGGAGAGAGACCGTACAAGTGTCTTCACTGTGGGAAAAGTTTCTGTAACAATTCAGCCCTTTCTAATCACCAGAGATCCCACACAGGTGAGAGACCTTACACATGCAACGAGTGTGGGAAAAGCTTTAGAAGCAGCTCACACCTTCGGTCACATAAAAGAATCCACAGTGGTGAGAAACCGTATAAGTGCATTGACTGTGGGAAAGACTTCCGGCACAGCTCAAACCTCATTACACATAAGAGAATCCACATAGGACACAAATCCTAGAAATGTCCTGGCTAGTGATGGGCCAAGTGAAGGATATCTTTGGTAATTACTATGTATCTCAGAGAGTCAGACCAACTGGAGTGGCCGTGTAACTAGGACATGAAATGTTTATTAAAGCAGAAAATGAAATCACTTCCCTGGGATAGAGCCATGCAGAGTAAGAGGCTAAGATAAGATTTGCACATTGTGACAATATTTGATTGACTTTTCAAGAAACTGTGAATATCCTCATTCATCTCCTACTTTTACTTTTGATATTATACACCTAGAATCATCTTTATCTTTTATGATGTGACTTCAGATTTATCCTTGATAGTGTTTTAGACCTGAATGCTCCAAGGGACTGAGGCACTGTGACACTAAAATTGCAATGCCTTACTTTTAGGCACCTGGAAAATCACAAGAATGACACTGGGATCCACAAACTGTGAGTTAGCAGCCTACGCTTCATATAGAATGAATGGGCTGAGATAGGTGTCTTAGATTGTGATTCACAGAATCCAACAAAGGTGGGGGAGCCACCAAAACTAGCCAATGGGACATGCCAAGAAGAGTGGTATGGTCTAAGCCCAGTTCATGATGGGGCATGTTTTGTTAAGTATGTTGAGAGGCCATAGAACTCAGCATAAAACAGGTGGTGGAGGGGGTGAAACAGTGTCCTTTAGCACAGCTGTGGAAGACCCTTAGTTCAAGTCTGCCCTCCACCTGATGAGGTAAAAGAATTTGAGCATGGATCTGCCACCAGGGGAGTACCTGAGCCACAGAGCTAATTAGGTGTGGGACTCCTTCAGTACAGCAGTTCCTTCCAGTACTGCAGTTCCACTGTGTATAAACACTCAGAGTCATTTGGCCAAAGAGAGTTAGACTAACTCAGTAGTCTTGTGGTGAGGGCACCCACCTGCAAAGCGGCAATCCTGGGCCTACTTCCTTTGCTCTGACTCTTTCGGTTTTCCTGAAGACCGTACCCTAACTTCCACCATGATGAAGAACACTGCACACTGAACAAGGGAAGGAAGGGTGAGAAATTCCGCCTAATTAAAAGTGCAGAAAGATTTAGGAAGTCCATTCTTATTGCTAAAATTCTATAGGGAACTTCTGTGCTTCAAAGGAAGTCAGAATTTGGCTTTGGAGTACATAATTATTGTTTTCCTAGAACACTGATCCCATTGGAATTCAGTTCTATTCCATACAACTGGACTCTTGGGCTCTTAGGAACTCTTAACTGGAAAATACCAAAGTCATATAAACCTAACAATCCAACTATAAAATATATCCTAATTTCAAATGGTACAGAAGAAAATAATTTCACTAGCAATAGTAAAAAAAATAAATCAAGCCTTAAAGCAGTTTAAGATGGGGAAAATTCTCTGAAGAACATACTTGGACTAACAGGATTTGAAAATGACAGCATTGCAACTAAAACTGATTTGGTGCTGATTAAGCCTCATGCTTTCAGCTGTAACTGCCAGAGTTATTCTTTACAACTTGTGTGCGAGATGGTGAGGTCACTTCACTTTGTTTACTGTTTAATAGAGCTACCTTTTAATCTTTGGTTTGGTGAGAACATAACTAAAGTTCAGCTGTTCTTCTTTTGTTATGTCTTTATGGAAATTTATTGTTTGATGATTATTTTTTGTTGTCCTCTTTCTATTCAGTTCCTAACTGAAACTACCAATTTTGCAACTTGCAATTTTGTTTTTCACTGTTCTGCTCTGTCCTTTATCTTACACTTAACACTGCAGCTGTTTGTCTTTACATGTGTGAGTGACAATTACTTGTCACTATGAGAAAAGTCCTTAGATTTCTCACTCTTGCTACATTACTCTATATGTGTAAGTGAGGAAAGCCATCATCCTACTTCAAAATCTCAGTTTAATTTTTATTTGTGTGTGTTTTAAACTTTAGAATACTTTGACGCTAACTTCAATTGTGCTGTATATTTTTAACTACAGAATAATATAATGTGTTAATACCTTATACTCCACAGCAGTCTCATTCCAATTTTGGTATATGAACTTAACTAGTTCCTATTTTATCTTTGCCTACTTTAAAAACCAAAAGCAGGGTACTTTATGACAATTCTCTTTTTATATATGACCATTACAGTGTTTCCCTATTGTTATGTGGAATTATATTTAACAATTTTTCTCTTTTTTCTACCACTTAGCTCAAACACCAAAATCTCCCTGCAGTACACTGTCTGCCTATCAACTCTCTAAGAACACTCCCTAATCCTGTTGATTAATTTGAATACTTCAGTTAATCAAACTGCGTTCTGATCTTTCACACTTATAAAATTGCTTATTAATTCCATGAAAACTGAGCTAATCCTCTGTTTTGCACTGTTGTATCATCATAGGATGGTTCTTGTACCCCAGCTTTTGTATGTTTCATTGCAACCAATGCTGAATTTTGATTTATGCTGTAGTAATTATAGACATTTGAATTTGCCTTCAGAATGATGCTTAACTTCCTGTCACCTTCTTAAGACAGAAGTAAAATAAGTAATTGTTTTGCTAGCTTCTGTTAAATTGACACTATTTTCAATTTGATAGTCCTATCCAATCTATCTAGTTTTGTCCAAATCTGTTTATAGTTTAAAAGGTTTAATATCAAATTAATTAGTTGTTTTAATCTAGCTATATCATTGAGTTAATATCTGATACTATTTCTCTGTCTACATGTTGAATTCTGTTAATAATGCTTAGCTACTAGTGAATTAATTGGGCATTAAATTACATGATATTCATAGATTTTTCAGTTTTATACTCTGTTTTATAACACTAGTCCATTCTGTATAGTTAACCAAACTTGTTTCAATTTCCTCTCTGTTTTAGAATTTCAAATATAGTTTTAACAGTTGCTACATTTTATCACCCTTTTTATTTACTTCTTTTTTAATCTGGTGAATCTCATTTGCATAATTCTTGTTCCTTCTCTTATTTTTGATTTCTTAAATGTTTCTTTATTTAAAGTCAATTTGAATTGTGTACTTTGGATCCTTTAGTGTATAGAAAAGAAAATCCTTGGAAAATTTTATGTGGTTATTCCCTGAATGCAGTCTCATTAATAACCATGATAAATAATTCCATTTGTTGGTCTGATTTTCCTTAACTCGATTTATGAGAAGCAAGTACTTTATTATTACATTAATTGTTTTTTTCTCCCAATTATGAATTTTGATAATTATTTGATTTTTTGGTAATTTTACTGTGAAAATTACCTGACATCCAACATCTTTAGTTTACCTGATTATGAGCCATTTTTCTGGACACTTGGACACAGAAAGGTGCAATATAATTGTACTCCGAGTAGCTGCAGAATTGTAGTGGAGTTGTCATTTGGAAGATTGAAGGAGGAGAGGAGAAGCCTATTGACAAATTGAACAATGCCTTTCTTGTGATAAGTGCTTGGTGTGTTTTGCACAGCCTCTATGAGAGCAGATGGCTGGGAGGTGGAAGTAGAGGGATTTCTAAATCCTGTGAACAGCCAGACAAGGGGCCTTTACAAGGTGACAGGGACACGAGGTCACGGGCAATACACAAAAATTCACGGAAGCCATGACATGTCCGTGACTTTTTACTAAAAATAACAGGGCAGCAGCTGGGAGCTGCTCAAGGGGATGAGGAGGCATAGCTGGGAACTGGGGGTGGGTGCAGTGGCTGGGAAGGTCTAGACTGGGGTTCCCCGCTGTGACTTGGGGTTGCGGGGTCCTGGCCAGGACTGGGAGCTGCAGGGTCCCCCTGCAGTGGCTGGGAGATCTAGGGATCCCCACGGCCAGCTGCTGTGGGTGATGGAGACCCCAGAGCTCAGAGCCGCCACAGGCCCAACGGCTTGGAGCTGTAAGGCCGCCACCTGCACCGGCTTGGGGCTTCAGGCCCTGGGTTCTCCTGAGGTGACTTGGGGCTGCGGGGTACCTCTGTCACCCACCCCAGCTCCAAGTCGTGGGGTCTCTGCTGCCAACCCCTCCCAACAGCAGTGGCAGCTCGGAGCCAGAGGGCTTTTCTCACCTGCCGGTGGCCGTGGCTCTGAGCCTTGGGGTCCCTTCCACCTGCCCCGGATGACAGCAGTGAGGCAGGGTCACTGCCACTGTAAGGGGCTCGGAGCTTGGGATCCCCACAGCCACTGAGAGCTGCCGCCCCCCGAGAGCGCCGCAGCCCCCAGAAGTTGACAGCTTCTGCTCCGCAGTCACAGGGTGAAAGCTGAAAAGGCTAATTTCATAGAGGTCTCTGGAAGTCACAGAATCCATGACTTCTGTGACCTATGTGATAAAGTCTTATCCCAAATGATGAGATGAATGGCTTTGTGGATGTGGGGAAAGTTGTGGACATGATATATCTTGACTATAGCAAAGCTTTTGATATGGTCTCCCACAGTATTCTTGTCTGCAAGTTAAATATGTATGGATTGGATGAATGGACTATAAGGTGGATAGGAAGCTGGCTAGATCATCGGGCTCAATGGGTAGTGATAAATGAATCAATGTCTAGTTTGAAGCCGATAACATTTCCCAGGGGTCACTCTCGGGGCCGGTTTTGTTCAACATCTCCATTAATGATCTGGAGGATGGGGTAGATTGCACCCCCAACAAGTTTGCAGATGACACTAAACTGGGGGGAGTGGTAGATATGCTAATGGGTAGGGGTAGGCTACAGAGTGACCTACACAAACTGGAGGATTGGTCCAAAAGAAATCTGACAAGGACAAGTGCAGAGTCCTGAACTTAGGATGGAAGAATCCCATGCACTGATACAGAGTGGGGACTGACTGGCTCAGCAGCAGTTCTGCAGAAAAGGACCTGGGGGTTACAATGGACAAAAAGATGGATATGAGTCAATAGTGTGCCCTTGTTGCCAAGAAAGATAATGGCATATTGGGCTGCATTAGTAGGAGCATTGCCAGCAGATCGCGGGAAGTGATTTTTCCACTCTTTTCTGCATTGGTGAGGCCACATTTGTAT
The DNA here is from genome assembly GCF_026122565.2 of Emydura macquarii macquarii. Taxonomy (NCBI): domain Eukaryota; kingdom Metazoa; phylum Chordata; order Testudines; family Chelidae; genus Emydura; species Emydura macquarii. The sequence continues at coordinate 327,399 of NW_027132530.1, read as the reverse complement.
TGTGTCCAGTTCTTGGTCCCCCACTACAGAAAGGATGTGGACAAATTGGAGAGAGTCCAGCAGAGGGCAACAAAAATGATTAAGAGGCTGGGACACATGACTTATGAGGACAGGCTGAGGGAACTGGGTTTATTTAGTCTGCAGAAGAAAAGAGTGAGGCTGGATTTGATAGCAGCCTTCAATGATCTAAAGAGGGGATTCTAGGGAGGATGGAGCTAGGCTGTTCTCAGTTGTGGCAGATGACAGAACAAGGAGCACTGGTCTCAAGTTGCATGAGGGAGGTCTAAGTTAGATATTAGGAAAAGCTTTTTCACTAGGATGGTGGTGAAGCACTGGAATGAGTTACCTAGGGAGGTGGTGGAATCTCCATCCTTAGAGGTTTTTGAGGCCCAGCTTGATAAAATCCTGGCTGGAATGATTTAGCTGGGGTTGGTCCTGCTTTGAGCAGAGGGTTGGACTAGATGACCTCCTGAGGTCCCTTCCAACACTAATCTTCTATGATTTTATAATTCTACCCAGGAAAGTCAATCTGCCCAGGGATGCTGCAGGAAATGGATCTAGACAGAGTTAGGATCCTGAAATATCCCTCCCCACTTATTGCTCCTGCTGCCCCTTTTGGTCTCTCTCCTCTTCCCCCTCTCCACCTCCCCTCTGGCCAGGAAACTTAGTTTCTGGCCCGTTCCTGGGGGTGTTCTCTCTCCCAGAGCTGGATCGGCTCCTGCAGGTGCTAAGGGGAGCAGATCCTGGGTGTGTCCATGAGGGCAGCAGCTCTGGGACTCGCAGACACCTCGGAGCAGAGATGGGGCAAGGATGTGCCGTTTGTGCAGAGATACTTTCCTGCCCAGCCCCAGCACTTTCCCCCAGGTCTGTCTCATCACTTGGATGGAGTCTGTGGCTCAGTGGTTGGTGTGGGCAGAGCCGGGAGCTGGCCAGAGTTTGGAACTTCACAGAGCTCTTCTTCAGACACCCTTCCCCTCCAACAGACCACCAGTGAGAGGCAGCAGACCCCTGTCCTCATTCCAGATTGACATCCTTTCTCCTTCCCTCTCTCCCTCCCCCCGAAAGGAGGCTTAAGAGTGGTAGGAGTTATCTCCCCACCTCTGGCTTTTGTGGGTACTAGCTGGACAAGAGCTGACAATTGGAGCAGGCTAGAAATGGACAGAGAAAGGGTGATTGTCCCTGTTGAGTTACAATTTCTGAAGACTCTTGGCAGCAGGACTCCCAACAAGTACTTCAGTTTTAGCTGCCAAATTTTGTCCTTTAGGTTTAGTGGACCAGAACCAACTGGCTGGCTGGCTCCTGCCTGGCTTGGCTGGCTGGCTGTTGGCACTGGGTCTGGGTAAACCAACAAGACTATACATTTTAATGGAGTTTTTGATACCAAACAACCCTTTTTCATTCAACAGCAGCTTGAAACTAAGGCACTGTCCTGACAGATGCCTGGATCCTGCGATATAGGTAACACACAGAGGGATCAGGCTACACAAGTGACAAAGTGTTCCACCTCCTGCTGCCAGAGGCCACCACCACTCTGTGACTGCTGGGCAGGCATGAGGCTGCTTTTGGGATTTTCACTGCAGCCTGCTCAGGCACAGGGCTGTGGAGCTCCCAGGGGACAAGTCTCCAGCCCAAAAAAGCAGTCATATGGACACTTTCTCCTGCAGGTGATAGGCTAATTGAGAGGTTGCACAAGGTCACTTCAGGTGGAACTGAGAAGAGAACCCAGGTCGCCAAAACTGAAAGCCCAGGTACTACCTGCTCACTTCTACTGCCTTTCGCAATGAATGAATAAAATAGATATGATTTAGTTACCTGTCACTACCCCACATTGCAGCCAGGAAGAGAACCCAGGAGTCCTGATCGCTAGTATTCTAAGCTATCTAGTAAGAAGTTGTGTAACCCATTGGTAAAGTGTGTTTCTGGTCCCGTGGTTGTGCCTCAGACATAATAGCAATTCCACCTGAAGTTCAAGTGGCAGAGATGTGTGCTGGGAACCAGAGAGGGCATAGTACAAACCCTGCTGCTGTGGGAGTTGGAATTGTGTAGTTCCATTTGATATATATATTAGTTTATTTCATTTACATGATAGTAAAAACCACTATAACCTGTTGATTCTGGTGTGCTGTGCCTTAAAATCCTCATGTTCCACATTTGCAAACATCTGGCGCACATTTTGATGTCACATATTGGCAGGTTTGAGTTTGAGAAGTAAAATGACCTGGCCAGCTTTTTCCAAAGGACTGTTGAACAATTCCTGACATACATGTTTATATAAAGTACATGACACACAGAGCAGGCTGGATAGCAACATATTACAGTACAGTCGAGGCTGTCAGTATAGTGACATACACACATGCTCTCCATGGTGTTGTAGTAACACTATAAATTGGAGGGAGGAGAGGAATCACATGACTAACTTTAGCAGTTACAGCTGGGAAATTAAAGGAAAATAAAGATTTTTTTTAGATGTTTAATTTTCATTAAGTAAATGTCAGCCTTAAAAGGAAGCCAACAGTGGGGTCTCAGAGCCCCACGCTCAGGCCCCACTCTTCTTGAACCCCTCACGGGTGACTGCCCTTCCTCCCATCCCCCAGACAGCCCTCCCCTCTTGCCCCTCCCCAGTCTTTTGTCTGTTTCCCAGGCCAGATGTTACAACCTGTTCTAGCTGGTTTGATCCAGGAGGGCCTCTGGATGTGGCTGGGGAAGGCCCATCCACCCTCTAGTGACCTCTGCAATGATCACACACCCGAGTCCCATCACCGAAATAGATTAGTAACGTATGGGGAAATACATGAGGCACGCACACAGCACTCAAAGAAAACATTAAGGCCATCTCCACTTCATCACAAAAGCCTCCAGCATCTCCCCACCCCCAAATCCCAATTAATCAATACTGTGTCCCTGCCATACCTCATCGGCCTGTCTCCCAGTCCAGTTCATTCTACTCCCTATCCAGCCCCACATCACTTCTGCCCTAGACCCTCTATCAGTTCCAAGCTCCCCAACCCCCACATCTGCCCTGCAGGGCCCCTCTGCTCCTCCTACAGCTCCAGGGTTCTTCATCTCCCTCCCCTTTCCCATCGCTGCTGCAGAGATGGGGAGGAGCTTCCAGGGGACATAAAGATGAGGTATCAGGTGTTGGGTAGACAGGAGTCCTCCAGGATCATAGATACTAGGCTGGCTGTGGCTAGAGAAGCTCATTTTATCAAGCCTAGTGGACTCTTCCCCCCATTTCTCAGTGACACTTTCTGACCCAGGGTCCTCCTGGACCATAAAGGGCAGTAATATACAAGCTGGAAAATCCCAGGGGCAATGAGATTGGCTTATCCAGCTCAACAACTCCCTGTACTGTATGGTTTGACAGTCCAAACATGAGATCCCAAGAAGTCCCCTGAGGGTGATAAAGACGGCATGATAGAAAGTTCACAGGAAAAGGTCATAGAGACTAGGGTGCTAGGGTGCCTGAGTATAGAGAGGTTGATTTCAGGGTCCCCAGTGGGATATTCCCCCCCCCCCCCCGTGTCTCATGGACACAGTCTGAGCTGGGATCTTGCTCCCAGCTGGAAGCAGGGGTAGATTTTCTCCCCAGTGAAAGAGGCTGGTGGGAAAGTAAAGATCGGTTGCTCATTACTAGCATCGAAAAATGACACCTGTCCCTGTTCATAGTCCAGAGAAACCCGGATCTTCCTAGGGATCCTGCCAAGGGGCAGGTGGGTCAAAGGGGAGGTGAGAGCCCTGAACTGATTCCCCCACAGCTCCACAGCCCATATCCCCTGCTCAGGTTTACAGCTGATCCTTCCCTTTCTCCTCACAGACTCTCTGGTGACCCCCACAGCCCAGTGTCCCTCATCCTCCACCTCCACCTCCCAGTAATGTCTTCCTGAGACGAATCCCTCACAGCCCAGCACACACAAATATCTGTCAAATCTCTCAGGATTGTTGGGCAGATTCCGCTGCACACTTCCCAATTTCATGCTTTTCTGATCCTCAGACAGGTGGAGCTGGGGATGAGCTGTGTCTGGATCCAAAGTCACATTCACTAGGGAGAGAGAATCAGAGCTTTAGAGGCAGAGCTCAGCCCTGAGGGAGGCTGGGATCATTCCTCACACTCCCCAGCAGCCCTGTTCTGGCTGGGACAGTCCTGGATCCCAGGGAGCTACCTCTGCTCAGTCTCAGGTTGCCTAGAAAGAAATGTCACTGCAGCTTCTCAACCTGCGTAATGGGAGCCACTTCTGTAATTTCCAATTTGGCTATAGAGGCTGCAGCTTCCTGTTCCCCAGCTGGAGCTGCTTCATTCCCATAAGCAGAGAAGGTTTTAATTAGGAGGGTCCAGAGGAGGCAGGTACCAACTTTGAACCCCAAAGGGAAGCTCCCTCCCCCAAATGTGTCCTACACACCCAGGCCAGAGAGCAGAGTTGAAGATGCAGCACCTGTGAAGAGCCAGTGATTTAAGGCTAGTGAGTAGGAAGTGGGAGTTGACATTGGATGGGTGTGACAGAGTGGGGATTTTGTGTAATATTTCATATGAATACTGTGTGTGCCTCAGCTTCCTCCATATGCTGCATGTCTAATGAGGTGGTGGGAAAAGGTAGTTTTCCCTCTGCAGAGAGTCCGAGATACAGGTGTGACAGATGCTTGGCTGGCTGGAGCCTGGATCCATATCCGTGGAGAGTCCCAGAAGACAATGGCTGCTCCAATTACCTGGACATTTAGTTCCTAGCAACTAACAACCATAGATCGCCCCAGGGGCATTGGAACAATTTTTATAGTTGGGGTGCTGAAAGCCATTGAACAAATGTGTAAATCCTGTTTATGATGGAAACCATGTTTTTGTTATTACTACTTCAAGCCAGCAGATGCTGCCACACACCCAGCACCCATAGTTCTGGCACCCCTGGATGGTCCAGCCTCTGCAGGAAGCGAGCTGTGTCTGACCAGCTGGAGAAAAGGAGGTTACTTACCTGTAACCTCCACTTACAGGTAAATAACCTCCTCTTCTTTTTCAAGTGATGGTCTCTATTGTATTCCACTGAGGGTGTTTAAAAAGCAGTACCCAATTCAGAGGGGGGGTGCGAGGAAGAGGATGGAATGATTGAATGGAGGACAGTTGTGCCAAATGAGAGATGCATCGAAGAGTTTTTCACCAAGGTGTAATGCACAGTAAATATAAGTATTGAACTCCACGTAGCTGCCCTACATCTGTCTGGAAGCTGTACATTGTGAAGGGTGGCCATAGTCCATGCTTGCACTCTTGTGGAATGGGTTCTCACGCCAAGAGATGGATGCAGTCTTGGTAACCAATATCAGAGTGTAATGCCCCCTGAAATCCACTGAGAAATCTTCTGTGTGGAGATCACCTGCACCTTAATCCTTCCAGCTATAGTGACAAACAGCCTAGTGGACTTCCTGAATGGTCTTCAGCTGCTCCTATGCTGAGGCATGAGGCTTACGAAAGAAGGCAGATATGGACTGGTTAAGCTGAAAGTGGGATACAACCTTTGGCAGAAACTTACAGTGCAGGAACAGGGAAACTTAATTCTTATGGAACGTAGTGAAAGGAGGGTCCTCCCAGGAGTGCCATTTCAGATTTGATGGTGGGGGGAGGCAACTTTAACTATAATTCTAGGGGATACTTAGGCACCTGAAAACTCTAATTTTTTGCAGATGGAGTGACGCAACCAAAATGTATAACTGAAAAGGGGGACTCAGCTCAAAAAGTCTGAAAACTGCTCAGGGTGCAGACAGGGGTAGCTAGGGATTGTGTGCGGGCAGAGGGGTAGCTCAGGGTGTAGGGAGGGACTTTGTCCGAGGAAGTCCTGTTGCTGTGGGGCTGGACATGTGTTCAGTGACTAGTTGGCCCAGTGGGGGCACCTGTTTGAGACAAAAGCATGCTCTGCCGGCACAGGTTCACGATGGGCAGGGGGAGTGGGCCAACCTACATCAACCCCAACCAGCTCTGTGCAGCAGATGAGGAAGCAGGGTCCTGGTCCCAAGCAGCGTGGCCACTGGCAGCTCCATGGCAAGGAAGCAGGAGCAGTTCAGCAGCTGCAGAGAGCAGCACAGTAGGGGGAGGCAGAGAAGGGGCATCATCTTCGCCTCTTGTGCAAACTTCATCCAAATGTGGTACAACACTCGGGGGAGACAGGTGTCTCCTTGCCTTCCCTAAATGGCGCCCAGGGCCAGCCATCATGGCTCCCAGTTTGCCTACCCTTCTTGTGAAAATAACAGCTACTAAGAAGGTGATCTTCATGGAAAGGAGGGAGAGAGAGCATGAAGCCAGTGATTCAAAAGGCGTTTTCATTAATGTCAAAAGAACAAGGTTGAGGTCTCATTGGGGAGTGATATGTTGAACGGGAAGAAAGTTTCTGAGGAGACCCTTCCAGAACCTGATAGTTAATGGATGTGTAAATATAGATTGTTTTTCCACAGGGCGGGGGTGAAAGCACTGATAGCCACTATGTGGACCCTAATGGAATTGAGAGTGAGTCCTAATACCTTCAAGGACAGGAGGTAATCCAAAAGAAGGTTAATGTCCACAACCTCAGGAGCAAAACCTCTACGTTGGGTACAGATAGCGAAGCACTTCCACTTGGCCCCATAGGAACACCTTGTGGACTCTTCCTTTCCACTCAAAAGGATGTCTTATACTGCCAACAAAAAGTCTCATTCTAATGAAGATGCCCATCCAAAAACCAAGCTTTGAGGTGACGTGGTGGGGGTCAGGATGCCTGATCTGGCTGCTGTGTTGTGTGAGCAGTTCCAGGAAAGATGTCAGGGGAAGTGGGAGATGAGCTGACATGCTGAGAAGGGGGGCAACCAAAACTGTATTGGTCAAAATGGGGCAAGCAGAATAACTATAGCCCTCTTGTGTAAGACCCTGGGCAGCAGTGGTAGCGAGGAAAGGGTGTAGTTGATTTGGTCCGACCAGAAGAGGATGAGGTCATCACCTTGGGAGCTGGTGCCAAGCTCCTCTGGAGCAATACATGGTACACTTGCTGTTGGCGTAGAAGGCAGAGAGGTACCTGGTCAGAGTTCCCTACTGCGTGAAAATGTCATTGACTATGATGTCATTGAGCTCCCATTCACAAATTTCCTCCTGAGAGAGTCTGCAATCACACTCTGATTCCCGGGAAGATAGGCTTCTGACAACAGGATTTTGTGGGCAATGCATCAATCCACCAAGCCCATAGACGAACTGCCTCTGCACATAGAGCTGTCAACCTCATCCCCCTGTGTTTGTTGATGTAATAAATGGTGGTGGTGGTGTCGGACATGATAAGGACATGATGGGAGTGAATGGATGGAAGAAATGCATGACGCCCTCCATACTGCCCGAAGCTCGAGAATGTTGATGTGCATTCTGGATTCTCACTCCATTGCCACTTGAATTACGAGGGAATTGGGCGGCAAGTTAGAGAACAGAAACTCAGACCCCTTAGCTAGTACATAGAACCTCTTTTCTGCCCCCTTGGAGGTAGGTGCACAAGTGCCCAGAGTGTGCCAAACAGTTCAAGCTGGCTGAAAAATGGCATTGTTGTTTGGTAGAGTAACCATGGTCCGCACCAAGGCATGAAGGATGTCAAGAAGCTGATGCTGATTGTCCTGTACTTCCTCCAGTGGAATATGGAGGTCCTCAGCCACACTTCATAGGAGGTCTTGGAACTGACAAAAGTTATCCAGAGGCCGGGGGGGAGCAGAGGACACAGGTCCCTCTGGATAAGATAACAGGAATTGCTCTTGTTCTGGTGGTACCACTGGAGGTGGACTGATCAGCTCATCTTGCAAAACTGATTCTGAACACCTGCTTGAGGATGCCCAAAGCAGGGAGAGGGGTAAATCCTCTCTTGCTGAATAGGAAGTCTCCAAAGGTGTATATTGAGACCAGGACTCCCAGTATGGCCAACAGAACAGATCCATCAGCTGCTGAGGCAGTCCTCATGGAGTGGGATACCAGTAGCAGCTATGTTGGGGAAAAGGATGGCACTGCCACAAAGTTGGTAGTCCCTTCGGATATTCATAATGGGGGTAGGAGATGGGCGATCCCTGCCCTCCATCTGAGTCCTCACTTCCCCAGAGCAAAGAGTTCATGAGGCCTCAGAGCCATCTCCAACCTTCCTTGTGTTAGTGGTACACACTCAATAGCCAGAACCGGAGCAGGAAAAGAGGACTGTTTTGGAACCAGTTCAAATGGGAGAGCTCAGTCCAGCACAGAAAGCTAGGATGCTGGTGAAAAGCAATGGGAGAGAGCCCCTCACTCAGCGGAGAAGAGAAGGATGTAGCAACTCTCTGAAATGAATATTTCAAATTCATATGGATGTGTATGGAAATGCCAGGGTCATCGTTAAGGCTATTTGTATGGAGGTGAGAGTGTTATTGCATGGGCATGAACTTCGCATCAAGGTTGGTGTCAGGATTGTTTTTTTGACATCTGCTTGGGATCTCCTTAGCATTTCATGTTTGTATTTTTATTTTTAGGGGTCTATGTCATGATTGGCATTGCTTTTGTTGGTCACTTGAACTACAAGTTCATTAAATCCCATAAAACCATTTTCCTTTCATTCAAAGATAATCTCCACATGAAATCTTACCTGGTCTGCATGAGCCAAGATATTTCCCTCTTTTTCTCTCCAGTTCAGAGCACACAGTGTCTGAAGGGGGAAAGGATAAAAGAGGTGAGATTTCGTACCGTAATATTTATAATGACTTCCACCTTAACTGACAGAGCTGTTTAATTACATGAGAGAAAGATTTGGAGAGAGACCTTAATGATTTTATCAAAGCACACAGAATGAATCCTGATGTCTGGGCCCCGGCTGGATATATTCAGTTTCCCTACTTTCTGATTTTTATTAAATAGATAAATAATGTAATTATGAACCAATTGGCCAGAGCCCATATCCTCCCAGTCTCAGAGACGTGCCTGGATTTCCCTTCCTAGATTCCTTCTTGGTACCTTTGAACATCCTCAGAGTCTTGGTTAGAGCAATATTTTTCTGGGAGAAATTGCTGATTTCTCTCTTCCAGCACAGCAGAAATGTGCATTGGCTGCTGGAACTTCACCGTCTCACATCTGGAGAGAGAGAATTTCAAACTATTATATTCCATTTACTGACTCATAATTTCTTGCTAGAAGAAGTTGCTGCTCTAAAGGGCCTGGAGTTAGAATTCCTCTCCTTCTCCCAACCTCAGAGCAGGTGCAGCACAGGCCATGGCAGTGCAACCTTCCCCCATTAATATTCTTAAACTCTGCCATGGACAGAGCAGATCTGGGGATAAGAAATGGAATTGAGTCTCCATGGCCAATTCACTCCTTGCCTCCATGCACTTCTACTGGTATGTTCCCATATTTCTTGTGCTCAGAGTCTTATAGGATCTTTCTTCCAGGCAAGTAGACTGAAATCTCAGGTCCATGTAAAAAAAATTCATTCCACACAGGTCTGCAAACAGTCCTCAGGAGGGAAAGACCCTGCTAACCAGGGCATGATTGTATTCAGTGCCACAGAAGTGAAAGGCCTATATTCCAGCCCCACAGTCCTGAGGCAGCCATTCCTCTAGGGATGTATCATTTCTCGGAAATACTTTACATCAGTCTTTCCCACTGAATAGACAATTTCAGAGTCTTGTATAGAAGGATGAGCATCTCAGGATTAAGTTCATCAGAGAGATTTGTATCCAGATGTGACCCTGCCCCACACATTTTGCTGTAGAGCCTCAAGGAGATGTGCTGTTAGCATGGTCTCCAAGCCCTTTCTTAGCACTGTGAAGCAAAAGGTGGAGTGAGTGAGAGCCACGTACCTGCTCAAGGTGCTTCTGGCATCCTAGAGGGGAGAGAGAGAAAAACAATCTCAGTCCCACACGCCACACACTGGGTACTCTGGAAAGGGATTTTGCAGTTACGGGGAAAAGGGGCACTGCCCTGACCCCAGTTTCATGCACTGGCTGAGCTAATGTCGTCTGTAACATAAATAAGTCTGTATCTCTTCCATGAGCAACAATAATTCACATTTCAGGAATGAGCACACTGAGCTACTCTGTGATCTCTGACTGTCGGACTCCAGTGCCCATGTGTTTGGTGATGTCCTGTACCTATGTTCGGATCTGGGATGTTTTTACTCAGGCTCACCTGCAGGAATTCACTTGCTGGCTTCTGACACTTCTCCTCCATCTTGCTGATCAGCTCACTGAGCCAGGAAATCTCCTCAGAAAGTTTAGTGACGTTGTCAGTCTTTATCTTCTCAATCTCCTTTTGCATAGTATCCAGCTCAGTCAGCAGGAGTGGCTCTTGTTTCTCCAGGAACTTCCTCAATTGCTGAAATTCAAACTCAATTTTCTGCCTCTCGGTTTCTGTCTGTGTCTGTTTTTAAAAAAAGGGGTGGGGAAGAGAGTCATAGGTCCTTTCATAGAGTGCTGAGTGCACAGCAGAGAGAATTTCTTTACAAACTTTAAGACATTTGACACATGACTATATACTGTAGTTACTGGGGAGAGGATTTTCTAACACCTTCCCATTTGTTCCTAATATCTCTTATTGGGATGTTTCAATGTCTGACATGGGCAGGACACTGTGTTCTCAGAGCCCTAAATCAATCCTGATCCAGAGCAGAAGGGGGCAGGACTCAGCACTACCTTGACAGAGATGCGAGGGGAGAAAAAAGAATTAAACAATTAAACAAGGCAAGAAATGCCTGCAGGCTCAGGCAGACAGCACAGCCTGGGATACAGTCAGTTCTGCTTGGGCGGAGATTAGTGAAAACCACAAGGGCTAGAAATTAACTCATTAATTGGAATCAGAGCTTAGATTCTGTGAAATATAATGTGATCCTTATCCTGGGAAAGGACTTCTCAGGCCATGTGTATGTATCTAACACAGCAATCCATGATCTTCGAGCAACACACATAAGCCCACATTTACCAAGGTCACAGAGGAATCTGCCTACCAACCAGACCTCCCCGAACTCCCTGCAGGTTAGCAACAACTGGCACCTACCAAATATTCCTGGTTTTTCCCCTCTTGAGTCACTTTAAATTCCAGCAGCTTTTCTCTTTCTTTCCTCAGAGTCTCCAAATGGACCTCAATCTTTTCCTGGAGGAACAGCAATCATTTGGTTGTTTATATTTTGAGGGATGACAGCATTTGAGTGTGTTGGGTGTTTTTCCACCCAAGACTCTGTGGATAACTGTCAGCCCTACTAGGTTTATGACATCAGGGACATCAAGGGAATGAATCCTCATCAATGGAGAATGGGAGTGTTTTATATTCAGGCAGTTTAGAATTATTTGTCCTTTTTCTCCACTGAGTTAAACCAGTGGAGAAAGGTGGAGTCACATGGTGGTGAATCAATAACCTAATTTTTTAGAAGGTTTAACTAACAAAGTGATACCTCAGAAGCCACCAAGGTTAGATATACGGTCTGGGTTGCTCAAAGGAGCCCAGCTTCTATTGAATTTCAGCCCTGAACCCCTAGGGATTGGACTGGTTGGACAGAACTATCTAAGCACTAGGGCAAACTCCATTAGACATGGTGATTTGAGTTAAGAATGGTTGCTCTATGCTGTCCCAAACCCCTTCATTTGCAATGCTCTGGGTAGTTACCTCACAGTTCCCTATAAAGCTACCAGAAGCAGTGGATTCTGGGAGATTTCAAAAGGCTGCTGTGGCGCTGACAGCCAGTCAGCTTGGGTCAAAACCAAACCACTTATGTGTGGGTATCAAAGAGAGGTTAAGTGGGCTAGTAGATATAGGCACATTCTCTTGTGTTGCCTGGAGTCAAGGAAGATGTTAATTTCATTGTTTTTGTCTGTGTGTATCCAGTGCTTAATTAACCCTAGATTAAAGCATGTTTTAGCATTAAGATATTTGATGTGTAAACTTCCTGTAAATGAATGAAAAATTGTCCGGATGGTTGTAAGTAAATGCATCATCTCTGCATTGCCTATTAAATGGGATAGGAGTCTTAGAACTGTAAATGAAGAACATGTTGATTTCGAAGTGTGGGTTGTTGTGTGTTCAACAATGGGGACTCTATGCACTCATGCTGTGATGGAAACATTTGCCAGTCTGTTTTCAACTATAAGAAGGGGTCCTGGGAACGATTCTTCATTTCCTATCTATTTGGATGCTATGAGGGGGGATTCCAAATACAAGACAGAGTTCCCCAAAGCCATTTTGGGTAACCCTGAGAGCCTTATAGAAAACCAGCAGATACCACATCCCTGCTACCATTTGGTCTACAGACTTGGACTCACCTGTAATGTATTTTACCTGCTTTAAAGGGGCTACAGAGCTTAAGGGAGCTGTCCATGGATCCATGGTTTGACTACAACAGTAGTCCAGGTGTGCACATTTGTTACTGGTTTGGTGAAATCTAATTACAGAATACCACCAGTTTGGGACGCCACTCCTGTTTTCTGACAGTCTGATTTGAGATTGGCTCTCTCAGTTGTGAGCCATTCCAGATGGAATGACAGCTGCACTGTGGGACTAACAGAACCACTTTGGCTGGTCCTTACCCACGTACACAATAAAACAGTTCAGACTGACACATGTCCGCTCCACACAGAGTTAGTTTTGGTGCACTCGGGGGCTCTGTTCTGTGTGGACTGAAGTTACTTAGGGTACACACAGTGTTTAGCACAGCGATTTCCTCTAATGCAATCTGGCATCTGAATTTAACCACTCAGGGAGCAACATGGGAATGTAGAATCCCAGTGGAAATCCTCATCTCCCTGCTGAGCTTGGGACATTTACCATGGAATCTTTCCCTCTTAATGCCTGCACTTTGGCACTCTTAGTGCCACTCTGGAAGCAGCATAGTCTAGTGGTTAGAGCCCTGGTCGGGCCTTAGGAAACCTGAGTCCTATTCCTAGCTCTGCCACTGACCCTACGAATGTTTCTGTGCCTCTGTTTATCCTCCCCCCAGAAGCGCTGGAACATTGGTAGAAATGGGGGGGCACAAGTCCCTGCCCCCTGCTCCTCTTCCCTCAGTGGCCACACCCTCTGCCCCTCCTCTTCCCCTCATGGCCCCACCCCCTGGTTAGGCCAGAAGTTGGAGTCGGGCTATGGTAAGAGCCACCCAGGGATCCCAGGCTGCTGTGGGGAGCCCCAGACCCTGCTGGAGGCCAGGGTGCTTGAAAGCAGCACCCAGCCCATGTCCCCTCTCAGGTGGGATATGCCGCCCAGGGCAGATGGAGTGTATGGGGCTCCTCACAGAAGACTGGGCTCCTTGGGCAGCTCTTATCATGGCCTGGCTCTGGCTTCCAGCCTAGCCAGGGGGAGGGGCCTAGAGGGGAAAAAAGGAGCAGGGGCGGGGCCACTGAGAGGGACTGGGCCCCTTAGCGAGTGGGTGCTAAGCCCCACCTGAGTCCCCCCCACTGCAAAGAGGCTGGTGCTGCTGGCCGGAGGGAGCAGGTCACCTTGTCAGCTCCCATGCCATGAAACACAGTCGCTGCGGTGCCTGCCTGAGGCTACACTCATGTTAAAAAGTGGGGGGCAGTTCCGGCACCCCTACCTCCCACCTTTCATTTGTCTTCTCTGTTTATGCTGTAAACTGCTCGTGGCAGGGATTGTCCTTTGCCGTGTTCTGTGTATGGCCCTGCACATTGAAGGTCAAGTCTCATTTTGATATGTAGGGGCTGCTGGAATGTAAATAGCAACAATGCATACTATGATACAAATCCGTGATAAAAACAGGAGCTTGTAACTTTCTCTTCTCCAATCTGAAGGCAACACTCTCACATGCAAACTGGCCTGCAGCACATGTGATGTACACCTCAGTGATCACTTAACAATTTCATTTGAGTTGAAAGTTCCCTTATTTCAAAACCACGTCACACTGGTGAAATGGCTTTAGCTTCCCAGAGAAAAGTTACCCACATCTGTCATTTTTACTGCCTTCATTTTTGCCTTTTATCACATTCCTCTATACATTCTCTTCACCTCATTTCTCATAGAATAAAGGCAGAGTGATGCAGTTACATGAATGGCTGTAGGTGAGAGAAGTGGAGTGTGACCACCAAGTTGGATGAAATTAACCTGAAATTAAAATTCAATTAGGATAAATTAGACTGGACAGTGATTCCCTACCTTGTACTCCTGGACAGCCTCATCTATGGGAACCACCGTGTGAGCTTTGTGAACCTGGGATCTGTCACACACAACACAGATGAGGGTTTGATCCTCTTCACAGAACAGTTTGAGAGGCTTCTGGTGCTCCTCACACATCTTCTCCCCTCCTGGTCTTTTTCCTGCCTGCAAACTCAGCTGTTTGGCTATTTCTAGGACATTCGCAAGCTGCACGTTTGGTCTGAGGTTTCTCTGCTGAGCAGTTTCTTTGCACTGAGGACAGGAGAAGTTTGTATCCAATCCCTCCCAGCTCTGGGTGATGCAGGCTCTGCAGAAATTGTGCCCACAGTCTATGATCACTGGATCTTTAAAATACTCCTGACAGATGGGACAACTAGCTTCATCCCAGAGACGTCCCACCAGATTCTCTACAGACATGGCTCCTTCTGGACACAGCCTAACCTTCTAAGTTTCACTTTCCTGAGCTCAGAGATTCACTCCACCTGCAGCAGCAACTGTGGGTGTTTCCCTTCCCGGAACCCATTGACTCATGCTGTTTGGGCTGAGCAGCAAGAAGCACCTGTGATGAGGAGCAGGGTCTGTGTGTTTAAAGAGTGATATTTTTAATTCACAGGCTAAAAGCTTGGTTAAGCTGGAATCAGTGTTTCAAAGGTCCGATTCTCATTCACGCTAGGGCTGCTCTGGCTCAGTGTGAAGGGGATGCAGTGTTACCGACTCCCATGATTTTATCATGAGTCTGGTGCTATTTGGTGTGTTTGTTAGAGCCCCAGCTCCTGGAAGCATGTGAGAAGGGGAGACTCTTGCAGCTTCTATCCAAGCAGAGCCCCTACGCCTACAGCCCACCTGGCACAAAGGAAATCCTTAAAATACTGTTACTCCTTCAGCAAGCTGGATCCTGACCGTTTTCCAGGCATAAGCTATTTTTGCTGAGGACAGAATTCAGGATTTGCTTTACAGTGTGAGTGAGATGAATGCACTGAGTGTGGTGTGTAGAATGCTTTCTGTCAAAGGCACTTTTCTGGGATGGGGCAGTGTCCCACTGACAAAGATTTTAGAAATGTATAGCAAAGAATAGGGTAGATATTCCCTTGAAATTCTTATTTCTTTTGAAGGCTGAGGTTGTGGTGGGAATCTACACTTGAGTAACCAAATGTGCCTGTTAGCTGGTTTTGTGTTTATTTATATACCTTACATGGGATTAAAATTTCACCCACTAATTCAGAATCCCAGATTTAGGCTGGTTGGGGGGAAATGTGAAAAAAGAAATCTGTCCCAGGATCTTTGATCACGGTTTCTAGGTACAAGAATGATACAAATAATACATAAAATAATAATAAAACCTACTGCTGGTACAATGCACTTTCGTGCCACAAAATCTTACTCATGGAGCTTGTAGGGCAGAATGAAGGAGAGGAGCTAAGTGGGGAATCTGAACCACCTCAAAGAGAAGCCAATTCAGCAGAGACCAGGAAGGCACTACACCCCTCACCAATCATCCCAGGTGCCTTCAAGGGCCTTGGGGGCTAGGTACGCTCAGGTAGTATCAGTGGAGCTAGTAGACTTCCACCCTGGTTGCAATGTCTACTGTGCTTTGCAATCCTGGGGCTTGTGTGCAACTCAGGCAGCCATTAGCTATATTCTGTTCATAATGTCATGAATTTCTTTCTAACCGTGAAAGGTCGATAGATCTCAAATCATTACACAACTCTAGCAGTCAGGGTCTTATGCAAGTGCCTGAGCCATAGCCCAGCTTCAGACCAGAACAATCCGTGTGTGGATCCAAACTGGAACTCCTGGGAAAAATTTACAAACATTCTCACAAAGAAGTCCTATTTTGAAATTTGAATTTGTCAATCAGCTCTAATCAGAGCCCCGTGGAGAGGGAATTAGGGCTGAATGCTCACAGGAAGTTAGGTTCCTGAATTCCACTTAGGCTGCTACTTCCATTGAAATAAAGGATTGAAACCAATGGAAGCCAGAAGCCTAAATGGAAGTTAGATGCTTATCACCCTTAGTCTGAAGGGTCTAGTGGGGTCCAGCGGAGCAAATGGGAGCATATTTTGAATATCTGTCAGTCTACTGCATGAAGCTTCTCATTTTGGAGTCACATAAAATGGGGTGAAAACGTGATTTTTTGGTTCAGTGGCAGTTCCAATGAAATAAAAAGAAATAAAAAAATTAGTTTGAGTCAAACCAAATATGATTTTTTTCAGAATTTTCTGAGAGTCCAAAAAGTCTCTGGGGGACTGGTTCCACAGAGGGGATTTGAATATGGGATTATCACATCTCAAGCGAGTGCCCAAACCACTGGGCTAAAGATTAAATAGGGCAGCAACCTGGCAGCACATCCTCCTCTGGCCACTTTGTGACTGACCAAAACTGTTTCAAACTTTAAAATAGTTTTTGATTGACTGAAACTGCGTTTTTTGGCAAATAAACTATTCATCCAAATAATTTCACCCAGCTCTAATCGCCAGTAGGTGGAACTTTGTTTGTGGGTGAAGCACAGCAGAATAGCACTGCCCATTGTTCTCGCGTCAGTGATGTACTAGTGATAAACTACCACTGAGCACCGGATCAGGATTTAAATATGCCATGCCTAGAGAACAAAATCATGATTCTTATATAGTTACATGCACCACATGCGCACAGTGCTGGCTAGGAAACACCTTTTATAGTAATGCCCATTTTTTCTTAATATTGACATTTATGATTTCTTTCCCAGGTTGTATTAGGGTCAAATACCACATAAGGTATTTTTCTTTGTTTTCCAAGTAGCATAAACATACAGTCATGGGTGCAACCAAATTCCTCAGCGGTGCTATGGAAGTGCCCTTACAACAAATGATATCAGGACTTGTTCTACAATTTCTATCAAGCAGAGACAGGGCAGAGCAGTGGATTGTTGCTCAGTGGATCAGTCCAGCTGACTGGGGTGCTTGTGTTGCTGATCTCCATATGGTGACAATTCTTTTTCATGCTGATCACGTGCAAGAAGAAATCCATCCTCTGTTAGGGCTGATGTGTTGCTGTCACCCTCCAGACACACAGAAAGCCCGTGGTTTCCCATCGCCTCCCTATTGGACTGTTGTCATGAAGAATGGCTGCTTTGTATGTGAATTATTTTGCCCCTCACTGGATCTTAGGACCATCTATAAAGCTCAAAGAGCTCATTTAGGATCCTCTCAAAAGTGCGTACCCTGGAGAGGAGTAATTTTTCCCTACCACCACAGCAGCAGGTGGGCAGTTTGACCCAACCTCCCTGCTGATGAAATTTCTGAGGAAAATACCAACATTTTATTTTTAATTTCTGAATAAAAATAAGGCTCAGTAATGTCCATCTGATTCCCAGTCATGTCCCAGGACTGCATTTGTGTTTCTCTATTCTACTCTCTTTGTGCCTCTGGGATGCCCCGGTGACTAGTGCATGGGGCACTGGGGCATTAGGGGATAGGGTGAAGGGGAGGAATTGAGGCGAATCACTCTGACTGTAAACACTTCCACTGGGGAGGTCTGCATGTGCTAGTTCAAGCTGGGTTTTTCAGAGACTAGGAAACAAAGAAAGGCTCTCGGTATAAAAGGATAAGCTTGAACAGACACATGGTTCTCTTCTTGATTAAGTAAATGGACAGGACCTTCTTCCAAGGGGTGACCCCAACCTCTGCAGAGTGTTTGGGAGGGACATGAGCCTACTGGCTCCATAAAGAAAATGGCAGATTCCTGATGTGATTATTAGTAAGCCTGTAGGAACTCTAATGTTTTCTATGTTTTCTCTGTGGTACTTTGTCCTAAAAGAACCCTGTATTTTGCTGGGAAAGAGATGTGTGGTAGTTTATAGTGACTGGCAATACTCTGTTCATAGCCCTCGCAGAGAAAGCACAGCACAGGCGCTGGATGTTATGCAGACTGGCTTGCTGGAATATCACAGTGGAAGACAGGAGGCTGTGTAGCCTTAACAGCCCCAGTCAGAAGTGAGTGGGACAAGGATGAAGCTGGGGACCTGAGACATGATGGGCCATCCTGAAGTGGATCATGGAGAGAGGATACAGGTGCAGTTACCCCGGAACTGTGACATTTAGTTCCTAGGGGAGTTCATTCCATGCCATCTGACCAGCCCTCAAGAAAGTTCTCTCTGCTGCACAGAGGAACTTCACCCTTGTTGTAGAGAGCTCCACTGGGCCAGAAGAGCAAAGCTTTTCATCAAGGCTTCATCCCGGAACTTCAGGGCCCTTTTGCACATCCTGGGCCCAGTCCATGAAGTGCCTTGAAGATAAGGACAAAGACCTTGAACTTGATTTTAAACTCTATAGGAAGCCAGTGTAGGGAGGTGAGAACAGGCTTTATGTGGGAGAGGAGGGGACGTAAGACAGCTAGTTTGCTGACTTGTGGATCTATTATAGTTCCAGTGACTCTCTACTGAGTCATTACAACACCCACTGCTGCAACACCTATGTACATTTGTGGCTCTTCCCAACAGATTCCTGGAGCTGTCAGCAGATAAAGCAGCCCCCTTCCTCAGCAGCTCCCCCAGAGGATCGATTTCAATTCCATAATCCAAACCACATGCACTGGGCACTGACTGAAAGTCCGTCTGGTGATTGCTGATGGGCCTGAATGGAATGGGCTGGGATCTCAGCCTGGTTCCTTGTGGGTCAGGATCTGCAGCACAAACCCACTGATGGCCTCCTTTGTTGTCTGATTCAGCAGAGCAGCCAGGGACACAATGGGCCAAGGAGTCTGAACTCCTCCCTAATCTTTCAAGAGGCTCTCCTAGGTCAGAGCTGAGATCCAATGGCCAAGGGCAGTCTGTGTGAGGGGAGATGGCCCTGGGGCTCCTGCCCTGTACAGAGTGTGGGTTAAATAGAGAACTCCAGTGTCCCAGGCTTACAGGCCCATTGTCCATTCGGGCTGCAGAAGGGCATGTGGGGACAGCCTGAGGGGGGCTGGGCTTGTAGACTTGTTTCAAAGCCTGAGATTGAACCTCCACACTGCATTGGAAACCTGGGTCTACAGTTGCTGGACCCAGGTCTCACTGCCCAGCTAACGGATCCATATTGCCCTGCACAGACCTTATGACTCGGGTCTGTGGCTTGAGCTATGTCCACTTTGCAAAATGACAGGGCTTGGACCCGAATCTTAGCAGGACTCAGATTCTAAACCCCTGCCCCCCTCAGGATCCTAGGACCCGGGTCCTGAGTGTTTGCTGACCCAAGTCAAACTGATTTGTGTGTGAATGGAAAGGGGGCTTGGGCTCAAGCCTGACTCAGAGCCCAGTCTTAGCGTGCAGTGTAGACATACCCAGAGAGCCTGGGGAGCGGACACCTGGAAGCAGAAATAGGGATTCAGTCATAGTGGGAAAGGAGCAACATCTAGAGATGCTGCTTATGATGCACCTAAGTTCCACGAGCTGCTCTCGAAGTGCATAAAATGTTGGGTTGGATTCCCTAGACCCATTGATGTCAACGAAGCCTTGCTGATTTACACTGACTAAGAGTCTGACCCCATGTTACTATTTAATCTCATTGTGGTTGGACTTATAGTTGCAGCTGTATAGTAGGAACTGGCTATTTATTGCCCAAGTTGATGCCCCATTCCTTGATGCTCCCTAGCAAGTAGATGCCGGTTCTTGTCCTTTAAATTGGAAGCCCACAGAAAACAAAGTCACAACTCTGGGAGTGGGAGTGTGTGCATGGGGGGGAGGAGGTGTCAAGATTTTTCTCCTTTTTATCTCATTGTTTGGACCATGTCCACCCAAGGATAAAAGGTGGGATTTTTACAATGCAATAGTGAACATGAGATAGTGATCTCACTGTGCAATCCTCGTGGGATGAGGCAAGACATAGCTTCCCTCCACATTGCTAATCATGGAGACCCCCCCTGCTCCCCCCCCCCGATCCTAACCTAATCCCACAGAATTCCTCTGAACCAGTTACACTGAGATGAAATTGCCACTTGCCTTGTCTACATTAGGATTTACAATGAGAGAGAACTTCTCTTCTAATGTAGAGCACCTCCCAGAGACTATCTCTTGGAGCAGGCACCTTTCCATTACACCCCTGTGGCCACAACAACAATTGGGATGCGGAAGAAACATAAACAACATATTTCATATATTTTAGCCACCTTTGGATACAATTCAATGCATCTAGAAACAAAGAGGAGAGTCAGCACTATGTGACCAATCACTTCTCTACAGAGCACAGCTGATGAATCCCTGATTTATGTAGAATCCTAGAAATGTAGGTGGGGAAAGGATCTTGAGAGGTCATCTAGTCTAGCCCTCTGCACTGAGGTAGGACCAAATAAACTTAGACCATCCCTGATAGGTGTTTCTCCAACCTATTCTTAAAAATCTCCAGTGATGGGGATTCCACAACATCCCTAGGAAATCTATTCCAGAGATGAGCTAGCCTTAGAGTTAGAAAGCCTTATTTCCTCCTTAATATCTAACCTAACTTAATCTGATTACTTCTTTGTCCTCTCTTTGGTGGACATGAGCAACAATTGATCACCATTCTCTTTGTAATAGCCCTTCACATATTTAAAGGCTGTTATCAAGCTCAGCAACGTCCTCTAAACTAAACATGCCAAGGGTTTTTTTTTTTTAAACCTTTACTCATAGGTCAGATTTTTAAACCTTTTGTCATTTTCATTGTCCTCTGCTGGAGTCTCTCCAATTTGTCCACATCTTTCTTAAAGTGAGGTGCTCGGGAACATATACCACACAGGAAACACAACAGAGGATGGACAGCAACATATCACTGTAAAACCCAAGCTCTCATTATAGTAACATTTTGGCATATTCTTTCCTGGTGCTTGGGGGAAACAACCAAGTGTGGGAATTAACTTACATGACTCTGCCCTTGATAACTGCAGCTGGAACATTAAAGAGGAAAAAGCCAGAAGAACTGTTTTTCATGCTGTATTTACAGAAAGTTCCTGTCAGAGTTAAAAGGTGCAGAGAAGGAGGTTTAATAACCACAACATATCAAAAAGAGATCAACAGATTTTGAGAAGAGTTTTCTTAACACTAAAATAGCATCAATGGCAGTGCTGCCAGCTGCTGTTATTTCATCGTGAATATAATGATATTTGGTGTGTTTCTTAAAGCCCTCACCCTGGAAGCATGTGATTATGTGAGACACTCAACTTTCAATTTTCTAAAAACAAGAAGTTTTCTACATTTCTTGGATGCTGAGGAAAATTTGAAAATGTGTTCCCCGTGCAGCCTAGATGCTTAGGAAGCCAAATATCGATAACCCAATATTTATTATTATTAAATCTCAATATCATCATTTTGGGAGGTCTGACTCATGATTTTAAATGCTTTGAGTTGGTAATACTGTGCCACTGAGAATTCCGGCCTTAACTTTGTCTCAGTTATCCATGGAAAGCACCCTAAAAGAATGTCCTCACATATCCAAAACAGCACGGTTGCTAGAAACAGAAACAGACAGAGAGGGCGTGGTGAGAGAATGCACACAACGAAAGGTTATGCACCCCAAGAAAAAAATGAGCACAACCCCCCTCCACCAAGAGTGAACTAATCAGATAAAGGAGAATGATTGTTTTTTAATTTAGGTCATTGGACCTTAGCTGGAGAACATTGGCCTGAAAACATAAACTGATCAATGCCAATGCAGGACTGTCAGCACCAGGTGTTAAAACGTTCTGAGATTGCCTGAAGGATACATAGAATCCTTGATAGGTCACCTAGTCCAGTCCCTGAGCTGAGGCAGGACTAAGTATTACCTAGACCATCCCTGACTGGTGTGTGTCTAACCTGTTCTTAAAAACCTACGACGGAGATTCTGCAATCTCCCTAGGTAGTTTGTTGCAGTATTCAACTATCCTGACAGTTAAGAAGTTTTCCTAATGTCTAACCTAAATCTCCCTCGCTGCAATGCAAGCCCATTACTTTGTGTCCTGTCCTCAGTGGATAAGGGGAAAAATGTATCACCATTCTCTTTATAACAACCTTTTATGTACTTGAAGACTGTTATCAGGTCCCCCCTCAGTCTTCTCTTCTCCACATTAAACAAACCCAGTTTTTTCAATCTTTCCGCAAAGGTCATGTTTTCTAGACCTTTTATCATTTTTGTTGCTCTCCTCTGCATTTTCTCCATTTTTTCAACATCTTTCCTGAAGTATGGTGGCAGAACTGCACACTATACTCCAGTTGAGGCCTTATAAGTGCTAAGCAGAGTGGAAGAATTACAGTCATTTTCTATTTTGTATTTCTGCAATGGATTAGCCCTTCCTAAGTGTAATACTTTGCATTTGCATCCATGCAGGACCTCATTCCATATGCCTGTCCAGTTTGACAGTGGAAACTACTCTCTGAGTCTGTTTTTCCATCTAGTTGTGCACCTTATAGTAGGTTCATCTAGGCTATATTTCCCCAGTTTGCTTATAAGAAGGTCATGTGAGACAGTATCAAAAGCCTTACTAAAAATCAAGATATATCACATCTACTGCTTCCATCGCATCCAGAAGGCTTGTTATAGACTTTTTTCTAAAAAAATAATTTAAAAAATTACATTTTGGACCTTTTGTTTGTTTCTGAGTCATGAGGTTTCATTCCAGTCTCGATCTCAAGCTGGTCTAGTGAACCAAGAAAACAAGAAAACTACCTTAAAAAATAATGAGCGGAGAGATTTTCAAGTAATCACAGGATTCCAGGACCTGGGGCTTTAGGAAAAACACCAGCTATTAAAAGATTAAAGCTGAAATTAGAAGGACTTGTGACAACATCTGTTTTATTTGATGTGGAAAGGAAACGGCTCTAAACTGCTTGTTTGCAGGTCCTTATCTGGTCCCCATCACTGCTGAGCTGAGTACCTCACAATCTTTAATGTGTTTCGCCTCACAACACTCCTGTGAGGTGAGTAAGGGTTATTATCCCCATCTTAAAGAGGGAAAGTCAGACACAGAGAGAATAAGTGAATTGCCTGATGTCACACAGAGTGACTGTCATGTGGGGTGAAGAATTTGAAAGCGCATCTTACCACTCTGAGACTAATGGACTTGGAGAAAAATTCAGTGGAATGTTAAAATCTATGCTTAGTGTATGTTTCCAGGCATGAGGGTGACTGGGATGTGTTGCTCTCATATTTACTGTTCGCGTATAGAAGTGTACCCCAAGAATCCACAGGGTTTACTCCCTTTGACCTCTTGTATGGGAGGCAGATTTTATCTATGATTCCTAGGAAGGCAATACTGAGGAAACAGAACAGCCAGTGGGAGATTACATGTCACAATTTAAGAAGTTGCAAGTTATGTTGGATTTAGTGCGCCGGAACATTAGGAAAAGTCAGGATGATCAGACAGCTTGGTATGATAGGCATACAGAGGAAAGGCCTTTTGAAATTAGCAATATGGTTCTTCCCATGAGGAAAAATAAAATGCAGATCATTTGGAACAGACCCTATGAAATAGTGGAAATGGGTAATGAAGTTACCTATGATGTTAGAAAACCCCATGGAAGCGGAGCTTCGCAAAGGGTGCATGCTAATAGGCTGAAGGCTTACCATGAAAGAGAAGCAGCCATCAATATTATTTGTTGTGCTGAGGGAACATAATCTGTTCTTTAATTGACCTAAGTACAGAGAACAAGGGAGAGACTCCTCTTGAAAACATTGAGTTTGGGGAAAGTTTAACTCTTACCCAAAAGTAGGAGATGTTAGCCCTGTTAAAAACACCGCAGGCAGACATTCTCCAACCGGCCAGGTTTAACTAACAAGATTGTGCATTCCGTTCAAACCTTAGGGCGTATCAAGCCAAGATTTTGGGTGGATTACAGGAAGATGAAAAGAACCACACGGCCTGATCCATATCCCATGCCCCAGATACAGGATTTATTGGACCAGTTGGGGGATGCAAAATTCATAAGCACACTGGATTTGACTCATGGTTACTGGCAGATACAGAAGGATCTAAACAAACTGGAGGATTGGGCCAAAAGAAATCTAATGAGATTCAACAAAGAAAAGTGCAGAGTCCTCCACTTAGGAAGGAAGAATCCCATGCACACCTATAGACTGGGGACCGATGAGCTAGGCAGCAGTTCTGCAGAAAAGGACCTGGGGGTAACAGTGGATAAAAAGCTGGATATGAGTCAGGAGTGTGCCCTGGTTGTCAAGAAGGCTAATAGCATAATGGGCTGCATTAGGAGGAGCATTGCCAGCAGGTCGCGGGAAGTGATTATTCCCCTCTATTCCGCATTGGTGAGGCCGCATTCAGAGTATTGTGTCCAGTTTTGGGCCCCCAACTACAAAAAGGACGTAGACAAGTTGGAGAGAGTCCAGCAGAGGGCAACAAAAATGATTAGGGAGCTGGAGCACAAGACTTATGAAGAGAGGCTAAGGGAACTGGGTTTGTTTAGTCTGCAAAAGAGAAGAATGAGGGGGGATTTGATAGCAGCCTTTAACTACCTGAAAGGGGGTTCCAGGGAGGATGGGGCTAGGCTGTTCTCGGTGGTGGCAGATGACAGAACAAGGAGCAATGGTCTCAAGTTGCAGTTGGGGAGGTCTAGGTTGGACATTAGGAAAAACTTTTTCACTAGAAGGGTGGTGAAGCACTGGAATGGGTTACCTAGGGAGGTGGTGGAATCTCCATCTTTAGAGGTTTTTAAGCTGAGGCTTGACAAAGCCCTGGCTGGGATGATATAGCTGAAGTTAGTCCTGCTTTGAGCAGGGGGTTGGACTAGATGACCTCCTGAGGTCCCTTTCAACTCTAATATTCTATGATTCAGATTCCCTTAGCTGTTGATGCCCAGGAAAAATCTGCTTTCATAGTGGATTCTGGTCTGTATGAGTTTAAGGTTCTACCATTCAGATTTAAGAATTCTGGCGCCACTTTATGAGACTCATGAATGAGGTTTTGCATGGATTACAGACCATTGCCAGAGCCTATATAGGCAACCTAGCTATTTAAAGTAGTTCCTAGAAAGATCATTTCTATCATATGGGAGTTGTGTTACAAAGGCTAAAAGAAACCAACCTCACTAACAGGTCTCCAAGTGCATATTGGGAGCTCCAGAGGTATTTTACCTAGGACAAAGGGTGGGCAGTGGGTTGATATACCCTGAGCCTTTGAAAGTAGAGGCCATAAAAAGTTGACTTGCCCCTAAAAAAAAGAAGCAGGTCCAATCCTTTACTGAGCTGGCCAATTATTACTGTAGGTTTGTAAAGGGGTTTAGAGACATTGTGACCCCCTTAACAGTCCTTACAAAGAAGGGGAAGCCGAATGAGGTGATGTGGACAAAGGCCTGTGAAAAAGGCTTATCTAACATCCCTGATTTTAAAAAAAAACATTCCTGCTATGCACGAACACTTCTAATATGGGGTTGGGAGCTATGATGATGCAAGATGGAGAGGGAGGTAAAAAGCACCCTATTGCGTATTTAAGCAAAAAAACTGACACCCACTGAACAACACTATGCTACTATAGAAAAAGAATGCTACACAACTGTCTGGGCTGTGAAGCAACTTAAACCCTATTTGTACAACAAAAAAATTACCATGGTCAGCAATCACGCTCCATTGGTATGGACACATAAAGCAAAGGGAACCAATTCTAGATTACCCCACTGGAATTTGGCCTTACCAGAGTTTGATATGAACATAATTCATATCAAGGGGAAAGGAAATCTTGTGGCAGATATCTTATGAAGATTGGGAGGTCCTTGATGTTTATACAGGAGCTCTGAGTCACTCCCTTCTACACCAGTTTTGCATTGGGTGTGTGACACTGACAAACCAGCTAACCTGTGTATGACCCATTGTTTCCTGCACACTATGGCACCCCACCTTCTCTCAGGCCATAGGGCTCTGGCAGGAAAGGAACCTATTTCTCATTCTAGGGCTCAGAATCACCTGTACCCAATTCATAGGGCTCGGGGATGAAACTAACCTGGTTAATTTAAGTACTCACAGCCTTTCCCAATTCGTAGGGCTCCGGGCATATTCTACTGCAGGTTTTCAGGATCTTTTACCAGTGAGAGAGTCTTATACAGTAATAACCTTAACCTCTATTTTTTGACAATTACCAAACATAATACATATGCTAAGCACACAATGCTGTGCTCACCAATCCTAATCAGGCAGGTGGACTTTCCCTGTTGGCCAAGCAAGGTCAGTCTCGTTTGGATTCTGGTTGCTGCATGTCATGGTCATGAAGAGGATGTTGCAGCTTTGATTTTGGGCTGTGTCGTGGAGATAGATTCTTCTTCTTCTTCCTTTAAGTCTTTCCTTTTTATTTTTCTTGTTTCCCTTTCTTCCCAGCTGGTCTCCCTCTTGGACCCCAGTTTTTATAGAGAAACTTGAGTTCTGCTTAGCTATACCTTAAACAATCATATTACAAAATAATTCTTTAACCAACCCTAACATATTGCAAAATAATTCTTTAACCTATCATACCCGTCCACTTTAATTGATCACACTTAGTTATGCAACAGACAGAAACAATCAAAGAACCAGACAGAAATCATTCAGATAAACAACAGAAAAGTGGGTACGATAAAGACAAAACAATAAGAAGTTTAGAGTTTACAACCACAACTGTTGATAAGTGATTCCTTGTCAAATAGAATACAATCAAACAAAGTTTTCTTTAAGCATCTTAAAATCTGTTTCTTTATCTGGTGATGGTAGGTACTATTAAGACCGTAGCACCTTCTTAACAGCCCGATATTACACTGGCAATGTAATTTCAGGAATGCAAAGATGTGACTACATGCTGCTTAGTTTATGGCTACTGTCTCTCCTAATATGGCTGCTACTGCTTAGCCCAAGAGCAAGGCCTAAGCGTAGCAAAAAAACAAGGCCTCAGACCTTACACCATAACAATCTAACGAGGCATTACATTTGTATAAGGATTCAGGACAATTCATTTGCATGTGACTATCAGAGATGTACTAGACCAATCAAGGATAGATTCTAGATGTGTTTATCTGTGGACTTATATCCTGTTAGTTTACCAGTGCAAATTAGCTTTTAGATACTAAATCCTTTTTCATGTCTTAATTGCCTTACATTATGTGTGTGACTATGTTGAGTTACCCTTAATATCAAAGATGTGATACACTGCAGGAAACTAATAATATTATCTACATTGTCTTCAGCTTATCTATCTCTGTTATAATGAATGATTGGCTGTTGCTTTATGTAAATGAGTGTAACTGGATAACCTGCATGTACATAGGAAATTGAATGTTAATTTAAAAGTGGTGGGTCAGTGTATGGTCAACAAAGAATGCTCAGTCACATGCTGTACTCCAAACACTTGACAGCCTGTTTCAGCTATAAAAGTGAAACCTTGGGCCTGATCCTTCATTTCTAGTCTGCTGAACTTTAAACAGGGAATGGTTCAAGCCGTAGGACTGGGATCTCTGAGTTGCTACTTGGAATACCCAGGAAAATGCAAGAAAAGATTCTAAAAGACTCTCCAACTAAGATACATTTGGATTCTAACCTTTTGGGATGATTCCAGTGTTACTTATGCAAGTCAACAGTCTATTCTCTCACTGCTATGATCCTAATCTATGAACACTGAAAATCACTTATGTATATGATTCTTTAACCATTTAATAATGCTCCTCTTTTCTTTTATTAATAAACATTTTTAGCTAGTTTTCTAAGGATTGGCTGAGGGCGTGATATTTGGGTAAGATCTGAGATACATATTGACCTGGGAGTAAGTGTCTGAACCTTTGGGATTAGTAGAAACTCACTATAATGGGTTTCTCCGGGGTACAACCTGGGACTGGGGTAAGGCTGTGCTCCCATAACTCTCCAGCCTGGGCTGACCCTCACAATACTCTGCTATTAACCAGCAGAAAACCCCTTCAGGTGCTATCACTCAACCCAACAGTATGTGAATGCTCCCAGAGCCACTCATGAATCTTACAGAGAAAGGCACCAGCCACCCACCCCAGCAACCTGCCTTGCATCCCAAAGTTGCTCTGTCCTGTCCTGGTCTGAAGCCTGACCAGTATAAGCTTATTATCTAGTCCATCCCCCCTTCAATCTGGGGAGGATATAGACCAGCTTTTGTTAACTGAGCTGAGATTTTCCAAACACTTCAGCCAAAATATACTGGTTTAGTTAAAATATAAAAACAGATTTATTAACTACAGAAAGATGGATTTCAAGTGAGTATAAGTGGTAGGCATAAGAGATCAGAGAGAGGTACCAAAACGAACAAAGATAAACACACAATCTAAATCTTACACCTTTAACTCTATGCAGTATCTACATTAAGCAGTTTTCTCACTCCACTTGAGGTTATAGTTCTCAATGCACAAGCTTCTTCTTGAAACTTGGGGGCTAGTCTCTTTCAGCTCTAGTCTTTGTCGTTCCAGCATCTCTGTTGTTTTCAGCATGGGTGAAGAAAAAGAAAGGCCCAGGCATGCACCCGTTCCTTATTGTATATCCTTTTGACCATGTTCTTAGTAAACATGAGTCCAGGCATGTCCAGGTGGGTCCTGCTGATTCACAAGGTTGATCAAAATCCATGTGGTCCTCATGCAAGTCATTGAATTGTAGATTCTCTGATTACAATTACAACTGCCTTCCAGGACAATACTCTCTTATCCTCCTGGGTGAGGACAACTGCCATTGTAGAAAAGGTTCTTAAATTTGCAGCATAATTTCTAACAGCTATACAGCAAAAGCTTTTTAAACAACAATACACATATTTGGACAGCACAGTGGGTTTCAGCAGATTATGACCTTTCATTAGATATCTTACATGGCATGCTTAGCATGAACTATTACAACCATACAAAAATGATGACTATGGAGTTTACAGTGTGCTGTTTTGGAGTACAGTGTGTCACATTCACATATGGTGAATTGGGGTTTCAGCAACCTCTCACTATATTAAACCTGTGTGCCTAGGTGATAGCCAAAGGCTGGAATGCTTAAAGGGGACTGTGTTTGTCTTCTTGTTAACAAGTGTGATACTACAGAAACTCTTTTGATACTGGTTTGGAGACTCTAATTATAGAATAATCCACCAGTTGTGCGGATTGTTTGACCGGTATCTTGCACTCTGCCATGAGTGGCATTCTCAGTGCAGCCCATTCCACACACCAGCTCACAACAGGAAAGCAGCCAGGGCTGATCACAGTCTCTCTCCTGCCTTCCTAGGCATCAAGCCTCTGCAGAAGGGGGTCAGAGAATGTTTGCACCCTGCCTGGCTGTCTCCTGCCTGCTAATTGACCATTGGGGATGGCTGTTGTCTCTTCTCCTCCTGGCAACAAGTAGTCTAGCGCCCGGCCTGTAGGCAGGGCTGGCAAACAAGCAGTCTGGGCTCTGGGACGATAAGGAGGGTAAGGTTCTCCCGGGGTGGCTTGGGAAGGGGGGAGGGGAATGCAGGCCCACCCGCCTCCACTGCGTCCCAGCCCAGGGCCCTAGCAGTGGCAGAGGTGCCTGCCACTGCGTTGGCGGGGCTCCTGCCGCAACACGCCAACCGGGTTGCCCCGGATTCAGCCCCTGTTTAGGGCTGACCCTGGGCTTCTTCCTCCCCATACCTCCAGGTACCTGATTCCTCCGGGTCGCTGGGGTGTGGTAGTCCCATCAGGCTCTCCTCGTCCACTGGCGGCAGCTCCGGCAACTCCATGGGTTCCTCCTCAGAGGGCAGCTCCTCCAGGTCCTCTGGCCCCCAGGCAGGGCTGGTAGGTTCTCCGGGCCCCATGCTCTGTACTGCTCGGGTCTATCCTCCTCCTGTTCCCTGGCAGCAGGTGACTCAGGTGGGCTCCCCTCTGACTCTCAGGCAGCGGGCGACTCAGGTGGGCTCTCTGCCAGTCCCCAGTCTGGGGGGTTAAGACTGGCCGCTCCCCCTCAGCATGGGCCTCGGGCCTGGTTCTAGCGTGGAGCCTCCAGGGAGAGGCATCCTTCTCCCTCAGCCATCCCCACCTGACTGAGATCGCAGGCCGGGGTTTTAAAAGCCTGGCCCCGCCTCCCTGCTTCCGGTCAGGTGATGTCCGTCTGGGCTCTAGCAGCCAGGGTGGGTTTGGTTCTCCCTCTGGGTCCCTCTCAGAATGGAACCACCCCTCCCAGCTACACAGTAATATAGTATTAGGGACCCCTCTGGTGTCAGTTCCTGATTATACTCATATACTCACACCCATCCTTGGGGCCCTGGTGGGGAGCTACAAAGCACCAGCCCTGTCCCTGGCATTTCAAAGGAATCCAATGGTCCAGACCCCAATGCCTAAAGGCTGGTGGCAGATAATAACAATGAAGAGCAGAAGGATCAATGATGGAAAGTTAGCCTTCACTACATGGTGAGTCCACCTAGTATGGGGCCTGGGTACTACCATGGCTACTCATTCAGAAGCCCAGCCTCCCATGTCCAAATCTAATTTCCTCACCCTCATAATATTGGGGTGCCCTTATCCTATTGGTTAATATATTAATACCTTTATCTCATTACCATACGCCACACCTATTGCTAAAGGAAGTCTGTGGTTAAACATCTGTCAGTGATTCTATCTTAAGATATCCTAACCCTGCATCAGTCCAGCGTTACTGTGGTTGCCTATCATTATGTACCAACTTCTCTCTTGAGTAAACTAGTCATAGCACCCACAAATGCTGGGTAACTGTCGGGCCATTTATCTATGCTGGAAGTCATAAGCCTACTTTACGTATACTATCTTGATGGAGCCAATGCCTTACAGGATACCGGCCTGTTGGTTCCTTGTGTTACTGCTAAGTAAAACAAAAGGCTAAGCTAGCTCTGTGGACTACTCTCTAATAAACAGTGCAGAGTTGACAGGCGGGGGCAGCAGCAGTGGCCAGGGCTCTCTGCCCCTGCCTGGAGGGAGGAGCTTGAAGTAACAGATTTTGATTGAGCTGCAGATCAGAAAAGAAAATCTAAGAATTAGGGGAGTCTGGCTGTGAGAGAGACTCAAGCCAGGTCTACACTACAGTGTACACTGAGAGCCCAAGCTGTCAGATTCATGTGGATCTCCATGGGGGAATGCTACTGTCCAGTACCAACAGCCCGGACTAAACCTCGGATTCAGGTACCCACAGTGAAAGTAGCAGCGAGGCACCGAAATCTTTTTGTGGATCTAGCCCCTGGTGCCTAACCTGTGTTGGAAATCCCAGTAGGTCCCTATCTGCATTGTTAGGTGCCTGATATCTTTAAAAATCCAATCCTAAGTCATTTCTGAAAAGATGCTTTTGAAATACTTACCCAAAATCTGATGTGCTTTAAAAAATCAGTTTAATATAATCTGGGTCCACAAGCACTAAAATATGTCAATCCTAATAATATTGGGCTTTGAAGCATATCACTACATGGCAAGGTCTGTCAGTTGGTGGTAAGGCTGAGAGAGCGGGTAGGGGGTACATTTGTTAGCACACTGCCTGCAGTTCAGCCTATGACAGGGCAGAGGTGACCATGTATGGGTGACCTCGCTGTGCATTTCCAAATCACATCATGTTTGCTTTGCTTTTACGTTTAACCTCCACTCTGAATCTGGTGGGTATTTAATGCAAAACAAAGGACACTGGGTGTGTGAGAAACAAAATTCTACTTTATTATTTCAAAGGACTAACAAAGATAGACTCCTTTCTCCACCCCCAGCCCAACCCAGCATGATATTTTTCATCTCCAGATCCGCACATCCCTGCACCCAAATCCCACATGCACCCACAACAGAGCAACATTTACAAACTGGTAGAAAAGTGCAGAGAATCTATGACAGACGCTGGGCACCAGTCACAAAAGAAAACACTCCGAGAGCAGGGAATCCAAGGAGCTGAGATTAGAGGGATGCAGTGTGGGATGAGTGGGGCAGAGAGTCTTTGTCAACACTATCAGGTGGCTAAAAACACTTTCAGATTCATAAAGTGAAATGCCAAAAAATCATTACTCCCAAAAGAAGGAAAACGAATTTATCTATTTTCTTCTGAACTGGCTACACCTGCTTTACTCGGTATCTCTTCATTACTTGGTTGTGTCACTTATAAATGTTGTAGCATCATCATAAAGCAAGGAAAACAAAAAAACAAAAAGAAACCAAAGCCAAAATCTGCCCATCTCCAAATATTCTGGACTTGGCTAGAAAAGGCAAATAGAAGGAAACAGGGATTTAAGCTGAGAAATATCAAACAGAGCTTTGGGGTTCATTTGAATTCCCCCTCCTGGTCTGGGACACTCATCTCTAGCCCCCCAGAAGTCAGACTCAGGATCAAAGAAACCAAAGTGTGTTCCTAAGCATGGAGAGCAAAAGAACATTGTGGCAAGTGCCATGCTGGGAGGTGGAGGGTAGAATGGGGAGAGGATAACCTCTCCAAGTCTCGGACAGAGGCTGCTGTATTGGGGTGGAGCGGGATAGTGAAGGGGGGAAGAGGGAATCCCTCCCACTCCCCCAATCATCTTCAAATAGCACAGAACTAAAACCACCACATTTTACTATATACTTTTTAAAATCTATTTAATTCTGGTCCCTAAAGGAGTCAATGGGAAAAAAATGTTTTTTGGCATAACCTGGAGCAATGTGAGATTATCTGGGCATGAGACAATCTCTCCCCAAAGGAAGAACTCAGAGATTCACACAGTAACAACGGGGGAATCAGAATATGTAAAATGGCTTCGGTCAGTCTGGAACAGGAAAAGGGGGGGAAAGTCAGAGATTTGCGAGTTAATCCCAACCACCTTTCCCACCATAGACAGACCCTTAGAGGCTGATGCTGCGGAGGCCTCCCACAAAAGATCCTGTGGAAACCAGTCCCTCTCAATGGTGCTTTTTGAATGCAGAGAGGGCAGGAAAAAGGTGAGTGATAAGAGGCAGCACCTCTCTTCCCTGTACTGTCTCCTCTTTTCCCATGATCCCTAACATTTGATTTCCCCAGCACCCAGCTCCCTCCGCTTCCCACATCAACCAACCGTAACCATTCAATACCCCCGTTTCTTTCCCAAAAGCCAACCCTCCTGGCCCCTGCACATTTCATCCTCTGGCACCCAGCCCCTAAGGTGATTTAGGAAGGGGAAGAGTTGCCAGCCCTAGGGACACTCACCCTGTAGGGACAAGCTCCAGGTAAGTAGGGGACCCTAGCACAGGGACCGCTGGAAAATAGGGGATAAAGAACAGGTGTCCAGATTGAATGGGCGGTCAACCCATGTGTCCTTCTCCTAGTGTCCATGGAAGAGGCATCTCATCAGGGAAGAGAAGGGTGACAGTGGAACTTCATCCAGGCAGTGGGACCTTCTGGAGTTTCTCTCTCCCTTCCCACGGCAGGTTAGCAGGAGGCAGGAAAGCCCATCAGTTCAGCAGCCAAGGTTGAAGCAGGGAGGTCTTCAGGAGTTCTCCTCCTCTTCCTGGGATTTGCTTACACCAGGCAAAGCCAGATGGTCACTGATCAGCTCAGGGTCAGCTGCTGCTGGAACCTGCCCCCAGAGATGGGCAGCTAGATACCTGGGAGCCAAATGCCACTGATGTGTGGGTTCTCCCATGCTCAATAAAGACTGAGCGCTACCTCCAGTTTTTCCCAGAGCCCAAACATTGTCAAGGTTTCTCTCCCATGTGGGTTTTCTGATGTCTGCTAAGGGCTGATGGTACACTGAAACTTTTCCCACAATCAAGACATTTATATGGTCCCGCTCCCTTGTGGATTCTCCCATAGTTAATAAGGTGTGAGCGCCGACTGAAACTTTTCCCACAGTGCAAACATTTATAAGGTTCCTTTTCCTTGTGATTTGTCTGTTGGGCTATGATTTCCCTGGGATCCTTGCCTTCCCCCCCACATTCAATGGATTAATCCACTTTCTTCCTTGGGTGGTTCCCCCTCTTCCTCTCTGACCTGTGCCAATCACTCCAGGCTTTTCTCTGTTCCAAACACTGGGAAAAAATCCCTTCAGCTCTTCTCAAAAAGGCCCCGTTCAGTTCCAGTAGCTCAGGACCTTCCTGCTGTGGATTCCCTGCCTCGTTCTCACTCACTGTCTCATCACCTGCTGGGAGCTAGAGAGGATCCAGGCAGGAGTCACTGCCTGGGCTGGTAGAAAGGACAGTAAGGGGAACAGCAAAGAGGGAAAACACAACTGGGGAGACTGAGAAATTGGATTCGGCCTCCACATCCCTTCCGAACACTCACAGAAAGTAAAGTCAGGGAGAAAACTCCTGACAGCTAACAGTGTAGTGGGAAGCCATGAGCAGCATCTGCCATGATGATACAACACCAGCTGACCACAGCCTGACCTGGATGAGATGA
Organism: Emydura macquarii macquarii; assembly: GCF_026122565.2. Classification (NCBI taxonomy): domain Eukaryota; kingdom Metazoa; phylum Chordata; order Testudines; family Chelidae; genus Emydura; species Emydura macquarii. The sequence goes on along the minus strand of NW_027132530.1, from coordinate 293,088 downwards.
GGCAGAACTGAGGGTGCTCACAACATATTTTGAGTTTTCCACTTTTTCCTTCATTTGCCATATAGTACCTGTGTCAGTGTCACTGACTCCTCACCTGTGCAGATGCCTCTTGGGATCTGCCTTTCCTTGGAGGCCTGGAGATCCGGGACCCACGGCTCTTCACCTCCTTCCAGCTGGGCAATGAGGTCAAGTTTGGGAATGGGGAATCCTGCTCAGGGGGTAAAATCAGGCATGATCAGAGGCTTGGTGGAGTATTTGTCATAAAGTGCACATCTTCAGCTTAAACTGACCTCATGATTTGCTGGAGTGTGTGGGATCTGAACAGACAGGAACATGGTCACAGAGAACTCTTGGCAGAGGCAGATGTTTGGGGGACGGGGAGTTTCACACTCTCACTAGGAGTTTTCAGGATCTGTGTGCTCTGGGGGACTTGCTGAGGCACACACCACTCCGGTGTTAAACCTCTGCCTATGTCTAAACCCCCAGAACCCCCCCACAGATGGAGCTGGTTCCAGGAAGGGAGAGGAACCGAGATCCTGTGTGTGAGTGACAATTAATGCAGACAGGATAACACACTGCTTCTGCCCCCATAAAAGCTGGAGAGATGGGGATGAATTTAGCATGTCCATTAGCTCCATGGCTCCACTATCCACTTGGAGGGGGTATGGAAGTGAACAGCTCTCTCACATGGAGCTGTGAATTATGCAACCCATTCCCCTTTAATCTAACTGACCAGGGAATAACATGACCAGATGCAGAAATGCAGGTCCCATGGCTTTAAATAGCCGAGGAGACAGGAATCCTTACCCAGCGAGATCACAGTGTCATAATTTTCCTGCATGACGTCCCTGTAGAGGTATCTCTGAATGGTGTCTAGCAGAGCCCCCTGCCCTTCGGTGAAACATACAGCCACATCCTCGAAGGTCACTGGCATCTGAAACAACAGGTGCTCCCCACTCAGTACCTGCTGCCCAGCCACAATCCCACTGTTCATGGGAAAAGAAGCACAAAACTAGTACAGCTCTGGGATGGTCAGAGGAGCAGAATCCCACCTCCACCCTGCTCAGAGTGGTCAGGAAGCTCCAGGGAGCACAGAGAAGGTGAGAATTTCTTGTCCCTTCCAGCAGACAGAGGGGGATAGGGTCTTCCCATTTACCACACGCCTACTAGGCACAGGCTGATGTGGGAAGCAGAGCTCTGTGCGGAGAAAAGGGACAGGAATCCCAGCCTCTTCCCTTTGTATTTCACAGTAGTCTCTGCCTAGTGGGTTCAGGCTCCAGCAGTCTGGTCTGTTTTCCTAGCCCTGTCCAGGGCGGTTGTATCCTCTTTCAGCAATGAGGGAATGTTCACATATCCCCAATGGGAATCAGACCCTAGGCTGAGCATATCCCAGCAGATTTATCACACCCTGTCCCCCGCCTTGCCTCACCCTGTGTATTGCCTGCCCCTCCCCACCAGCTCCCCCGACATCCCCTACCTGAACCGGATCCACCACAGCCATTTCCCTTCTCTGTCGAGTAGGAACACAGGAAAATCTGGAGCAAAACTTGGTCATTATTCTGCAGCCTGTCAGGTAAGAAGGGCAATTGGGAGGTTTCTGAATTAGTACATTACACGCCCTGATTCGCTGCAGGCTTTTTCTCTCCAGACAGACACTCTGGACTCTTCCATGCAGGGAAAACCCTCAGTTACGTTATTACAACACAGACTTGACCCCCTCCTACTGGGACTAAACCCACCAGACACTTTTAAACCCTCCCAGACCCAGAGATACTGAGCCAAACATTAGAAAAGAGCAGAATCAAAGGAACTACTTTTGGAGATTCCCCTCCCCAGGGCAGCACATTCCCCAGTAGCGTGGGGACTAGGCAGAGGAACTGGTTTTCCCTCTCTCTGCACCGCACCTTCTTCCCAGGAAAGGCAATCTGCCCAGGGTGCTGCAGGTTGGGAGCTGGGAACCTCCCTCCCCACTTATTCCTCCTGCTGCCGCTTTCAGTCTCGCCACTCTCCCTTCTGCATGGAAGAACTGATTACTGTCCTGCCATTCCCGTGGGTGCTTCCTCTCCAACAGCTACTGCCACTGCTAACAGGAGTGTGAGCCTGGATGTGTTGGGGGCAGCAGCTCCGGGGCCCGCAGACACCTGGGAACAGAGATGGGGCAAGGAGAGGCCATTTGTGCAGAGTCACTTTCCTGCCCGGCCCCGGCACTTTCCCCAGGTCTCTCCCCTCACTTGCAGTCTGCGGCTCGAGAGCTGGTGTTGGCAGAGCCCAGGGCTGCCTCAGGGGCTGGTTCCAGGCACAGAAGAAAGTCGCCCCCCAGGCTAGGCACAAAGGGGCGTTAATGATGGTTCGTCCCAGCACAGACCCCACTGGACAGCAGCAGCTGCTCAGCCCAGGCTGACAATAGAGGCAGCAGCATGTGCCCGAGGAAGCCCAGCTAACTCTTAGGGCTTTAGTACCCTGAGCACAGAGAGACTCTGACACCGGCCTCCTCTGCCTTAGCAATTCCAGAGCCCTCTGCTGGGGCAGCTAGTGACCCTGTGCTGTCCGTGTAGCCAGAGGTGTATGGAGGGTCTCCTGCACCTGGGGGCCAAGCGTACATTTGTGCCCACCCCCAAACCTGCTCCCTCTGGGTAGGGCAGGAGGGGTCTTGGCTCCACCCCCTAACTGCTCTGGGAAAGGGGGGCTCTGTACCTGCATGGAGGGGCATAAGGCGCAGGCGGGGGGGGCGAAAATGCAGGCTTGGCTCCACTGCCCCCCATCCCTGCACTTACCCACTTCACGTGACCCACCTCTCCCACTGCAGTGGCAGACCCGCAGCCCGGCACTGGCTTGAATGGGGTGGCCTCACCTTCCCAGCTTGGGGAGCGGGACTGGGATGGCCCTTCACAACATGTTGGGGGGAAGCACTGAGGGGCACCCCTCAGAACCTCCTGCACCCCCCGCCCCCTACCTGGCATGAAGGGCCAGCCTGGCATGCTCCCCCCACACTTACCCACTGCCACAGCCCAGTGCTGGCTCGGATGGGAGGCGGGGGGACAGGCAGACCCTTCGCAATGCAGGGGTGGGGGCATAGGAGTAGAAGGGGGAGCAGCCACCCCTCAGCCTCCTGCACCCTCCTGACACTCACCCCTGGCCTGGGGGGGGGGGGGGGCAGGTCAGCCCTTCATGACAGGCGGAGGGCACAGGAGGCTCTGTGCCCCTCAGAGCCTCCTGCGTGCCTGGCTCCCCACCCCCCCCTTTGGTGCACCACTGTCTGTAGGCCCCAGGGACAGTTAGGCCAATGCTGATCTCATTTGCCCATCTGAACTCACACTGCAACTGGAGAAATAGTTCAAATGGGTATTTTGTACTTGACCTGGAACCGAACCTGAACCATAATTTTGTTTTACTGACTGAACCAGAACTGAACTGAAAAAAAGGGTATGTGGGGTGTATCCATTAAAATAAATGTCCAGGATTTTTTTAAGCTCAACATTAAAAAAAATTAACAACTACAGTGATTTTATTTTCATTTTAAGCAAAGACAACAAAATATGCAATGGGCTGGTGATCTACTGACTGATCCATAATTGAACTGGGGCACGAGGGAAAGGGTGGGGGACAAGCACTGAGCTGGATGAAATGAAATGAAAACACAGATGAAGATGGAAATGCTTGAGTCTGAAATAAAAAATAGTGATGTCACAGAATCAATGTCAGACACATCTGAAACTGAAAGATGAATTGAAACTTCTTGAGAAAACTGCAAAAAAGGAAGCAAGATCTGGATGAAGGATAGCCCAAAAAAGGATTGGGCCAATTCTTGATTCACTTGCATATGAGCCAAGTCTCAATAAGAAAGAAAACATATCAAACTATTGGGAACATCAGTAAAATGTCATGCCCAAGCTTTATCAACCAAAAAAAATTTTACTGGCAGTTCCAGCAACACAATGAGTGTTGAAAGAAAATTTCCAAGCCTCAAATACATCTTTTCACTGCGGAGATCCAGTATGACAAAGCAAATATTTAAAGATGTTATTTTACGTTGCTCAAACAAATTGTTCATAAAAAAATCATGTATATTTGAGAACACAAAACTACTAGGAAAACTTATGTAAAGTTCAAGTTAAAAAAATAAATAAATAGCCAAAAATGAAAGCAGTTTACCTCCACTAAGATTGAAACAGGATTTAACCTGGTAACTGAACTTTTATTTTTGTTTCTTTGGGTGGCTTGGACACGAAGTGAAACCAAAATAAATACAAGTTGGATGGACTACGTGCCTGCCCGTGTCAGCAGTGACTCTGGTTTGACACAGAATCCTGCACAGCACAGAGCAGGACACTGGTCATCCTGCAAACCCCAAACATTAAAGTGATTTAACATTCAGGAGTCAGACTCCTGGGTGGCTTTGTGCAATTCTCCCGCCTTTACATAGGATGCTTTCGAAGACCAGGATCTGAATAGGTAGACTAGGTTCTGAAAACTCTCGTGGTCATCCCATCAGCTGTGGAGCTCTGGCTGGATATCTGCAATTCTACTGCCTTTACGTAAGGTGCGCTCGTAGAGGAGGTTCTGAAAACCCCCGTAGTCATCCTGTTAGATGTTGAGCCCAGAGTGGATATGTACAATTCTCCCGTTCTGACACAGAGTGCCGCTATAGACCAGCAGCTGAACAGACAGTCTTCTGAAAAGCTCCTGAGTATGGACACAGATATTGAGCTTTCAGTGGATTTCGGCAGTTCTCCCATTCTGACACAGTATACAGCTGTAGACGAGGTTCAGGGCTACAGCATCTATTCTTACCATGTAGTTCAGGATCTCAGTTCCTGTCTTCGGGAGGCCATGAAAAGAGGCATACAGTAACCAGACGGTCTTCTGATAGCCCCCGTGAGCTTTCCCTGAGATGATGAGCACAGGGTGGCTTTCTGCAATTCTCCCGCCTTTACATAGGATGCTTTCGAAGACCAGGATCTGAACAGTTAGACCAGATTCTGAAAACCCTGGTGGTCATCCCGTCAGATGTTGAGCCCTGGGTGGAGATATGCCAGACCAGCTCCACGTCCTGTGACCTTGAGCGAGTCACGGAGGAAGATATGGTATCCGCAAGTCGGATGCCACGTTCCGTGAGTGCGAGCAAGGCAGGGAGAAAGCTACTGTATCCGCGAGACCGACTTCCACGTTTCGCATTCCAGCGAGACAAGACAGACAACCGGTGTCACCAAGGCTGCCTTTCATCTGCCGTGCCCCCGAGCAAGGCAAGGAGTCTGATCCGGATTCCGCCGGCCAGGTCCCACACCCTGTGACCGTAAGTAAGTCAGGAAGCAAATGCAGTTTACGCGAGGCCAGCTGACTCGTTCCATGACCCCGAGCGAGGCAGGGAGGCAGATGCGGTGTCCTCGAGATGGCGGTACATGCCGTAAGCCCAAGCGGGGCAGGTAATCCGATCGTGTGTCTGCGAGGCTGGCTACCGTATTTATGACACCGAGCGAGGCAGGTAGAAAGAAGCGGTGCCCACGAAGCCGGCTGCCACGCTCTGAAACCCTGAGCGAGGCAGGAAGGCAGATATGCTGTTCGCAAGGCCGGCTGCCACGTTTCGTAAGTGCGAGCGAGGCAGGGAGGCGAAACCGGTTTCTGCGAGGCAGGCTGTACATCTCGTGAGCCCAAGCGGGGAAGGAAGGCTGATCTGGTGTCCACGAGTCTGGCTGCCACGACCCGTGAGTCCGAGCCAGGACGGGAGAAATCTACTGTGTCCGCGAGACCGACTTCCACGTTTCGCACTCCAGCGAGACAGGGCGGACAACCGGTGTCACCAAGGCTGGCTGCCATCTGCCGCGCTCCTGAGCAAGGCAAGGAGTCTGATCCGGTTGCCACCAGGCCAGCTCCCACGTCCTGTGACCCTGAGCGAGTCAGGAAGCAGATGCAGTGTCCGCGAAGCTGGCTGCCACGTTCCGTGAGCCCAGGTAAGGCAGGGAGAAAGATACTGCATCCGCGACACCGGCAGCCACATCCCATGACCCAGCGGGAAACAGGGAGGCCGACACGGTTTCTGCGAGGCAGGCTGTACATCTCGTGAGCCCAAGCTGGAATGGAAGGCTGATCTGGTGTCTACCAGGCCGGCTGCCACGTTCCGTGAGCCCGCGCAAGGCAGGGAGGCGAAACCGGTTTCTGCGAGGCAGGCTGTACATCTCGTGAGCCCAAGCTGGAATGGAAGGCTGATCTGGTGTCCACCAGGCCGGCTGCCATGTTCCGTGAGCCCGAGCGAGGCAGGGAGGCAGATATAGTGTCTGCCAAGCTGCCTGCTATGTCCCGTAGCCCCGAGCGAAGCAGGTGGTCCGATCCGGTGTCTGCAAGGCTGGCTGCCACATTCTGTGTCTCCGAGAGAGGCGTGGAGAATGATATTGTGTCCGCGAGGCCTGCTGCCAAGTCCCGTGTCCCGGAGCCACGCCGGCGGGGGGAGGGCAGATATTGAATCTCTGAGGATGGCTCCATCGTGGAGTGACCCCGAGAGAGGCAGGGAGAAAGAAACGGTGCCCACGAGGCCGGCTGCCACGTTTCGTGAGTGCGAGCGAGGCAGGGAGGCGAAACCGGTTTCTGCGAGGCAGGCTGTACATACCGTGAGCCAAAGCTGGAATGGAAGGCTGATCTGGTGTCTACCAGGCCGTCTGCCACGTTTCGTGAGTGCGAGCGAGGCAGGGAGGCGAAACCCGTTTCTGCGAGGCAGGCTGTACATCCCGGGAGCCCAAGCTGGAATGGAAGGCTGATCTGGTGTCTACCAGGCCGGCTGCAATGTTCCGTGAGCCCGCGCGAGGCAGGGAGGCGAAACCGGTTTCTGCGAGGCAGGCTGTACATCCCGTGAGCCCAAGCGGGGAAGGAAGGCTGATCTGGTGTCCACGAGTCTGGCTGCCACGACCCGTGAGTCCGAGCCAGGACGGGAGAAAGATCCTGTGTCCGCGAGACCGACTTCCACGTTTCGCACTCCAGCGAGACAGGGCGGACAACCGGTGTCACCAAGGCTGGCTGCCATCTACCGTGCTCCCGAGCAAGGCAAGGAGTCTGATCCGGTTGCCGCCAGGCCAGCTCCCATGTCCTGTGACCCTGAGCGAGTCAGGAAGCAGATGCAGTGTCCGCGAGGCCGGCTGCCACGTTCCGTGAGCCCGAGCGAGGCAGGGAGGCAGATATGGTGTCTGCCAAGCTGCCTGCTATGTCCAGTAGCCCTGAGCGAAGCAGGTAGTCCGATCCGGTGTGTGCGAGGCTGGCTGCCAAGTTCTGTGACCCCCGAGCGAGGCAGGGAGAAAGAAACGGTGCCCACAAGGCCAGCTGCCACATCCCGAAAACCTGAGCGAGGCAGGGAGGCAGATATGGTGTCCGCAAGGCCGGCTGCCACGTTTCATGAGCCCGCGCGAGGCAGGGAGGCGAAACCGGTTTCTGCGAGGCAGGCTGTACATCTCGTGAGCCCAAGCGGGGAAGGAAGGCTGATCTGGTGTCCACGAGTCTGGCTGCCACGACCCGTGAGTCCGAGCGAGGAAGGGAGAAAGCTACTGTGTCCGCGAGACCGACTTCCACGTTTCGCACTCCAGCGAGACAGGGCGGACAACCGGTGTCACCAAGGCTGGCTGCCCTCTACCGTGCTCCCGAGCAAGGCAAGGAGTCTGATCCGGTTGCCGCCAGGCCAGCTCCCACGTCCTGTGACCCTGAGCAAGTCAGGAAGCAGATGCAGTGTCCGCGAGGCCGGCTGCCACGTTCCGTGAGCCCAGGTAAGGCAGGGAGAAAGATACTGCATCCGCGACACCGGCAGCCACATCCTATGACCCAGCGCGAGACAGGGAGGCCGACACCGTTTCTGCGAGGCAGGCTGTACATCTCGTGAGCCCAAGCTGGAATGGAAGGCTGATCTGGTGTCCACCAGGCCGGCTGCCACGTTCCGTGAGCCCGAGCGAGGCAGGGAGGCAGATACAGTGTCTGCCAAGCTGCCTGCTATGTCCCGTAGCCCTGAGCGAAACAGGTAGTCCAATCCGGTGTCTGCGAGGCTGGCTGCCAAGTCCCGTGTCCCGGAGCCACGCCGGCGGGGGGAGAGCAGATACTGAATCTCTGAGGATGGCTGCATCGTGGAGTGACCCCGAGCCAGGCAGGGAGGCAGATACAGTGTCTGCCAAGCTGCCTGATATGTCCCGTAGCCCCGAGCGAAGCAGGTAGTCCGATCCGGAGTCTGCGAGGCTGGCTGCCACGTTCTGTGACCCCCGAGCGAGGCAGGGAGAAAGAAACGGTGTCCACGAGGCCAGCTGCCACGTCCTGAAACCCAGAGCGAGGCAGGGAGGCAGATATGGTGTCCGCAAGGCCGGCTGCCACGTTTCATGAGCCCGCGCGAGGCAGGGAGGCGAAACCGGTTTCTGTGAGGCAGGCTGTACATCCCGGGAGCCCAAGCTGGAATGGAAGGCCGATCTGGTGTCTACCAGGCCGGCTGCCACGTTCCGTGAGCCCGCGCGAGGCAGGGAGGCGAAACCGGTTTCTGCGAGGCAGGCTGTACATCCCGTGAGCCCAAGCGGGGAAGGAAGGCTGATCTGGTGTCCACGAGTCTGGCTGCCACGACCCGTGAGTCCGAGCGAGGAAGGGAGAAAGCTACTGTGTCCGCGAGACCGACTTCCACGTTTCGCACTCCAGCGAGACAGGGCGGACAACTGGTGTCACCAAGGCTGGCTGCCATCTACCGTGCTCCCGAGCAAGGCAAGGAGTCTGATCCACTTGCCGCCAGGCCAGCTCCCACGTCCTGTGACCCTGAGCAAGTCAGGAAGCAGATGCAGTGTCCGCGAGGCCGGCTGCCACGTTCCGTGAGCCCAGGTAAGGCAGGGAGAAAATACTGCATCCGCGACACCGGCAGCCACATCCTATGACCCAGCACGAGACAGGGAGGCCGACACGGTTTCTGCGAGGCAGGCTGTACATCTCATGAGCCCAAGCTGGAATGGAAGGCTGATCTGGTGTCCACCAGGCCGGCTGCCACGTTCCGTGAGCCCGAGCGAGGCAGGGAGAAAGAAACGGTGCCCACGAGGCCAGCTGCCACTTCCTGAAATCCTGAGCGAGGCAGGTAGTCGGATCCGGTGTCTGCGAGGCTGGCTGCCACGTTCTGTGTCTCCGAGAGAGGCGGGGAGAATGATACTGTGTCCTCGAGGCCTGCTGCCAAGTCCCGTGTCCTGGAGCCACGCGGGGGGGGGGGGGGCAGATACTGAATCTCTGAGGAGGGCTGCAACGTGGAGTGACCCCGAGCGAGGCAGGGAGAAAGAATCGGCTCCCACGTCCTGAAACCCTGAGCGAGGCAGGAAGGCAGATATGGTGTCCGCAAGGCTGGCTGCCACGTTTCGTGTGTGCGAGCGAGGCAGGGAGGCGAAACCCGTTTCTGCGAGGCAGGCTGTACATCCCGGGAGCCCAAGCTGGAATGGAAGGCTGATCTTGTGTCCACGAGTCTGGTTGCCACGACCCATGAGCCCGAGTGAGGCACGGAGGCAGATACAGTGTCTTCCAGGCTGCCTGCTATGTCCCGTAGCCCCGAGCGAAGCAGATAGTCCGATCCGGTGTCTGCGAGGCTGACTGCCAAGTTCTGTGACCTCCGAGCGATGCCGGGAGAAAGATACTGCGTCCTCGACTCCGGCTGGCCCATACCATATTCCCGAACCACTCAGGGAGGGAGCTACTGTATCTGTGTAGCCGACTGCCTCGTTCAGTGACCCTGAGTGAGGCATGGAGGCCGATCCCGTTACCGCGAGGCCGGCTCCCTCACACTGTGACCCTGATCGAGGGAGCAATGCACATGCGGTGTCCGCGAGGCAGGCGGTACAGCCCGTGAGCCTTAGCGGGAGAGGGAGTCTGACCCGGTTTCTGCGAGGCCGGCTACCACTTCTCTATGCCATGATGGAGGCAGAGAGGCCGATCTAGTGTCTGCCAGGATGCCTGCTATGTCCCCTAGTCCCGAGCGAAGCAGGTAGTCCGATCCGGTGTCTGCGAGGCTGGCTGCCACATTCTGTGTCTCCGAGAGAGGCGGGGAGAATGATACTGTGTCCGCGAGGCCTGCTGCCAAGTCCCGTGAGTGCGAGCGAGGCAGGGAGGCGAAACCGGTTTCTGCGAGGCAGGCTGTACATCCTGTGAGCCCAAGCGGGGAAGGAAGGCTGATCTGGTGTCCACGAGTGTGGCTGCCATGACCCGTGAGTCCGAGCCAGGACGGGAGAAAGATACTGTGTCCACGAGACCAACTTCCACGTTTCGCACTCCAGCGAGACAGGGCGGACAACCAGTGTCACCAAGGCTGGCTGCCATCTGCTGTGCTCCCGAGCAAGGCAAGGAGTCTGATCCGGTTTCCGCCATGCCAGCTCCCACGTTCTGTGACCCTGAGCGAGAGATTTGGCTGGATATCCGCTATTCTCCTACTCTGAGACAGCGTGCCGCTGTAGACTAGCTTCTGAGCTTCTTAACCCCCCGTGCTCATCCCCTCAGCTGTGGTGCTCTAGCTAGATATCTGCAGGTCTCCCGTTATGAAACAGGTTGCTCCTGTTGACCAATTTCCTCGCTACATCATCTATTCTTGCCATATAGTTCAGGATCTCAGTTCTTGTCTTCGGGAGGCTGTGATAAGTGGAATACAGTGAGCAGACACCGTGAGCATCCCCTGAGATGTTGAGATTTGGTCGGATTTCTCCTATTCTCTCGCTTCGAGACACGGCGCTGCTCTAGACCACGTTCTGAAGAGACAGTCTTCTTAAAAGCCCCTGAGTATGGCCTCAGATATTGAGCTTTGGGTGGATTTCTGCAATTCTCCCCCTCTGACAAAGTGTACAGCTGTAGACCAGGTTCAGGGCTACAACATCTAATCTTACCTTGTAGTTCCGGATCTCAGTTCCTGTCTTTGGGAGGCCGTGAAAAGAGGCATACAGTGACCAGACGGTCTTCTGATAGCCCCAGTGAGCTTTCCCTGAGATGATGAGCACTGGGTGGCTTTGTGCAATTCTCCCGCCTTTACATAGGGTGCTCTCGTAGACCAGGTTCTGAACAGGTAGACCAGGTTCTAAAAACCCTCGTGGAAATCCCATCAGATGTTGAGCCCTGGGTGGATACCTGCAATATTCTGCCTCTACATACAGTGCTCTCGTAGACCATGTTCTAAAAACCCCCGTGGTCATCCCGTCAGATGTTGAGCCCTGGGTGGAGACCTACAATTCTTCCTCTCTGACACAGATTGCTGCTGTACACCGGCTTCTGGGCTACCATGTTGTTCATGATCTCAGTTCATGTCTTCGGGAGGCTTTGATAAGTGAAATACAGTGACCAGACGGTCTGCTCATAGCCCCCATGAGCATCCCCTGAGATGTTGAGATTCGGTCGTTTTCTCCTGTTCTTTCGCTTGGAGACACGGAGCCGCTGGAGACGAGCTTCTGAACAGACAGTCTTCTGAGTATGTCCTCAGATATTAAGCTCTGGCTACATATCTGCAATTCTGCCGTCTTGACACAGAGTGCAGCTGTAGACCATGTTCTGAAGAGACAGTCTTCTTAAAAGCCCCATGAGTATGTCTTGAGATATTGAGCGATGGCTGGATATCTACAATTCTCCCATGCTATAGAGAGAGCCGCTATAGACCAGGTTCTGAAGAGACAATCTTCTGAAAACCCTCGTGGTCATCCCGTCACATGTTGAGCTCTGGCTGGATATCTACAGTTCTCCTGTACTGAAACAGGTTGCTGCTGTAGACCAGGTTCTGGCTACATCATCTATTCTTATCATGTAGTTCAAGATCTCAGTTCTTGTCTCAGGGAGGCTGTGATAAGCGGCATACAGTGACCAGACGGACTTCTGATAGCCCCCATGAGCATCCCCTGAGATGATGTGCACTGGGTGGCTTTGTGCAATTCTCCCGCCTTTACATAGGGTGCTCTCGTAGACAAGATCTGAACAGGCAGACATCTGAGTATATCCTCATATATTGAGCTCTGGCTGCATATCTGCAATTCTCCCGTTCTGACACATAGTGCCGCTATAGTCCAGGAGCTGAACAGACAGTCTTCTGAAAAGCCCCTGGTCATCCCGTCAGCTGTGGAGCTCTGGCTGGATCTCTGCAATTCTTCCTCTCTGACCCGGATTGCAGCTATATACCAGCTTCTGGTCTACATCATCTATTCTTACCATGGAGTTCGGGATCTCTGTTCATGTCTTCGGGAGGCTGTGATAAGTGGCATACAGTGACCAGACAGTCTTCTGATTGCCCATGTGAGCGTTCCCTGAGATGATGAGCACTGGGTGGTTTTGTGCAATTCTCCCGCCTTTACATAGGGTGCTCTCGTAGACCAGGTTCTGAACAGGTAGACCAGGTTCTGAAAACCCTCGTAGTCATCCCGTCAGATGTGGAGCTCTGACTGGATATCTGCAATTCTTCCTCTCTGGCACAGGGTGCTGCTGTAGACCAGCTTCTGGGCTACATCATCGATTCTTACCAATCTAAGCTTCTACTGTCCACTGTATGCATCTTATGAGCCCAGTGAGTTGGTCCTCAAATATTGAGCTCTGGCTGGAGATCTGCTATTCTCCCACTCTGACACAGAGTGCTGCTGTAGACCAGGTTCCTGGCTACATCATCTATTCTTACCATTTAGTTCAGGTTCTCAGTTCTTGTCTTCGGGAGGTTGTGATAAGTGGCATACAGTGACCAGACGGTCTTCTGAAAATCCCCGTGAGCATCCCCTGAGATGTTGAGCTTTGGTCGGATTTCTGCAATTCTCCCGCTATGACACACGGCACTGCTATAGACAAGGTTCTGGGCTGCATCATCTATTCTTACCCATCTGAGCTTCTGCTGTCCACATTATGCACCTTACGAAGGGATGCTTTACTATCCTCTTCCAATAGTTGCAGTAGGTGGTATGACCAGGCAGGTAACTTCCTCATTGTTTTAAAAGGTTGTTTTAATGCTAGCTGCCTCTCTTTCTCTTTCTCTGGGATTCCGTGAGCATTCCTTGAGATGTTGAGCTTTGGGTGGAATTCTGCAATTCTCCTGCTTGACACAGGTTGCTGCTATAGACCAGGTTCTGAGCAGACAGTCGTCTTAAAACCCGCAGGAGTATGTCCTCAGATGTTGAGCTTTGGTCAGTTTTGTGCAATTCTCCCACAATGACATAGGGCGCCGCTGTAGACCAGGTTCTGGGCTACACCATCTATTCTTATGATGTAGTTCAGGAACTTAGTTCTTGCATTCAGGAGGCTGTGATAAGTGGCATACAGTGACCAGAAAGTCTTTTGAAATCCCCCGTGGTCATCCCCTCAGATGTTGAGCTCTGGGTGGATATGTGCAATTCTCCCACTTTTACATAGTGTGCTCTCGTACACCAGGTTCTGAAGAGGCAGTGTTCTGAAAACCCCCGTGAGCATCCCCTGAGATGTTGAGCTTTGGTCGGATTTCTGCAATTCTCCCGCTCTGACACAGGTTGTTGCTGTAGAATAGGTTCCGGGCTACATCATCTGTTCTTACCCATCTAAGCTTCTGCTCTCCACAGTATGCACCTTACAAAGGGACACTTTACTTATCACTTCCATTAGCTGCAGTAGGTGGTATGACCATGCAGGTAACTTTCTTATATTTTAAAAGGGTGTTTCAGGGTAGCTGCTTCGCTTTTTCCTTATCTGGGATCCCATGAGCAGTCCCTGAGATGTTGAGCTTTGGGTGGATTTCTGCAATTCTCCCGCTCTGACACAGGTTGTTGCTGTAGAATAGGTTCCGGGCTACATCATCTGTTCTTACCCATCTAAGCTTCTGCTCTCCACAGTATGCACCTTACAAAGGGATGCTTTACTTACAATGTCCAATAGTTGCAGTAGGTGGTATGACCAGGCAGGTAACTTTCGTGGTGGCTTCATTCTCTGGAGCAGAAGGGAGCAGGAGGCTCTCTTTGGGGTGGGTAGGAAAGGGGGGAAGTGAGGGGGACGCAAGCCCACCCGTCTCCACTGCGTCCCAGCCCAGGGCCCTAGCAGTGGGAAAAGTGGTTGCCACTGTGTTGTAGGGGTTCCCACCGCAACACATGGACTAGGCCTCAGTTTCAGCCACAAGCTATGGCTGTCCCATGGCTACTTCCTCCCCGCTGGCCCCAGTACCTGTCTCCTTGGTCTCGTGGAGGTATTCCGTATGAGGTTGGCCCGTCAGTCCCTCCTCATCCATGGGCGGTAATTCGGGGAGCTCCTCTTCGAGAAGCAGCTCCTCTAGGTCGTTTGGTGTGGGGAGGGGCTCGGCTTCTGACAGCTCCTCCAGGTCCTGTCCCAACTCAGGGGGCTCGGTGGCCGGCAGCTCCTCCAGGTCCTGTCCGGCCTCGGGGGGTATCCTCCACCCGGGTTGCTCCGAGGCCTCTGCCTAGTCCCAGGGCTCCGGTGACTCGGTCCAGTCCCAAGGTCCAGGTACCTCGGCCCAGTCTCTCTGGCCAAGTTGCCTGGTCCAGCTCCAGGAAGGCCCTACCCAGTCTCCAGGCCCGGGTGGGACCGGGGTTGGTCGGCGGCTGTGCTCCAGCCTAGGCCTCTGCCAGCGGGGCAGGACGTCTGTCTCTGGCAGCAATCTCTCTCTCTAACTGAGCTCTGGGGCCGTGCTTTTACACCGCCCTGCTGCTGCTGATTGGGCTGGCCTGGCAGTCCTATCGTGGCCCGGTTCCCTGGTTGCCGGGCAGACTTAGCGGCTGGGCCTGGTTTGGTCCACTCAGGCTGCACGCACCCTCCCTCGGGCTCTGTCTGCGGGGGAGGCCACAGCGCTTTCCTACAGGGTCCCAATGTGATTTACCTTAACAATATATAGGACTTGATCACTAATCTTCGCTATCTGTCCCTCACCTAAGGAAACATACAGATTGACTTTCCCTAGCCTTCTATGGTAAGGTTTAACTAAAACAAACTGAACGAAAACTTCCATTAACCCCAACTTTCAAGGCTGGAGTTGTAAAAGAAAAGTTAAAACAAAGTGTCTGACTAAACAGGAAAACAAGGTGCTAGTTTCTGAGCAAGTTAGTTTAATAGGACTGGAAAGCCCTCTTAACACTGCTGTAGACATACTGGAACACCTTTAAAGCCCCATGAGTTGGCCATATTGTAACCTCTGCTCCCACATAAGGCTACAACATGACCAATTCATGCATCTGAAAAGGTGTTTATCTTATTAAACCATACCTACTCAAGTGTTAAAGGGGCTTTGCAAGCATGTTTAACTTGACTCAGCTAATCAGATTGAAAACAAAGCATCATCTTCTCGCCACGTAGACAGAGCAAAACTGTGGATGGGTAAAAGAAGAGAGTCTGTGACTAATCATTTAGGCCTTACCCACACAGGAGAGTTATAGCGAGCAATAAGTAGGGTGTGAATTTAAACCAATGAAGTCACACCAATATAACTTCCCATGTGATCCCTTTTTCCACAACACCTCCACAGGGCCACCTCCTATTTGACAGAGGAGACTTTACAGCCAATGAGTCAGGCTATGTCTACACTGCCGCGGGGAGTCGACTTTGTTTAATTCGAATTTCAGCAGCCAATTTTTAGAAATCGCAACAGAGTGTACACACGACGCTTTTTGCGCTGGTCTCTTGCGTTCACACTGACCTGCCTTAATTCGAATTGGAAAGCAGTGCAATGTGGGTAGCTATCCCGCAGTGCAACTAGTCACGGTGGCTGTTGGGACGAGTGTTATCGTCCCAGGATGCAACGCTGCTTTCCCCCATTTTCTCCCCTCCCTCCCGTCCCAAACAAACAGGAAAAGTATTTCCGCGCCGTTTTTTTACTCCCCGCAATCGCCATTGCTGCAGAGACATGGAGCCAGCTCATCTCTGCACTAGAATTGTGGCTTATCATCAATTATTTTAGAAATAGAGCAAGAAGCTGAAGCAGAGACAGCACCGATGCCACTGAGGCTGCTCTGCTACAAGACATCGAGCAGAACAGTTCCCAATTGCTGCAGGCTGTAATGAGTCATCTGCAGTCCGTGGAGCGCCGGCTCTGGTGCAGGGAAACAAGCACAGCCTGGTGGGATCACAACGTTATGCAGCTGTGGGATGATGATCAGGGGCTACAAAACTTTCGGATGCGAAAGGCAACTTTCCTCGAACTGTGCTCGGAGCTGGCACTGTCCCTGAACACTCCCTTGAGAGAAGCTATAACGGTGGAGAAGAGAGTCACCACAGCTCTCTGGAAGCTGGCAACTCCCGACTGTTACCGCTCGGTTGGGAATCAACTCGGAGTTGGTAAATTAACAGTGGGCATAGCCGTCAATTAAGTGTGCAGTGCCAGAAATGAGACTTCTGCTATGAAGGCTAGTGACTTTGGTTAATGTGCAGGACATAGTGGAGGGGTCTGCCACGATGGGCTTCCCCAATTGTGGGGGGGAGGGGGAGGAGAATGGCCTGCAGGGGCTTGTGGATCTCAGGGGTCATTTCAAAGACATCTGTGTGGGATGGTCTGGGAAGGTGCATGATGCTTGTGTATTTTGTTACTGATTCCGCCGCGCCCCCTCCCCCCAAGTTTATGCAGGTCACCTTCCAATAGCCATAAAATTCAGCACAGGCTGATATTGTCTGTTACCATTCATAACCAAAATGCTTTGCACAGCATAGTAAAACATTTAGATTTTATAGTGTTTTTAATCTGTACATCTCAAAGCATTTTACAAGATTAGCACCGTTTGCCCCATTTCACAGGTAGGGAAAAGGCACAAAGATGCAATGGCAGTCAAGAGCATAACTCAAACCTCCGGAGTTCTGTCCACAAGACCACACTGCCTTCCACATGCACTTTTCTACCATCTCGCCATCAGGATATGGTTCAGCTGCAAGGAGGCAGCTACTATAATGCAAAAGAGTAGGAGAGGCTGGCAGGAGATGGCGGTTTTGAGAACAGATCTTGCAAGTGTTAAAGCTATGGCAGCAAAAAATAATGAAATAAAGCTAAAATACCCATACTCCCACTTACCCGAGCACGGCCAGTTCTTCTGCCCCAGCACTCAGACTTTCTTTTGCAGACTAAAACAGACCTAGCTTCTTTAGCTTTTCCTTGTAAGTCTTGTGCTCTAGCTCCCTCATCATTTTTGGTCCCCTTTGCTGGACTTTTTTTTAACTTGTTTACATTCTTTTTGTAGTGGGGGGCCCAAAACTGGAGACAATACTTTAAATGCGGCCCCACCAATGCCAAACAGAGGGGAATACTTACTTCCCTCGATCTGCTGGCACTGCTCCCCACAATGTTAATAGTTAAATGGGGACTCACTGCCCAGGTACCGTGGACACGGTGGCCTGAGGAAGCCTCTTTGAACTATGCCAGTATTGGCATAGCACTTAGAGAAGCCCCTGCCAAAATTAGGGTTTTTTTGTTATTGCGGTATTTAAAAAAATTAAACACTAAATAACAAAGCTAAGCAACACAGCTGTTTGTGTTTGCTTAATGTTTTTTACACTATAATTTTTACACACTTATACTTACGTTTTTATTTTATTTTCTACATTTAGAAACAGTCACATTTTAATGGAAACCCCTTTTTTCTTTTGTAAATTTGACTAATTGTTTGGTAATTAAATGATTTAAATGAGATTGGTTTGTTGCCTGCTGCTCGCAGCAGTTATTTACAATTGTTTACAGACAATTCCTTCAGGAAAAGGGCCCATTTTCCTTCAGAATAGCTGTAAAGGCTTCTGGGGACAAAAACATGGTAGTAGCCACTGCCTAACTATTAGGTTTCCATGCAATGTGACTGTAGCAAATTATACATATATGTACTTTATTGAATATTATTAAACCAAAATATTTTAACACTATTACTACTATACTATTTCCACAACTATCACCCTTTAACAATTCCACCACTTCCAACTGTTTAATTGTTTTTAACCCTTCACATTTACAAACGTGTTTACAAATGCTACTTTTAATTTTTGTTTTTTTACTTACCATATTTTAGCTTTGTTTCATTATTTTTTGCTGCCATAGCATTAAACACTTTACTGACAACATAGTCCTGTGATAGTTCCTGAACATTCCAACTGTGGCTTTAACCCATAGCTCTCAAAGAAGAAGAAAAAGTGACAGGAAGGGGAGGGGGGAGAAGCAGCAAGGAAAAAGGGGGAGGGGAGAAAGAAAATGCAGAGAAAGACTTAGAAAGAAGAAAAACCTAAGCCAAAAAAAGGTACAGAAAATCAGTGGGACCCCTTAGAAGTGGGGCTCCTTGGAAACACATGACCAGGCCTCGCGCCCTAGCATCCACATTCCCAGTTACCCCAGCATGACCAGGCCTTGTGCCCCAGCATCCGCATTCCAAGTTACCCCAGCAAAGCCAGGCTTCCCGCCCCCTCTCCCGCCCGCTCTCTGAGCGCCCATACCCCCAGTTACCAGAGCACGGCCAGTCCTTCTGCCCCAGCACTCATGCTCGTACTTACCCCAGCATGGCCAAGCCTGCTCCCTCTGCCCCCACTGCCCTCCGTGCTCTCTGAACACCCCTCCAGCTAGTAACCTACTGGGTGACTTACAGAATCAACTTTATCCTGTTCCAGTGGAACTCAGGAAAGGAGAGAATGGGTCAAAGAAAACCAAGGTTCATTTGTTCAACTGAAGTGAGGTAACCTACCCACCGCACAACAGCAGCCACAACAAAGTCTCACTCTGCCCGATCACGGCTTTTTCTGAGCACATTCAGAAGGAGAGTCTTTCTATGCAGCTATTGTTACTCCTGCTCAGCGGTTGGTGCTTCTGAATGTGGAGATGTTGATCCCCTTCCAAATTCCACTAATAAAGATGATTAGATAAGATCATCCTTCAGTAAAGTCAACACAGAGCCATATGTCCATCTGAGAGATCAGTACATTGTCTTCTAAACAGTACTTTGTTATTCATTCCCTATGAAGTCACTTCCTTCTCATCGTTTGCAGCTTAAATCCATGGGAGGTGGTCCTTATTAAAGAATTCAGTCTAGAGCAGCACAGTTTCTGTCCAGCAGTGCCTGGATCTCAGAGCTACAGCACTGATAAAGTCAGTCACTTCCAAAACACCCATCTCTCTTTCACAGCAACAAAAGAAATGCTTACCTTGTGTGACAGATTTGGAGCTGACCTGTCATAAATTATGAGTGCTGTATGTTGGCCGTGTCATTTGGGATGTTTATTCTATGACTGCACTGGGTAAACTCAATAGATGGCTGTCTAGAAATACAGGCAAGAAGGAAAAGAACAACTCATGGTTGCCATTCTGCTCCAAACAATTAAGAGTTGTGAAGAGATGATGTCAGAACTATTAGCATTGATGATTTTGCCTCAGTCTCCAGCCAACCTACACAACTGTTTTCCAGCTAACTGAAAAATGCCCACATAACATAAGAACTCTGGCAGGATTAAAAGGGACACATTCCAGAGAGGCAGTAGTTGTTGCAGGGAACCAGACTTAGATTACATCTACCCTAGAGCGATAAGAAGGGGCAGCTAGGTCAACTGAAGAATGATTTGGTCAACCGACTGTGTCTACACAGTGGGTTAGATCGACCTAACTATGGCATTCAGGGAGCAGAATTTTTCACAGCCCTGAATGACATTTTTAAGCGTAGACCAGGCCTGAGACGCAGGACCCTGTTGGGGGGTGTCTGAAGAAGCTACACCGGTTTTAAGAAGACCGTCTGGTCTCTGTATGCCACTTATCACAGCCTCCCGAAGACAAGAACTAAGTTCCTGAACTACATGGTAAGAATAGATGATGTAGCCCAGAACCTGGTCTACAGCAGCACCCTGTGTCAGAGCGGGAGAATTGCAGAATTCCACTCAAAGCTCAACACCTGAGGGGATGCTCACTGGATCCCAGATAAGGAGAAAGAGGGGCAGCTAGCCCTGAAACAGCCTTTTAAAACCATCAGAAAGCTACCTGCCTGGTCATACCACCTACTGCAGCTATTGGAAGTGGTAACGAAAGCATCCCTTTGTAAGGTGCATAGTGTGGACAGCAGAAGCTTTGATGGTATTTATTTCAATGTCCTTATCTAAGGTACTTACATGGCCCCTATGACGTGCTTCACAATCTTTAATGTGATACCCTCACAGGAGAGGAGAGGTAGGAAAGTACAATCAATATTTTTGCCGTTGAGGAACTGAGGCACAGAAACTAGGGCAACTTGCACATGGTCACACAGGAAGTCTGTGACAGGGCAGGCAATAGAACGCAGGTCTCATAAGTCCCCATCTAGTGCCCTAACCACTGGACCACCTGTCCCTCATCTTTGGCCCTACCTTCAGTTTATAACATGCAAGTTTTACTTCTCTGATCATTTCTGCAAAAAGACCACCAACCTCCCAGTCTGGGGAAAAAATGAATCGCTTGCTACTTTTGTTAAATACCCGGCCCAGCATGCACCCCGCATGGGGGAGGAGACCTGAGGCCCTCGCTGCCAAGGACACTCTGTCTCCAAGGGAGAACAGAGCAGCGGTAGAGGAGCCAAGTCATCCTGGGTTTAGGGAGCAGGTATCTGACCCCCATACTGCAAAACACCTGTCATGGACCCCCAACATAAACCCCCAAACCACCCAACCACAGCACCCCTACACTAAAACATCCACCCCACACTCACTCATTACCACCCTCCAGGACCCAGCCCTCCTCACACTCCCAAGTCACACCTATCACATGTTGCTCATGACACCACTTTGATGTTACTCATAAAGAAAGACCACAGGCATGTTTGAATGGCAAAGGCACTGGCCAGGTTTGTTGCCCCCTGGGCACAGTCCCAGAACCCTGGCTCCATGGGAGGAGAGGGCGCAGCTGGAAAATGCCATTGAGTTAAGTGAGTTAAGTGTAGGGTCTCACTTTGCTAGGCTTAAAATAAATCAAAATATTGCATGGCTCTCAGATAGCACTTTTAATCATTGTAGGTTTTATTGTTATTTTATGTATTATTTGTATCATTCCAGTACCTAAAAACCCTGATGAAAGATCCTGGTAGAGATTTTTTTTTTTTTTTTTTTTTTTTGCATATCCCTCTGTCCGGCCTAAATCTGGGATTCAGAATTAGTGCATGAAATTTTAATCCTGTGTAAGGCATATCAATAAACACAAAACCAGCTAAAAGGCAGATTTGGTGACTCAAGTGTAGATTCCCACCACAGCCTCAACCCTCAAAAGCAAAGAAACATGAATTTCAAGGGAATACCTACTCCATTCTTTGCTACACTCTCCTAAAACCACTGTCAGTGGGACATTGTCCGAACCCAGAAAAGTGCCTTTGACAGGAAGCATTCTACACACCACACTCAGTGCATTCATCTCACTGGCACTGTAAAGTAAATCCTGAATTCTGACCTCAGCAAAAATAGCTTATGCCTGGAAAATGGCCAGGGCCCAGCTTGCTGAAGGAGTAACAGTATTTTAAGGATTTCCTTTGTGCCAGGCGGGCTGTACGCATAAGGGCTCTGCTTGGATAGAAGCTGCAAGAGTCTCCCCTTCTCACATACTTCCAGGAGCTGGAGTTCTAACAAACACATCAAATAGCACCAGACTCATGATAAAATCATGGGAGTTGGTAACACTGCATCCCCTTCACACTGAGCCAGAGCAGCCCTAGCGTGAATGAGAATCGGACCTTTGAAACACTGATTCCAGCTTAACCAAGCTTTATCTTGGGAATTTAAAAATATCTCACACAGAGCCTGCTCCTGCAAGCCCATCATCGCAGGTGGCTGGACGTGCCAAGAAGAAGCCCCAGTGACCCTCCACACCAGCAGAGGGGGTTAGTTGCAGGATCAGAGCCTTATTGATACATTTTTCACAAAATGTTACTAGCAGACTTGTTGCAGCTCAGCAGCGGACAGACAGCGTGAGTCAGTTCCAGGAAGGGAAACAGCCAATTGCTGCTGCTGCTGCTCTCTGAGCTCAGGAAAGTGAAACTTAGAAAGTTACACTGTGTCCGGAAGGAGCCATGAGCGTAGAGAATCTGGTGGAACGTCTCCAGGATGAAGCTAGTTGTCCCATCTGTCGGGAGCATTTTAAAGATCCAGTGATCATAGACTGTGGGCACAGCTTCTGCCAAGCCTGCATCACCCACAGCTGGGAGGGATTGGTTACAAACTTCTCCTGTCCCCAGTGCAGAGAAACTGCTCAGCATAGAAACCTCAGACCAAACAGGCAGCTGGCAATTGTTCTAGAAATAGCCGAAGAGATGAGTTTGCAGGCAATAAAGGGAGCAGGAGGAGAGAGCGTGTGTGGGGAACACCAGGAGCCTCTCAAACTGTTTTGTGAAGAGGATCAAGCCCCCATCTGTGTGGTGTGTGACAGATCCCGGGCTCACCGAGCCCACACTGTTGTTCCTATAGAGGAGGCTGTTCAGGAATATAAGGTAGGGAATCACTGTCCAGTCTAATTCATTCTAACTGAATTTTAATTACAGGTTAATTTTGTCAATAACTTACTGGTCACTCTCAATTTCTTCCTCCTACAGTATTGATGTAACTGCATCATTCGGCTCTGTAAAGCCTTCACTGTATGAAAAATGATAGGAAGAGAAATGTATAGGGCAATGTGACAAAAGAGGTGAAAAATGAAGTCTTTAAAGATTACAGATGTCAGAAATATTAGCTAAAGCTATTTCAAAACTAGTTCCCACTAGTGAGATTTTATAATCCGACTGAAGCTGCTAAAGGATCGATAAGGTTTAAATCACATGAACTGCAGACCTATCTATGGCTTGTTCTACACTGCAGAGTTATGTTGACGCAAGGCATCTTAAATCAATCTAATTATGTCAGTGTCTACACTAGAATGCTGCTTCCACCAATGTAAGTGGCCCACTACACTGACATAGTAACTCCACCTCCATGAGAGGCATAGTGCTTATATCCGTATAGTTCGGATGACACAATATCCATGTGGACACTGTGTTACTTACATCGCCTGTTGGCTGTCAGCCCTCGTGTCAGCCGGGTGCTGGTCTCACAGCCGGGGCCCCACTCACACTACCGCTGAGAACTTCACGGCCAAGCTCACAGCTGGCATCCCACCCCCCGTCCAGCAGTCAGCCAGGTCCAGGCTCACAGATGGAGCCCCACCCCCACCTGGGTGACATCCCCAGCTGTGAGGCCATGCAGGGCTCAATGTTACAGCAGAGTCTACTAGCAGTACAGTAAGGGACAATCTTGCCCTGAGCAGTTTATCGTCTAGATAGACAGGATAGGGAGGAAAAAACTGAGGCATAGAGAGGGGCTTTGACTTGCCCAAGGTCACTCAACAACTCAGTGACAGAGTTGGGAATAGAAACCAGAACTCCAGAGGCACAGACCAGTGAGCCAACCACTAGGCCATGTTGCCTCCCCAGCAGTGCCTGCTAGTGATGAAGTGGGGCCATTTCAAGGCAGATTCCTTGATAAAGGTCCCAGGCCCAGCAGGGAGATGAGGTTTCTCACTGGGATTCTGAACTCCTGTGTGGCTCCATCAGTGGTTAGACTTAGATGCCAGCCTGTATTAGAGGAGATCACTGTGCTAAACACTGTGTGCACCTCAAACACCTTGAGTCCATACACAGGAGGGCTCCAAACAGTGCAGGTCTATGCCAAATGCCCTTGGGATTAGACTGGATTGCAGTCTGAACTGTTTTCTTGTGTATGTGGGAGAGCACCAGCCAAGGTTGTTAGCTAAAACTTATCAAAAGTAGATTTATTGATTTGCCACCATGTGACTCAAGTTTCTTGTTGGTTTAACTCAGGAGGACAAATAATTGTAAACTTTCTGAATATAAACAGTCCTAGTCTCTGTTAATGAGGTTTTATTTCCTTGTGGTCCCTGATGTCATGAACCCAGTAGGGCTGACAGTCATCTACAGAGTCTTGAGTCTGTGATGGAACCCTCCCCACTCCCACCCAACACACTCTGAACTCTCAAAATAAAATCTATTTAAATTATTTCTGTTTCTTCAGGAAAAGATTCATGCCCATTTGGAGACTCTGAGGGAAGAGAGAGAAAAGCTGCTGCGATTTAAAGTGACTGGAGAGGGGAAAAGCCAGGAGTATCTTGTAGGTACTCATTGTTATTAATGTGTATGGACTGGCAGTGCGAGGTCAGTTTGGAGGTTGATTCCTCTACAGTCTTGGAGAATGTGAGTTTCTTTTTGTTTCTCCATGACCAAGGATTGCTGTGTAAGATTCATGTGTGTGTGCACAAACACATACACAGGCTCTGATAAATCCTCTGCCTGGATCAGGACATCATATTCTTCAGAATTTAAACTTCCATTCCATTCATTTCTAGCCCTTCCAGCATTCACAAGACTTCTCCCAAGGTGAACTGACTATATCCCATGCAGTACCATATGCCTGAGTCTACAGTCATTTCTCGCACTGGTTCATTGTTTTCTCTCCCTGGTATCTCTGTCAATGTAGTGCTGAGTCCTTCTTCCTTCTGCTCTGAATCTGGATTGAAATAGGCCTCTGATAACACAGTATCCAGACAACGTTAAACATGGAAACTTCCCATTGAGAGCAGGGGCGGCGTGTAACTCCTGCCTTTGAGGAGGCTGGGGCGGTCGGGAAGTGGCAACCAGATTGTGGTGCCGCCTCCTGCTCTGCCACCTCTCCCATTTGGCCACACTCACATTCCACCCCTGCTGCGTGCCAGGCCCTGCTCCTGCTCAGCCCCCTCCCCCAAAATCCCTCCTCACCCACTGCTCACACCTCTTCATCCCTCCCCCAAGTCTTCCCCACTCACCACTCACACCTCATGGGAGAGAGGATGAAGAGGCATGGGCTGAGGGGAGGGGGCGAAGCAGGGGTGGGAATACAAGGTCAGGGACTTGGGGGGAAGAGGCAGAGTGGGAGTGGGAAGAGGAGCAGTGTGGGTGGGGCCACAGTGACAGTGGAGCTTCTGATGGTGGCTGTTTGTAGAGGCTTAGGCTCCCACAAGCCTTTTACAACCATCGCCCAGGATCGAGAGATATTAGGTCAGTAGGAATGTTAACCATAGGGTAAAGGAAAGTGTCAAGACGTTCTAGAATTTGCAAAGAAGTTGTCTCTTCTGCACACTCAGCACTCCCTGAAAGGACCCTAGACTCTATATCCTTAGCCTGCCTTTTTTTAAAAAAATAGATACAGACAGAAACTGAGAGGGAGAAGATTGTGTCTGAATTTCAGCAACTGCAGCAGTTTCTGGAGGAACAAGAGCGACTCCTGCTGGGCCAGGTGGAAAATCTGGAAAAGGAGATTTTGAAGATACAGAATGACAGTGTCACTAAACTCTCTGCGAAGGTTTCCTGTCTCAGTGAGCTGATCAGCGAGATGGAGGGGAAGTGTCAGAAGCCAGCAAGTGAATTCCTGCAGGTGAGCCTGAGTTAGAAACATCCCAAATCCAAACATAGGTACAGGACAGCTGCTGAATCATGGGCACTGGAGTCCAACAGTCAGGGATCAGCGTGTAACTCAGTGTGTGCATTCCTCAGATGTGACTTATTAGTGCTCTTTGAAGAGTTACAGTCACATTGATGTGAGAGATGACATTGAGTCAGCACATCCATGGCAGACCCTCTTTTCCCCATATTTGCAACATCTCTTCCCTGAGATCCCCAGTGGAAGCATGATCCCCATCATGGCATGTGGGACTAAAATTGTTTTTCTGTCTTTTTTCTCTCTAGGATGTCAGAAGCACCTTGAGCAGGTACATGGCTCTCTCTCAACCCCCTCATGCTTCAGGATGCTGTGAAAGGGCTTGGAGAGCACATTAACACATCATCTCCCCAGGGCTCTACAGCAAAATGTGTGGGGCAGGGTCACATTTTGGATACAAATCTCTCTGATCAATTTAATCCTGAGGTTCTCGCCCTTTTATACAAGACTCTGGAATTATCTGTTCAATGGGAAAGACTGACCTAAAGTATTTCCTAAAGATGTTATATCCCTGGGCAATATGGGCATTTCACTTCTAGGGAACTGGTAATAATTGTACCCTGGTCAGCAGTGATCAAGGATCTTTTCCACCGGAAGCCTCAAATTCCTCTTTTATCCTCAGATCTGCTCTGTTCAGGCCAGATTTGAAGCATGTTAATGGGGCCTTTAGGATGCACTGCCTTAGTCTGTGTTGCACCTGCTCGGAGGCTGGGAGAAATGGAGGAATTCTAACTCCAGGTCCCTTAGAGTTGCAAGTTCCTCTAGCAAGCAATTACCATGAGATAGTGAATGAAATGTAATAAAGTGAAATTCTCTCTCTCCAGGTGTGAGATGAGGAAGTTCCAGCAGCCAGTGGAGATTTCTCCTGAGCTGGAGAAGAGACTCAGTGATTTCTCCCAGAAAAATATTGCTCTAATGGAGACCCTGAGGAAATTTAAAGGTACTGAGATGGATCCAGGAAGGGGAATTGGGGTGTATCTCTGAGATTGTAGGAGGAGTTAGACTCTGGCCAATTGGTTAACAATTAGTTATGTATCTATTTAATAAAAAGTGAAAAGCAGACAAATTGAGCAGACGTAGCAGTAGCCCAGGCACCAGGATGTCTCACATTGATTCATTCTGTGAGCTTTGGAGAAATCATAAAGGTAAAAACATAGCAAAATTTAGGGTACCGCGGTTTCTCTCTCCCAACTACAGAAATGGAAGGCATGTACTCCAGAGCTGTTTAGCACCCAAAATTTAAGGCCACTTATGAAATGTGGACCCAGCCCATCACTGTGCTTTAGCCCCATATGTCAGTTGGTGAGGGCCAAAGGCGTAGTAGGGAAGATGTAAATGCTCGAGAATCCCTCCTGCACAGGATCCTCGTCTGCCTAATCCACAGCAGCTTCTGGCACAAGGAGTGTTCTTGGGAGAGTAGATTTTTTGAGGGCAGTGTGGAGAAGGAAGGGGGTGAAGCAGGAATAAAGGGGCATGGTCAGGATAAATCTGTGCCTCTGACACTCTGGCCACTGGCAAAGCAGCATAGTGGTGCAACTCTGGCTGGACCTCTGGACTTCTCAAGCCTGTGCCAAGGTCTGCACCAGCCCTTGCAGTGACTGCATAGGAGAGACACAAACTGCTTCCCCGCTATCACTTTAGCAGGCGGGGGAGAACCACGCCCATTAAGCCAACCCTCTCCTTGCCTCAGTTTCCACATGTATAACATAATTTTTATTATTATGTATATTTCAGTCTATGGAGGATGAGGGCCCTATTGTGCTGAGCTCTGTAGAGATACTGAGTAAATTGACCCAAGTACTTGCAATTCAGGGTCCTCATCCTGAAAAGTCTCAACATCCCATTGATATCAAAGGGACCAAAGTGTGTAAAGTTAAAATCTTCTCAAATCTTTACAAGATTTAGGGCTAGGTGTGTAGTGAAATGTAAAAATATAATTAGGAAGGCCAAAAAATAATTTGAAGGAGAGCTAGCCAAAGACTCAAAAAGTAATAGCAAAAAAAAAAAAAAAAAAAAAAGGTTAAGTACATCAGAAGCAGGAAGCCTGCTAACAACCAATGGGGCCACTAGACAACCAAGATGCTAAAGTAGCGCTCAGGGAAGATAAGGCAATTGTGGAGAAACTAAATTATTTCTTTGAATCAGTCTTCATTGCTGAGGATACGAGGGAAATTCCCAAACCTGAGCCATTCTTTTTAGATGAGAAATCTGAGGAACTGTCCCAGGCTATGGGACTGTCGGCGGCGACTAGATCAATTTTTCTGGATCGACTGAGCGGTCAGTGAAGACCCGCTCAGTCGATCCAGAAATCAACATACTAAGACCACCTTCACAAGTGGCGTAGCACTGCGTTGACGGGAACGCGGTTCCCATTGGCGCAATGCAGCGAAAACGGTGCACAGAAGAGGAGCAGAGAAGTCAATGGGAATTACGCAAGGTTTTTGCATAGCTTGCGTAACTCCCATCGACTGCTGCTGAATCCCGGAGGTTAGTGTAGACAGGATCCCAGATTGAGGTGACATTAGAGCAGGTTTTGGAACAAATTGATAGATTAAAGAGTAATAAGTCACCAGGACCAGATGATATCCACCCAAGAGTTCTGAAGGAACTCAAATATGAAATTGCAGAACGACTAACTATGGTATGAAACCTATAATTTAAATCAGCTTCTATACTAGATGATTGGAGGATAGCTAATGTGACGCCAATTTTTAGAAAAGGCTCCAGAGGCGATCCTGGCTATTACAGGCTGGTAAGCCTAACTTCAGTACCAGGTAAAGTGGTTGAAACTATAGTAAAGAACAGAATTATCAGACACATAGATGAACATGATTTGTTGGGAAAGAGTCAAAATGGTTTTTGTAAAAGGAAATCATGCCTCACCAGTCTACTAGAATTCTTTGAGCAGGTCAACAAGCATGTGGACAAGAGTAATCCAGTGGATATAGTGTACTTAGATTTTCAGAAAGCCTTTGACAATGTCCCTGACCAAAGGCTTTTCAGCAAAGTAAGCAGTCATGAGATAAGAGGGAAGGTCCTCTTGTGGATCAGTAACTGGTTAAAACATAAGAAAAAAAAGGTAGGAATAAATTATCAGAATGGAGAGAGGTAAATAGTGGTGTCCCCCAGGGATCTGTACTGGGACCAGTACTGTTCAATATATTCATAAATTATCTGGAAAAAGGGGTGAATAGTAATGTGGCAAAATTTGCAGATGATACAAAATTACTCAAGATAGATAAATCCAAAGCAGACTGCAAAGAGATCTTAGAAAACTGGGTGACTAGGCAACTAAATGGCACAGGAAATTCAGCATTGATAAATGCAAAGTAATGCACATTGGAAAACATAATCCCAACTATACATATAAAATGATGGTGTCTAAATTAGCAGTTAGCAGTCAAGAAGGAGATCTTGGAGTCATTGTGGATAGTTCTCTGAAAACATCCACATCATTAGGAAAGGGATCATATTGCCTCTTTATAAATCCATGGAATGCCCATATCTTGAACACTGCATGCAGATCTGGTCTCCACATCTCAAAAAAGATATATTGGAATTGGAAAAGGTACAGAAAAGGGCAACAAAATGATTAGGGGTATGGAAAATCTTCCATATGAGGAGAGATTAAAATGACTGGGACTTTTCAGCTTGGAAAAGAGATGACTAAGGGGGGATATGATAGAGGTCTATAAAATCATGGCTGGTGTGGAGAAAGTAAATAAGGAAGTGTTATTTACTCTTTCTCATAATACAAGAACTAGAGGTCACCAAATTAAATTATAGGCAGCAAGTTTAAAACAAACAAAAGGAAGTATTTCTTCACATAATGCAATGCACAGTCAACCTGTGGAACTCCTTGCCAGAGGATGTTGTGAAGGCCAAGTCTATAACGGGGTTCAAAAAAGAACTAGATAAGTTCGTGGAATATAGGTCCATCAATGGGTATTGGCCAGATACTATTTGGGTTCTGGGACATGGGCAGGCACAAGCCATGGCTAAAAGCCCCTCCCCCAGCTATTAACCAGATATCAGGGATTGCTATTTGCCAGATCCTGGGAATGGGTGACGGGATGGATCACTTATGATTACCTGTTCATTACTCTGGAGCACCTGGCCTTGACCACTGTCGGAATGCAAGATATTGGGCTAGATGGACCAGTGGTCTCACCCAGTATGGCCATTCTTATGTTTTTAGGTTATGACAAAATGCAAACGGAGAATGACACAAACCAACTGGGGAGGATGTGGGAACAGGAAATGTATTTTATGTACAGTATGTTCTTGGGTTATCTTGAGGTTCAATGGATGTTGTTTCTCTTGATTTGAGTTGCCTGAATGAAAAAGAAAATAGAAAGTTTCAGATTAGCTCTTATTAAAGATGTGGGTGTGTCTCTGTCTCTCTCCAAATGTCTCTTTCTCATTATTAAGACATAGTTTTGTCAGTTAAGAGTGGGGATGGCATAAATATGACAGCATGAAAACTCAAATCTTTTATCCTTTCCCACTCCAGATACATTGTGCTCTGAAATTCAGACAAAAAGAGGGAAATTCCTAGGATCATACAGACCAGGTGAGGTTTCAGGGGGAGATTAATTTACTTAAAAGAAAAAATGCATGAAAACAGTTTTATAAACAAGTAGGTAAAGGCACAAACCAAACCAACACCAACCATGACACACCCCTGAGAAATAAAAATACAGACATGAAATACTAAGGAGATCCTAAACTGAAGTCACACAAACAATTCTGACATCAACTTTTGTGCTGAGTCCATGGACCTACCAATGAACACTCTCACTGACCAACACACAAATGTCCTTAATTTTGACCATAGTGTTTTCATATACATAGAATCATAGAAATGTAGGACTGGTAGGGAGCTTGAGAGGTTACCTAGTCCAGTCTCCTGCACTTATGACAGGACCAAACAATATCTGTACCGTCCCTGACAGGTGTTTGTCCAACCTGCTTTCAAAAATCTCCAATGATGAAGATTCCATAACCTCTCTAGGCAATTTATTGCAGTGCTTAACTACCCCTGACAGTTAGGAAGTTTTTCTAAATGTCCAACCTAAACCTCCCCTGTTGCAATTTAAGCCCGTTGCTTCTTGTGCTATTCTCAAAGGTTAAGGAGAACAATTTTTCTCCCTCCTCCTAGTAACAACCTTTTATGTACTTGAAAACTGTTATCATGTCCCTCCTCAGGCTTCTTTTCTCCAGACTAAACAACCCCAATTTTTTCAATCTTCCCTCATAGGTCATGTTTTCTAGATCTTTAGTAATTTTTGCTGCTCTTCTCTGGACTTTCTCCAATTTGTCCACATCTTTCCTGAAATGTGATGCCCCGAAATGGACACAATACTCCAGTTGAGGCATAATCAGCATGGAATAGCGGAGACATCCATATGTCTTTGAAATACTAAATTCAGAAGATTATCACATCCCTCTGCTTTTCCTTGAGGGAGGGGCTCTCTCTCATTGCTCTTCACTAGCATCCCACCTTTATCTTCAGTTGAGCTGATCGGTTCTCTGTTTGTTAGAGATACAGTGTCCCTCTGATGCTGCCACCGCCTACATTCTTTCTGGGCAGGGGAAGGAGTTACTCCTCCCAATGCCACCTCTTATTTACCACTCTCTGGTCTTGAGAGATTCCAATATCCCCTTCCCTTCTCCCAGGCCAGGAAGAGAAGGATGGGCTCAGGATACAGCTTCCCCCTGGGTTTATATCTGTTGCCTCCCTCCTCTCACTCCCCTCTCTGCAGCTTCAGGTTCTGGCCTTCCTCTCTAATCCTCAGAGGAGCAGCCCCAGCAGGGATACACAGCAGGGAAGGAAGGAGAGAGGCAGTTTCTGCAGCCCTTACAGAAGTTCCCAGCAGCCAGGGGAGGAACTGCCAGGGCATCTCTGCTTGATCTCCAGCAATCAGGACAGAGAAGGGTTGTAAATCAGAGACATTATAAATCAGAGACCCTCTCTGACCCTTTCCCTCGCCAGACTCTTTGCCACCAGAGACAGAGCAGCAAAGGGGAGAATCTCTGGGATCACACACAAGGGATAAGCTCTGGGGGAGATTTTCCTTAAATTAACTGAAAATTCCCATGAAAGCAACTCTCCCATACAGCAATAACCAGACTCACTCACACTGCCCAGCATCCAAACCACCTTGTCACCTGATCATTTTTATTGACATTGACATGCATTTCCAAGATTACATTCAGGGCACCTAGTAGAGAGATCTCTCTCCTCGTGGCTGTCACATCCTTCCCCTTTTCCCCCTGAGGGAGAGAGACTCTCCCCCATTACTGTTCTCCAACATCCCACCTTTCCTTTGGTCAGGGCTGGGCTCTCCCATTGCAGCTGCTTTGTGGACTGGGGAGATGCTGTC
This sequence comes from Emydura macquarii macquarii, assembly GCF_026122565.2. Lineage (NCBI taxonomy): Eukaryota > Metazoa > Chordata > Testudines > Chelidae > Emydura > Emydura macquarii. The sequence continues at coordinate 261,325 of NW_027132530.1, read as the reverse complement.
TCTTAAGGGCTGCCCCCTACACTTCTCTCTTATCTCTGGGCTGGGGAAGGGGCTACCCCATCCAATGTCACCTCCTACTTCCTGCTCACTGGCCTTGAACCATTGGCTTTTCCCCAGTGCTGCATCCTCATCTCTGCTCCCTGGCCTGGAAGGGGAGGATGCACTTAGGGGAGGGAGATTTCCTTTTGGATTCAGAGTTGGTACCTGCCTCCTCTGGACCCTCCTAATTAAAAGTTTTTTGGTGCTTTTCTTGCTGAGTCTCTGCGACTGGGAATGAAGCAGCCCTAGCTGGGGAACTGGGAGCTGAAGCCTCTATAATTGGAAGCTACAGAAGTGTCTCCCATTGCCCAGGCTGAGAACTACAGTGACAGCTCTGCCCAGACTCAGGTGCCCAGGACAGAGGCAGCTGCCTGGGATCCAGGACTGTCCCAGCCAGAACAGGGCTGTTGGGGAGTGTGAGGAATGGTTCCAGCCTCCCCCAGGGCTGAGCTCTGCCTCTAACACTCTGATTTTGTCTCTCTCCTCAGTGAATGTGACTTTGGATCCAGACACAGCTCATCCTCAGCTTGTCCTGTCTGAGGATTGGAAAAGTGTGTGCTGGGAACACATGTGGCAGGCTCTGCCCGACAATCTTGAAAGATTTGACACTGAGCTCTGTGTGCTGGGCTGTGAGGGATTCACTTCAGGGAAACATTCCTGGGAGGTGGAGGTGGGGGAGGGGAGACGCTGGGCTGTGGGGGTGGCCAGAGAGTCTGTGAGGAGGAAGGGATGGATCAGTCATAGCCCTGATGGGGGGATCTGGGCTGTGCAGAGATGGGGGGGTCAGTTCCAGGCTCTGACCTTCCCTGAGGCCCCTCTGCCCCTGAACCGGGTCCCCAGGAAGGTCCGGGTGTGTCTGGACTATGAATGGGGTCAGGTGGCATTTTTCGATGCTGATAACGAGGCCCCAATCTTCACTTTCCCACCAGCCTCTTTCAGGGGGGGAAAAATCCAGCCCTGGTTCTGGGTCTGGACAGGATCCTGGCTCCGACTGTGTACCTGAGAGGTACCCCTCTGGCAATGCTGAAATCAGGGTATCTAGACTCACACATCCTTGTCTTTATGACCCTGGAAGTCTTCTGTCTTCTTTAGACTTTCTGCCATGCAGTCTCTATGACCCTGGAGGCTCTGTGGGGTGTCTGAACTGTCAAACCATAGAGAGCACGGGGTAGATGAGGTAGAGAAGCCACTCTCATTGTGAGCATTGTGGGAACAGCCCACTGAGAATGAAAAATGGGCTTCTCTAACCACAGTAATCCTAGTCTCTATGATCCTTGGGGACTCCCATCTATCTATCCCCCAGTTCATCTCTATGATCTTGGAGGACACCAGTCTATCCAACCCCCAATATCTCATCTTCTATTACACTCCCCCTCCCTCTCAGCAAGCCCTGGTATGGGAAGGGGATGAAAAACCCCTGGAGCTGCAGTGGGGCCCTGACAGGCTGAGGCAGACGTGGGGGCTGTAGGGTCAAACTGATGGAGGGTCGGGGGTAGAAGTGATGTGAGGGTTGGGGCCCAAGTTACTAGCTGGGCTGGTTGGTAGGCAGATGTGAAAGTGTCAGGGAAATAGATTTAATTAATATGGATTTGGAAGGTTTGGGGAGAGGCTGGATACTCTGCACCAGCAGGGAACCTGGGTGATAGAGACCCAGGAACTGGGGAGTGTGACCGCCAGACCACAAGGGAAGGGATGCTATTGTGGGAAGGAATTGTTGGAAGGTGTGTGTGGGGGTGTTGTTTGGGTGTAAGTGAGCTGGCTGAGGGGAGATGCAGGTATAAAGCAGGTTTAATCAGAAGGGAGAGAAGAAATTTAAAAAAAAACAGGCAAAAATAACGTAAAACAAGAGTAAATAGAGAAGCCTGGGGAAAGAGGTTGGGGGTGGGGAACTAATATGAAAAGAGTGAAAGCAAAACAATCCTGAAATGGGAGAAGCTCAGCGAGTAGTGGGAAGGGATAAACTCAGGGGAGAGAACTGGCACCTTGAGTTGGAGTGATCTGTGATAGGGAATAAAAGAGATTTAGGGGGAGACAGAGAAATAAATAGATGGAAAATGAGTGCAAGATAAAATGATGTGCAAAATTGAATGTAATGAAATAAAAGGGAGAAAGAAAGAGAACACAAGAGGGAGAGGCAGATCTGTAAAATGTTTCTGAAAGTGTGTCTGTAACTCATTAATTCCACCCCATAGTTCATGGGCATTATTTCCACTTATAATGCCTTTCAGATCAACACTTCATCAAATTTTTGGATGTTTTTACCATGTGGCCTGGTTATGAAATTTTCCTTCCAGTTCCTTTTAAGCCTGACAGTTACTTAATGTAAATAAAACATATAAAATGTTTCCTTGTTTCTTTCCCTTTCATTTTCCAGCTGTGATTTTTGAAGGAAGTCATGGGATTTTTTTCTCCCAATTTGGTTTTGTCACCCAACACCAATGAGGATATGTGTGTATGTCACTTTGGGATTGTCTACATTGCAATGTAAGCCTAGTGTTAGTGGGTCTTGAGTTAGCTGACTCATGTTAGAGGACCCTGGGCTTAAGCATCTATATTAGGGCTCCCTTGCCCTTTCCCCTCTCAGTTCCCAGACACAGTTTGCTGGAAAGCAACATTCCAGAGTCCAATCTGCAGGCACTGTGCGAAGGGTTTATTGGGGATTACAGTGACAAACTTAAAACCATAACTGTACCTCCATAACCATACCTCCATAACCATACCTCCAGCCCTTCACACCAGTCAGGCTTATTTCTCTGTACACCCATAGAGTTTCTTCCCCCTCATCCTAGATCTATACACCTATAGAACTCCCTCTTCCCTGACCATAGTTCCGTACACTGACAATACCCCCTCCTCCCTCCTTCTTGATAGTCTTAATTGTACCTGTAAACCTCCCCCCCCCCCCCCGAGTTCTATTTTGGGGGTTCTGAGTCTGGATGCTTTAGTACAACCCCTTTTGTACCCATGGGAAGGGCAGTGAGCGGGGTCACTTCTTGGCCCTGGTCAGTTTATGGCCCTACATTTATGTTTCTTTTTAACACCTCCCTTCACCTCTTTTGCTTTCCCAGCTGGTTGCTTGGCCTTGCTCTGGCATCTGTCTTGAAGAGGAGTCAGAGCTTTCCCTCATTTGTGCATTCATATATTACACTTCCACTATGCTTTGAAACATTTTAACTACATCCTTTATATTTTCCACAATAATAAAGGACAGGCAAGAGGAACACACTATGTCTTTGTTCTTTGCTAACATTTGTATCTTAGCTACTATTTAGGGTCCCTAAAAGCCCCTCCCCCAGCCTAAGGGCAGGAGCCACTGAACCCGGGACTCATCTGATTACGGGGGACAACAAATGAAGAAACAGGAACACGCTTGAAGGTCAAAGGCTAAACAGAGGGAACTGAAGGGACACTGAGCAGAAAATCCCGAACAGCACCCGCTGCTCCTCAAAAGTAGCTAAGGAGTCAGTGGACACAGCCCAGAGGAACTCTGCTCAGAGACGTGATCGGATGGAGGAACGGAAATCATAGAATCATCGAATCATAGAATATTAGAGTTGGAAGGGACCTCAGGAGGTCATCTAGTCCAACCCCCTGCTCAAAGCAGGACTAACCTCTGCTATATCATCCCAACCAGGGCTTTGTCAAGCCGCAGCTTAAAAACCTCTAAGGATGGAGATTCCACCACCTCCCTAGGTAACCCATTCCAGTGCTTCACCACCCTCCTAGTAAAAAACTTTTTCCTAATGTCCAACCTAGACCTCCCTCCCTGCAACTTGAGACCGTTGCTCCTTGTTCTGTCAAGACCGTTGCTCCTTGTTCTGTCAAATAGGCCCCACAGTCGCAGAGCACCTTCTTGGCCAACATCCTCTCCCTGGTGTTATAGATGGCTACCTTGGCCAAAGTGAGGAGGAGATTGAGGAGAAGGTCCCATGACATTGTGGGGCCACGGATGGGGTGTACATAGATCAAAAGGTGTGGGGGAAAGTGCAGCCAGAACCTCAGGAGGCAGTTCTGAAGGAGCCGGAATAGGGGCTGCTGTATTTCAGCACTAGACTTTGTCCTGACCCACAACTACTTCAGATTTGGAGACAATTTATGCCTTCAAATCAGTGGCATAGCTATAGGCACCCGCATGGCCCCACAGTATGCCAACATTTTTATGGCTGACCTAGAACATCGCTTCCTTGAAACTCATCTCCAAGCACTTCTTCTTTACCTATGCTACATTGACTATATTTTCATCATCTGGCCCCATGGGAAAGAGTCCCTCGAAGAATTGCACTGGGATTTCAGTAATTTCCACCCCACCATCAACCTCAGTCTGGACCAGTCCACACAAGAAATCCACTTCCCGGATACTACAATATAAATAAGGGATAGTCACATTAATACCACCCTATACTGAAAACCAACTGACCACAATACATACCTTCATGTGTTACTCAAATAACAAATATCACAGGATCTTTTTCAGGGGCTAAGGTAACAAGCCATGTTTATTGTGAATACAAAATTTGGTAAATAGTATCAATAATGCAAATACCAGGAAAACAGTATCAACATGGTGAAAAGTTCCAGGGGGTTAGCCGTGTTAGTCTGTATACAGCAAAAACAATGAGAGTCGTGTAGCAATTTAAAGACTAACAAATTTAATTTCTGTAGGCATAAGCTTTTGTGGGCTGTGGGTTGCAGCCCATGAAAGCTTATGCCTGCAGAAATTAAATGTGTTAGTCTTTAAAGTATCAGCATTGTAACAACATCAATATTGTGCTTTACCTAGTGATTACAAATACTGAGATTCTCGCTAATAAAGTATACTTCATTGACACATGTTTCAATTGGTACTTTCATTCACACTCATACGCACAAACAGGCATACACAGACAGGGAGAAAGATAAACATACATAGGAGTCTGTTACCAGATTTGCCCTTCACCTTGGGGTGTGCTCATTTATTAGGGCTACCTTCCTGGAAGGGGGGGGTGATTCTACTAATGTACTGCTTGTGTTACCTGTGTGTTCATAAGGCTACAAGCCCCCTCCCAATGGAGCTATCCTGCAGGACCTAAGGTTTTTAGGGCTGGGTTCCTCCAGCACCTGATTCAAATAAACCCCCCACAGATACACACACACATATTTTAGAATAACTGAATGCGTCTGAGGAGACCGGGCTATCAGCACTGTCAGCTGACCCCTTATATGTCCCTGAACTCAGCAGGCTGGGTGACACCACACTCTCAGTGGCTACCTTTATATGCCCCTTTGCAACACACCAGAATAGAGCAGCCTGGGTCCAAACAGCACCTTTTTGGCTACTCCCCTTAATTGCCCCTTGGAGTCAATCAGGCTGGGTCAAACAGCACTTGAGCTGCACCCCCATTTGCCCCTGGACCCCATAGACTAGGCAAAGTAGCACTTCCTGGCTGTCCCCTTCATATGCCCCTTTACACCACAATTGTTCTAGCAGTTGTGCCCCTTGATGAGCAAACCCCATAGGACTTTTGGGCACTCCAGAGATCTTTGGCTTAGGTAATAGAAGCGTTACTACAGAGCAAGATAGGGACCAAGGACACAAAGGAATAAAATAAAGTTTGGAGAGATAGAGAAAGTGGCAACCAGCTTGATTATAACAGTTATTTTATTGCTAGGTATATAAAACTTATGATACTAATAGTAATACCATACCAGGAAAACAAAACAATCAAACACTTACAGTACTACACAATTACAGTTGGGGGTATTGGAGAAAACTATCCCAGTTTTGATTACAAAAGTAGAAAGTTATACCTGGACTAAGCGGGGGGTGGGGGAGAGACAAGTTATGTTGGGGGAAGAAGGCGTGGGGGGGGGGGGGGTTGATCTCACCACTCCATGCAGTTCAGAGGTTCCCAGGAACAGGCTTGTCAGTTCAGGGTCTGGAGGGCTTTTAGTCTGGCAAAGCCCCAACATGATCAGTCAGGAAGAGAAGACAGGTTACAGTGGAACTGATGCAGAGTTTGGATCCAAGCATCAGAACAGAGGTTTGAGCTTTGATAGGGGATTTGTAGATGCCAGGTTTGTTTATTGATAAACAATGTCTGGACAAAAGGAGCTGATCATTCCTGGAAGGGCGTCTTTTCTTGAGAGAGGGCTCACAATGCAACCAGGTTTCAGTGTTTTGCATACCAATAACTAGAATGGTCTGATAACTGCGGAGCTGGCTGTGTACAGGTGTGAGTTCATTTACATCAAGAGCAGAGATTTCCCAACATGCAGTGCTTCCCTGCTTCAGCAATCCCAGAGTTCAGTGTGTGTTCCATCTTCGATGTAGATGAAGCTTCTGTTCTCCATTCATGTGTTAACTGAGATGCTTATGAGGCATGGGGAGTTGTCTCACCCTTGATGGGAGAGATTCAGTTGTGTCTCCTGCCTTTTCATATTGAAATGCCTTTGGTTTCTGGTTCAAGCAGCCTTTGGTTTCTGGTTCAAGCATGGGCTGGGGGGGGGTAATTCAGGTGAGCCAGAGAGAGAGAGTTGGGGTTTTGCGCCCTGGTTCCCCGAGAACACAGAGCTGCTAGGTAACAAGTCTCACAGATGTTATATTTACCAGCCTCTTGGTGCTCATGGTAGTCACTGGCCAGGTGACTGTAGCACAAGGGTGAAGAGCAAGGTTTTGCCGATGTGCATCGATACTCCTGGATGTAGACCCGAAACTCCAGCCTTCATCTTTCTGTCCGATTTTATAGGAAAAAGGTCTCATGTAAGGCTATGGGTTCTTGCTCTGTCGTGCTGCATCCTTAATCACCCACATCAGATTTTGTTCTTTGAAGTGGGCTGACTCCAAAGTTATCAGGGTGGACTCCTCTTCGGCCAGTTGAGTGGTAAAAGTTATCATCTTCATTCCTTTCTTCCTCCCTCAAACATTTGAGATGAGGCTGGTGTTTTCTTCATCATGTTTCAACATCCCTTACTTAGACCAATTGTTCAATCACTCTCCCTGTCTACACCCACCTCAATTGCTCAGCCATTCACACTTCAATCACTCAGTGCCAACTCCTAGCTAAGAACTCAGGTGTCTTTTAAAGTAAACATTACATCATTTTTGCAAGTATCTTGCACAATTAGGTAGGTATATTACATTTCACAGTGTGGCTTCTTATACTTAAGCACATATAAAATAGGATTTTTACAAATATTCTGAAAGTGGATAAAATCAACTGATAAAATTGTTGGTGGAGTGATTTTAGAAACAATCTTAAAACAAATAGAATTATTCAAAGTAAAGACAGATTTGAATTATTACTAAATAACCATGTCAAACTGGAATGTTGGATTTACACAGAATAGCTTAGACAAAAATCTGGGATCTCCTGTTCCAGTGATATGCAGTAAATGGATATTTAAAAAGACTGAAGTGAACATTTCAAACGGTAGAACAATAAGAGTCAGTTGAGGTTTTAACTTTTGATTAAAGTTACAATGTATCAGGGTGAAGTGCCTCTTGGTAGGAAAGGGGGGCGGGTTTGTGGCTCTCTTCTTTCATGTATTTCATAAAAACAGGATTGGGCCAACACATGCCTCCAGCTTTCACCCTGGACACATTACACGATCCATTGTCTACAGCCAAGCCCTAAGATACAACTGGATTTGCTCCGATCCCTCAGACAGAGACAAATACCTACAGGATCTCCATAAAACATTCTTAAAACTATAGTACCCACCTAGGGAGGCGAAGAAACAAATTGACAGAGCCAGACATTCCCGCAACCTGAAGCAAATACTCACCAGCAACCGTACACCATACAGCAAGAACACTAACCCAGGAACCTATCCCTGCAACAAACCCCGTTGCCAACTCTGCCCACAGATCGACTCTAGTGATACCATCACAGATCCTAACCACATCAGCCATACCATCAGGAGCTCATTCACCTGCACATCCACTGATGTTATGTATGCCATCATGTGCCAGCAATACACTTCTGCCATGTACATTGGCCAGACCGGACTGTCACTATGCAAAAGAATAAATGGACACAAATCAGACATAAGAAATGGTAACATCCATAAGCCAGTAGGAGAGCACTTCAATCTCCCAGGACACTCTGTAGCTGACTTGAATGTTGCCTTACTTCAACAAAAAAACTTCAAAAACAGACTTCAGTGAGAAACTGCAGAGCTGGAACTCATATGCAAACTTGACACAATCAGACTGGGTCTGAATAGGGACTTGGAATGGTTCTCTCATTACAAGAAATAATTGTCACTGTTCACACATTCTTACCTTCTATTCAATGGTTGTGAATAGGCCTCATCTATCCTAACTGAATTGACTTTGTTAGCACTTGCCCTCCCCATTGTTATGTTTCTTACCCTTGGATGTATATATATATACCTCTTATCTATGGTTTCCACTTCATGCATCTGACGAAGTGGGTTGCAGCCCACGAAAGCTTATGCCCACAGAAATTTGTTAGTCTTCAAGGTGCTATAGGACTCTCATTTTTTTTAATGGTTTCATTGACGTCAATGGATTTAAGCCAATTTATAACTCCTGAAAATGTGACCTATTGTAATAGCCAGTTACAGAGCAGCCTGTGTAACTACTTGCATCCCCAAAAACATTTCTAGTCAGTGTTTCTTTCATTAGTAGCTAATCATTTTATATAATCATTTAATTGTATTGTCTATGGTTGTGGTAAACCCATACATAATCATTGTGTGATGAAGAAATTTAGGTTGTAGGTATAAGTATAGGAATATTTAGGATAGTATGACAGGGATATAGGATTGATAAGCATGTATTATTGGTAAGAGTGTTTTAGGTATATAAGTAGGGTAAGGTTGTACAGCAAGGCCTAAGACCTATCAAATTTCAGCTTCACCATATCAGGCCTTAACCCTGAAAGAGGTTGTCATGATCAGTTAACCCAGGGATAACCCTATACCAGTAATGTGTAAAACTACAGTAAAAGATGTATTAAGTGCTGATGTTCTGGAAACTATGCAGCAATAGACTGGAGAATATGCCACAATGTGCCAGTCAATACTATAAGATGCCCGCTAGTTACATTTTGTTCTATTCTGCACTAACCTCAAGTTGCTATGGTAACTCATTGATTTGGATGTTAATGAGAATAATCAGAACTAAGGGGTTAGCCTATGAGAAATGGGTCATCGCTAAATTAGTGGGGTATGGAAATATGGATAAGGAAAAAGGCTTTGGAACCCTCAAGCATATGAATAAGTCTTAGTGGGTGTAAGCATAACTCAGGATAAAGGTGTTGCCCAGCCTGTGTGCCAGGGGAAATGCATGGGGAGATGGTCGCAATAGCTGTAATTGAATGTTAACTTGTATTATACTGCTCATCCACTAGGTGGTGCAGTGTGTAAAATACCCTATGTACGCTAACCTCAATTGTAAATGACAGAGCATTAGAGGATCTTACAGTGAACACTTCTGGTATATATCTCACTCAGAAGGATGCTCTATGGCCAGTACATACCTCTTACAGGAGTATGACATGGTGTCAGAAGAAAACTAGTGCCAAAGGAGAACAGAAAAGAAGGAAAACAGCAACAAAGTTTGCATTATCTCATCTATGTGCCACTCTTCAATGCCCTAGGGAACTTCAGTTTAGAAGTATTTTGCAATATTCTGAATTGCTACAAAGCTCCTTCAGGAAACTGGAGATATTCAGATATGTTCTTTAATTTATGCTATGGCTTGCAGCTTGGCACACTTTGCCCTGGGCTACAGAGTACTTTGTGTGGGAAGAGGGCAGGAGTCTGTCTCTTTCATGTGTGTTTGTGGAATGGTTCCTGCCTTTGAATTGCAACAGAAGAAAGAGCCTGAATCAGACCAAATGATGAAAATTCCAAAAAGTCCAAGAATGTAGGAGCTCTGCTAATCACATGGTGCTGAACTTTTTTCTTCCTTTGGAATGACACATTGCATTAAAACATAGCTATAACTATATGAACTATATTGTTTATGTTTCTTCCCCACATCAGCAATGTCAACAGTGGCCATAGGCATGTTAATGGGAGGGGAAATATTGCAGAAGACCATCTCTGTAAGATAGGGACCAAACTGAAAAAAAAATTGAGATCTATCACTTCCATCAGTGTCAGGGCTGTGAATTTTTCTTTTTCTGTCTGCTCCTTATTTAAATCAGTAGGACCCAGCATCTGGCTGCCAGAAAGCATCAGGGCTTTGAGAAATATATTTGCAGCAACAATGTGTGCAATCACAATGTCATTAAACAACAGTAAGATTGATCCAGAATGTCTGCAGGGAGCCAGAACTCTGCTGGAGCTGGGGAATTGTGCCTGGGTAGAGCTAGTAACCAAACCCAAAACAGGCACCAAAGAGAGCCAGTGTCTTCAGGAGTGTAGCTGGAAGGTGTGACCTCCTTGGAGACTGACAGAGAGGGAGAGCCAAACTCCCTCTAGGGGTTGGAGCCTGGGAGTACACCATCTGACCGGGAGCAGGTAGGTGGGACTGGGAGTATAAAATCCAGGCCTGTCCACTCAGTCAGGGGAAGGTGCCTGAGGGAGAGGCTCCTGGGTGCCAGTGCCTAGGGATGCACCTGACCACTCCCCAGAGGAAAGGCTGCTGAAGCTACCCACTGCATGGGGCCCTGAGGAGGAGGACTCCTGGAGGAGCTACCTTAATGTGGCGAGCTGGAGGAGACCCCCGGATCTTATGACCCAGAGAAGAGGCTGCTGGAGCTGCCTACTGCCTGGGACCCTGAGAACCTGGAGGAGCTACCCAAGCTGCCACCCCCCTGTGAGCCAGAGGAGACCCCAGGACCTAGAGGAGCTGCCCTCCACAGATGACTCTGAAGACTTCCCAGACCTGCTGTCGAGCAATGAGGCCAAGGCTTCTGTAGTTTCCCTTGGCCAGAGTGTCCTGAGGAACCAGAGTACAGCTCAGGAGACCAGGTACTCTAAGGAGAGGGTGGGAGGAAGTAGCCCAGGGGCAGCCAACTGCAGTTGTTGGAAAAAGATTTTAAGTGTGGTTTGTTACTTTGCACCGATAAGAGACCCAAACAGGATTTCAGGCTGGACAGTCTCTAAAAGAATTTATTCTGCAGAAGGTCAATTCCCAAGCCCACAAGTGGACAGTGGAAAAAGACCCCGAACAAAGGATTACAGACAGTTTTATACCTTATTACTACTTAAACATTCATGACAAGACCATACATATCCCCCTTACAAGGGCACAAACCTATTTTCTCTATAACTATTGGTCTATATTATTATTCATAAAATACTTTTACAGATGTTTTGCAGCTAACTACAACTTATCTATCAAGGTTGCAGAGCTTGCTGAATTCAGCTGAGGCTTATCTCCTTCTGCATTCCTAAGAACTTTTCATGATCTGTGCACAGAGTGAAACGGCCTTGCCTTATAAACAAAGAAGCTGCAAAAATGGAGTAACTATAGTCAAGCAGACAATTATTTTCCTTCACAGTCTGACTGAGCTTGTGTTCGCAATAAGGCAGGATGTTTTGGCTGGAGCCCCACTGACCCAGTGATGGAACACCCTGTCACTGACAGGGCCCTGGGTTGGGACACAGTGGAGATGGGTCGCCTGCATCCCCCTCCTCCCCTGACCTAGGGGTGATTGCCTGCTGAGGACCAGAGCCTGTTCCTGCTATCTGCCCCGCCAAGCTTAAGGGCTAGGGCTTTGGGACTGCTTGCTCGGGGGGGCAAGAGACTGTTTTCCCCACTGCCTGCTTGCTCTGCCAGAGGGCTAGGCCTTAGACTATTCCCTCGCCCTGCCAAGGGCTAGAGACTGTTTTCCCTCTTTGCCAGCCTGCCCTGCCTGAGAGCCAGACCTTGGACTATTGCCTTGCCTTGCTGGGCCTAGAGGCTGTTCCTTGCTGCCTGCCCGCCTGGCTGAGGGCCAGGCCGTAGACTATTTTCTCGCCCTGTGAGGGGCTAGAGACTGTTCCCGTGTTTACGCCTGCCCTGCCTAAGGGCCAAGGCTTCAGAACTGCTTACTCGCACTACAAAGGGCTCAAGATTGTTCCCGTTTGCTTCGCCCACCCTGTCTAAGGGCTGGGGCTCAGCACTGCCTACTCACCCTATGAAGGGCTCGAGACTGTCCCTTTTACCGGCTCACCCTGCCTAAGAGTCAGGGCTCTGAACTGCGTGCTCGCCCTACTAAAGGCCCGGAGACTACTTCCCTGTTTGTTTGACTCACCCACAAGGGCAGGAGATGGCCCCTTTATTTTGGACTCCCCACAGGACTCAGGTGCCGGGAGGTGTGGCTTCTCTCGGAGATTGACAGCGAGGGAGAACCATCGATGTTGCCCACAACAAGGGACACTTTACAAGGAGCCTGAGGCCAAATGGGAAAGGGGCAGAAGGAGGCAGAAGTTTCAATTCTCATCCAATTCCCCAGGCTCCTCCTCAGCTTTGACCTTTTTATTTTCTTGGGTGGAGTTTCCAGCTCAGCAACTGACACAGAAGCCTTTTACTTTTATCTTCTGGGCATGGTTTTCAAGCTCTGCCCAGTATCTCCTGTGCCCAGGTACCTGATGCTGCTGCTCTAAGCACTCTGGGAATTGTCCGTTTGGCACTATTAGCTACTAATGACATGGGCTGAGGAGTTTCAATTCCTGGCCTCTTCCTCAGTGGGTGCTGCTTACACTTTTGGTGGCCAAGAATAATTGGAAGCAAAAGCCTTAAACAACAAAAGCTCTGAATTCTCCAATAGGGGCTATGAACCAAAAAACCTTTCAAATGTAAGCCCCATTGCTGCCATCGGGCTGTGTGTGGGGCTGAACCTCCTGGCACTGAGACCCCAGAAATGTAATTACTCTGAATGTGTTGCTATAATATGAATGTTATATTGTCCTCCATGCCCCTTAGGCCACGTGATAAGTCTGAGCTTCCCCCTTGATCTCTCCCTGTGTCACACTCACCCTTGCTGGCTGCAGCAGAGTCAGGAGCATTCAGATACTGATTAAAATCCATCAGACTTAAAAATCTATGCGAACTGAGGAACTCCAGAGAGTTGGATAACTATATAGACCCCATAGAGTGACACTGGGAATGTTTCATTTGAAAAGCCCCTGTTGGACTGACTGTAACTCTAAGGATGTAACTTTGACCTGTGGTTATATTGGATTCATGTTTGTGTCACAGTCAGGAGGCAGCATTGTATGGCTCTGAGCAAAGGTGTAAGTAGCTGGGATCCCCTGAGAGATCATTCCTGCTTTGCCTCTGCTTCTGGCTAGGTCTTTTTCTTCTTTGGATGGCTGTAGATCTAGAGCAACCGCTATAATTTTATAATTTCTCTCTGGGTGAAACCCACCCATAACCTGGAGAGCAACAGCAAAGCCTCCAGCCTAAATAATAAACCCATAAGATGGCAAGCGGGAGGCATGTTCAGAGTAACCATGGTGTGTTGCTTCTTCCCTGAGCACCAAGGCATGGGTCTCCAGTGGCTCAATGTTGCAGAGGGGCTGCAGCCAGCACTCCTGCCCAGGGGCTGGGGTAGAACTGATGGTGGGAATTGAGGGGCTGGGCTGGAGGCCCTGGCACTAGGATGTGGGTGGATTTCATCTCCCCCCACCACTCCTTGTTCTGCACCTATCTAGATCCTCATGACTTGATCTCTATAGTGAGACTTTCATTCTCTGCCCCCTTTGATGCAACCTTCACTTCTGCCTCTTGAAAAGAGGTGACGGACACCCACCTTCACCATAGGGGGTCAGGAGGATGAAGGGGAAGCCTTACAAAGGCAAGAATCTGGAAAGTAGTGCCTGATTCCCACTGATTTTCACAGTCTCCCTGCAGTTGGCTGATGTTTCCATGGTGCTGGAATGATGTGAGTTGTTACAAGTTAGGAACACAGAGGGAGCTGTAATGGCAATGTCCATCTAGGAAAAGGGTCTGAAATATAACAGCTCCCCTACAATTCCTTTTGCCCCAGTACAATTCATTGTCCAGTCTCAGTGATTGTGCCTAGTCACCCTGTCACTGCCATTGCAGGTGAGGACATTGTATTACCTTGTCAACTGCCCCAGGATGAGCACTAAGAACATGGAGATGTGAGGGCACCTTCTCCTCATTCCTGTTGCTGTATCACAACAGAGAGATGACATAGAATCATAGAATCATAGAATATTAGAGTTGGAAGGGACCTCAGGAGGTCATCTAGTCCAACCCCCTGCTCAAAGCAGGACTAACCTCAGCTATATCATCCCAATCAGGGCTTTGTCAAGCCTCAGCTTAAAAACCTCTAAGGATGGAGATTCCACCACCTCCCTAGGTAACCCATTCCAGTGCTTCACCACCCTCCTAGTAAAAAACTTTTTCCTAATGTCCAACCTAGACCTCCCCAACTGCAACTTGAGACCATTGCTCCTTGTTCTGTCATCTGCCACCACCGAGAACAGCCTAGCCCCATCCTCCCTGGAACCCCCTTTCAGGTAGTTAAAGGCCGCTATCAAATCCCCCCTCATTCTTCTCTTTTGCAGACTAAACAAGCCCAGTTCCCTTAGCCTCTCCTCATAAGTCCTGTGCTCCAGCCCCCTAATCATTTTTGTTGCCCTCCACTGGACTCTCTCCAACTTGTCCACATCCTTTTTGTAGTGGGGGGCCCAAAACTGGACACAATATTCTAAATGCGGCCTCACCAATGCCGAATAGAGGGGAATAATCACTTCCCGTGACCTGCTGGCAATGCCCCTCCTAATGCAGCCCAATATGCTATTAGCCTTCTTGACAACCAGGGCACACTGCTGACTCATATCCAGCTTTTTATCCACTGTTACCCCCAGGTCCTTTTCTGCAGAGCTGCTGCCCAGCTCGTCAGTCCCCAGTCTATAGCTGTGCATGGGATTCTTCCTTCCTAAGTGGAGGACTCTGCACTTATCTTTGTTGAACCTCATTAGATTTCTTTTGGCCCAATCCTCCAGTTTGTTTAGGTCACTCTGTATCCTATCCCTACCTTGCAGGGTATCTACCACTCCCCCCAGCTTAGTGTCGTCCGCAAACTTGCTGAGCATGCAATCTACCCCATCCTCCAGATCATTAATAAAGATGTTGAACAAAACTGGCCACAGGACCGACCCCTGGGGAACTCCGCTTGTGACCGGTTGCCAGCTAGACATGGAGCCATTGATCACTACTCGTTGAGCCCTATGCTCTAGCCAGTTCTCTATCCATTTTATAGTCCATTCATCCAACCCATACTTCTTTAACTTACTGATAAGAATACTGTGAGAGACAGTATCAAAAGCTTTGCTAAAGTCAAGGTATATCACATCCACCGCCTTCCCTACATCCACAGAGCCAGTCACCTCATCATAGAAAGCAATCAGGTTGGTCAGGCATGACTTTCCCTTGGTGAATCCGTGTTGACTGTTCCTGATCACCTTCCTCTCTTCCAAGTGCCTTAAAATGGATTCCTTAAGGACCTGCTCCATGATTTTTCTAGGGATTGAGGTGAGGGATTGAGGTGAGGTGAGGGATTGAGGTGTGGCTGACCACATCACCAGTGGAAGTGTTGCTTTCTGGATTCACAATATCAGACACTCTGATGAAGGACAATATTGGTGCTTTTTTCCATCAATAACATTTTTAAAATCCTCCTTAGAATGGAGGGTCACAGATCAGGAATTTGGGTTGGTATTTTGTTCTCAGGTGGGGCATGATATTTCTCACATGAATGTGATAACCCAGAATTTCATTTTAATGTCTGCTTATCCCCAAGCAACCACAATGATCTGTTCTGAGGAAGACGATATATCTGCAGGATTGTGGCTGAATGGCAGTAATGTACAGATCAGGGGCAGACTGGGGGAATAATATAATGTATGTTACTTTGTAGGGAGGTAGGTGATGGGGAGAAGCTCATGGGTGGGAGGCTTGTTAAAAATGTTTAAATTGTCAAACTCAAAGCCAATGTGATTTAATTCATACTGTGACATTCCCAGTTTATGTAGTAGAAGTGGCTTTTATAACCACAGGCACATCAACAAGGACACTGAGCCATGTGTTACCATAAATATCTCCAGGGTTAAATAGAAACAGAATCCAGCACTTTCCTTTCTCTTAACACAAACAGTTGACCAGGAGACTTGATCTTATTCAAGGGACCCTCATCAGTGTTGGATTGCAACTCTAGTGGGGAAGGGGTCTGTATTTTACAGTGCCAAAACAGAATTAGAGCTCCATAATAAATAATAATAATACATCTACCTAGCCCTTAAATAGAACTTTTCATCAGAAGAGCTCAAAGTGGTTCACAGGCTTCAGTGAATTTATCCACCATGGGCTCCACCCCGCACAAATCCCAAATCCATATGTTCATATGAGTGAAATGGCCACAGGAGACAGTGCGGAGGCAGGAGTGAGAGTGCCAGGACCCTGCTTTATGGGCTGTTCGGCACTGTAGACTCAACCATGTGGGAGCACTGGTCCTAGCACAATGGAGGGAAGGCTGGAGAGCTGGGAAAGGGGATTCGGTAGCTAGCCAGGGACAGGCGAGTGAGAGCCCAACCCCAGAGCTGTGTGGGACATGGGTCCAGGCTGGGTAAATGGGATGCACTCAGAAGAAGGAACCCAGGCTGCTTTTCTCCCCCTGTCCCCCTGTGTTTTCCTCCTTGGGGTATTATCCACACAAACCAGGTTTGTATGGTTTGTATATCACTGATATGTTTTGTAGTATTGTTATGCCAGGCACCGCTGCTCACAGCTGCCTGCAGATTCTGGATACCATTTGAGGAATAAAAACATGCCCTCACCAGTTAGGTACACTTATCTTTAATCATGGCTTACGCTCCAAACAGCCACGGGAGACTCTAGTGCGAGCTGTGAAGCGGGTTGCCGGGGGATTTTGCCTTGCAATCCAAGTGGATTCATGGCCGAGTCTCCCGGCAGCCTGCTTCGCAGCTCGCACTAGAGTCTCCCGTGGCTGTTTGGAGCATAAGCCGTGATTAAAGATAAATGTACCTAACTGGTGAGGGCGTGTTTTTATTCCTCACCTGGTATCCAGAACCTGCAAGCAGCTGTGAGCAGCGGTGCCTGGCATCACAATTGGCGTCATGAACAGGATACCGGGGAAGGAAGCATGCCCTCGTTTGGGACAAAGGCACAAGGTGGGGGGTGTCAACCGCATCCCCGGGTGGCCCAGTTCTGGAATGTGGTCACCCATGGCTGAAAAGGTCGGTCGGTGGGCTGCACCAACCGCATGGTTGGAGTTTGAGAGTGTGGGGGCCGTTATGCCGGTTGTGCTGGCAAGGGCCATGGACGAGCTCCGGCTGGAAAAAAGAGGGTGGATGGAGTGGAAGGCGGTGGGGGAGCAGGGGTGGCTCCTACTGACCACGCTCCACGCCCTAGAGGACCGACTCCGTGAAACGGAGAAGGGAGTGCAGGCGTTCCGGGCTGATCTGGACGCCGCAAGGGATAACCCTGGCTAACCACAGTCATTGTGAATCCCTGATTAAAGGGTTAAAGAATGTGTTACTGTCAGCCTGGAATTTGAAATGATTGTACAAGGTTAATTGGTTGTTTTCCCCCACACACACTTGTACTTCTGTTTTTTTGAGCTTGTTGTTAGAAGGAATTTTGGACAGTACTTAACCCATTGGATACTTCCAGTCTTCATAAAATGCAATAGCTTTTAAAAACCAAAGTTATGACTGTGAAAAAGTCAGCCGGGCACAGGAAAATACAAAGATAATTTTTTTGTTTTGCCTGCAATTAGCAAGAAAATTTGTAAAAGAAAGAGGTGTTTTAAGTAATGATTTGACACCTCCCAAAGGGGGGTAGAAAAATGTTTTTTTTTGTATTTTAGGATTTTAGGAAATGTGGGCAGCCCAATGTAGTGCTGTGAGAATGCTGGAAAAAATTGAAGCAAAAAAAAAAAAAAAAAAAAAAAGCGGGGGGAGGTGGGGACGGAGGAGGGGGAATTCACACCGTCGGCCCTGCCCCCCCAATGAGCCTAAGCAATCCTTGTACCTGGGGTTGACTCAATGAAAGACCCCAAGCCTGCAGGCATGAAGGAGTGGCGGGTCTCCCCCTCAGGCATTGCGGTATGAGCTTACACCACAGGGCGCTGGTGCCCTTATGTACTGCTGACTATTTATTGGAGAAAAGGGAGAAATCCCCAGTGGGTGATGGCCCTCGTGGACACGGGGGCTGAAATGACGCTGGCCCACGGGAACCCCAGCCAGTTCCCGGGGGCGCAGGTTGTAGTAGATGGATATGGGGGAACTCAGATAGAGGCTAAGCCAGTTTGATTGTGGCTTGTCAGGGGTGTTGGGCCCCCCCACCTTGTTGGCTGTGGTCCTGGTGTTTACGATTCCAGAGTATATTGTAGGAATAGATCTCCTGTTTGGAAGAGAAGTGGATATAGATTGGGGGGGTGGTAGTTTTGGGCGGCCCATGGGCATCAGGGCCGTGAAGGTGGTCCAGAGGGGGCACGTCAAATGGACCCCATTTGTAGTACCTCCCCCCACTTCTCCAGTGCACACCCCCCCACTATTTGTTGCCAGGGGGGACATAAGGAAATAGAGGAGACTATTGCAGAGCTGTTGTGGGTAGGGATCTTACGCCCTGCCACCAGCCCATACAATAGTCTGGTGTGGCCCGTGCACAGGCCCAATGGGTTCTGGAGAATGACAGTGGACTACTGGAATTTGAATAAGCATGCGCCGCTGCTAAGCGCAGCTATCCCTGATATCATTACTATTGTGGAGCAGATAGCCCAGGAGGCGGGGCAGTGGCCTGCTGTAATAGACTTGGTAAATACATTTTTTTTCCATTTCTTTGGCCCTGGAGAGCCAAGATCAGTTTGCCTTCACCTGGAAGGATCGCCAGTACAGTTTCAGAGTTCTTCCCATGGGCTATGTCCATAGCCCCACGTTGTGCCATGGACTGGTGTCCCGGGACTTGGAAACGGAGCCCCCCCACGGAGGGAGTGAGACATTTCTATTACATAGATGATATCCTGTTGACAGGGGATGACCAGACCCTGAACCAGACCGTGCACCACCTGCGAGAGAGGGGGTGGGAGATTAACCCCGAGACGGTACAGGGCCCAGCCCGAGAGGTAATGTTCCTGGGCATGATCCAGCAGGGGCCCCAACGAGTGATCCCTGAAAAATTTTTGAAAACTGTAGCGGACCTGAAGGCTCCCACGTCAATACAGGAGGCACAAGCCTTCACAGGCTTGCTGGGCTTCTGGTGCCCATTCATCCCACATTTAGGTCTGCTGTTACGGCCCATTCATCATGTCATGAAAAAGAAAGCTGTATTTGCGTGGGGACCTGCGCAACAGACCGCCTCTGGAGCAGCCAAGGAGGCACTCCTTCTGTATGAAACATTAGGACTCTTTGTAGAGGGTCGGCCGTTGGAACTGGACATGCTGGTTCAGGATGGGGTAGCATCCTGGAGTCTTTGGCAGCGCCAAGCCAGGCGCTGAGTATCTATAGGATTCTGGTCCAAGAAGTGGGGGGGGGGCGGAGCAGATCGTTACACCCCGCTAGAGCAACAGATAGCCGCTGTGTATCAGGCCCTCCTAGAAACTGAGAGACTGACCAAGGCAGCCCCTTCAGCCGTGTGTACACAGATACCCATTGCGGGGTGGGTGAACGATTGAAGCCTGGGAGCATGTACAGGGGTGGCACAGAGCCAAACGCTTTTCAAGTGGAAACTTTATCTGCAAGAGAGGGCCCACCTTAGGGGGAAAGCTCATCCAACACTCAGCAGTGTCTGATGGGAGGTGTTCAGTTTGAAGCTGATACTGAGCAAGCTGCAGTCCCCGGCCCTGTGCTAGAGAAAGCCCCCATCAGAGAGGCCCCTCCGCTTGAACTTCTCTCGGAGGCGGAGCAGGCTAAAGCCTGGTTCACTGACGGCTCTGCCACCTATGAGAAGGGGGAGCGCCGCTGGCGTGCTGTCGCATACTGACCAGGAGAGGACACCATCATTTATGTGGAAGGGACCAGAGGATCCAGCCAGTATGCAGAGTTAAAAGCAGTTGAACTAGCCGTACTGGATGAAGAAGAGGGCCCCACGCACATCTATGCAGACAGCTGAGCCATCTATAAGGGTCTGACCCAATGAAGCCTGCTGTGGCGGGCACACCAATGGACAATTCAGCAACGACCAGTCTTGGGTGGGTGAGAGCTCTGGGAAGGACTGTGGCAAGCAGCACAATAGAAACAGACTTTTATTGGACATGTCGACGCCCACCAAAAGGGGCGGCCGGTCAGCGCACCTGGCTAATCAAGAAACTGATCAGCTGGCAGCAGCAGGATGCTTGAGCCAGTTGTGGAGGCGCTGGTCCACCGGGCACACAAACAAGGAGGCCACAGAGGAATGGAAGCCATCACTCAGTGGGCCCGTGAGCGAGACATCCCAGCAAACTGGGATGTGATTCAGACAGTGCTGGAGAACTGCCCAGTGTGCACAACTGTGCGAATACAATCTTGGATGAAGCACCCCGCTGGGTCCCTAAAGCAAGGGACCATCCAGGCCAAGTGTGGCAAGTGGAGTTCATCAGACCACTACCAGTGGAAAATCGTAAACAGTATGCCTTGACACCTATTCTAGAGTTCTGCAGGTATATCCAGCAGCAAGGGCCACCCAGCAAACCACCATAGACGGAGTGAGCCAGTTGATCAAGATGAATGGAACCTCAGAGGAGGTACAAAGTGACCAAGGCTCCCACTTTACTGGACAAACAATACAACAATGGGTTGAAGATTTGAGAATCCAGTGGGTGCAGCACATGCCGTATCACCCCCAAGCAGCGGGCCTGATTGAGTGATACAACGGCCCACTGAAGGAGCAAATAAAGAAGTTGACTTCAGCCCACTCCTTGAAGGGGTGAACAAAAGTTTTTGACTGAGCAGTGTTTATCTTGAATAATCGGCTGGTGCAGGGCACCACACCTTACTAAAGACATGTGAACCCACCCGCAGTGCCCAAAGTGTGCACACTGCGGGTGTGGCGTGTGTCCACCATGGCAACTTTGTCCATTTGAGTAACAGAGGGCAGTGTAGGACTGGATTTAAGGAGCGCATTGCCAGAGATTTTGTTAAACCCGGGCTCAAGACACCTAATCCCCACAGGGTTGGGTATGGAACTCCCCCATGGGTGCTATGAGCGCATAGCACCCCGTTCAAGTTTGGCACTACAAAGCATTGTGGTGTTGGGTGGGGTGATTGACCCCGATTACAGGGGGGAGTAAAGGTACTCTTACACAATCTCGGTCCTGTGACGGTTACCGTTCACAAGGGGGACCGAATAGCCCAGTTGATCTGTGAGCATGCCCTTACTCCTGAGGTTTTGGTGAATGAATGTCCAGGGCCCCCTACTAGAAGGGGACGTGGTGGCTGTGGGAGTACGGGGTGAAAGGTATGGGTTCATACCCCATGGAAAGCCCCAAAAGAGGGGGAGATATTTGCTGAGGGCCCAGGGGATACATTTGCAATTTTGTTGAAAAATGATAACCAGCCTGTATATGTTCCTGCCACCAGATTATTCTCGTGAGCGTGATCTGGGGAGAAACCCTCGAGTGGCAACAATGGTCAGCCTGCCAGCAGGGTCCACATCCTGTTTGTGACGCCAATTGTTATGCCAGGCACTGCTGCTCACAGCTGCCTGCAGGTTCTGGATACTGGGTGAGGAATAAACACGCCCACACCAGGTAGGTACACTTATCTTTAATAACGGCTTACGCTCCAAACAGCAACGGGAGACTCGGCCATGAATCCACTTGGATTGCAAGGCAAAATCCCCCCGCAGCCTGCTTCGCAGCTCACCATAGAGTCTCCCGTTGCTGTTTGGAGCATAAGCCGTGATTAAAAATAAGTGTACCTACCTGGTGTGGGCGTGTTTATTCCTCACCCAGTATCTGCAGGCAGCTGTGAGCAGCAGTGCCTGGCATAAAAAGTATAAATAAGAATAGTTTATTAACACAGAACAAATATTTAAGTGATATTAAGCAAGAGAAGAAGAGAACAGATATGGTTACAAACAAAACCAAACAAAGCACACTTTCTAGTGACTAAAATGCAATTTTAGCAAGTTACAACCTTTGTCTAAGCATTTTTTTTTTCAGTGACATCAAGTTACCAGCATCACTAGCGTCCAGGCCAGGGGATCCAGTTTTCACAGACTCAGAGGTGCTGTTCCCTAAGTGATGAGTATGTTTTTTTGCTCCCTGTATATTTTCCCAAAGTCCATGTTCATTATTTCAAGAGCCAGAAAGACTTCCTGGGAGTGCAGACTCAGTCCCCCGGTTTGCTTACTCAATTCTTTCCTCTGTAACTTGTTGACTTGATTGCTTAGTTTACCTTATATGTAAATGTATTTTCATTGTTCTCTGCCCATATTCAAGCCAATCAGACATTCCTTTGTCTAGGGTAGGTTAGGTTTAGGCACTGCCTCCCAAACACAATTTAAGAACATTTACCACACTCATAATTTAACTTTGTGCTCAGCCCATGTGTATGTCACACAATGATTTTGGGGACCAGCGTGTCTCCAATTTACATTGGGTGCGTCTTCATCGATGGCAACAAATTCGCCACCGTCAGATCAATCTATGCGGATTGATTGAGTGGTCAGTGAAGTGCATTAAAACCACCCCCTCAAGTGGCACGGCGCAGTGAAGACGCTGAGTAGAAGAGGAGTTACAAAGTCAATGGGAGTTACGCAATCTACTCTGCGTAGCTTGTGTAACTCCCATCAACTGCCACCAAATGTGAAGGTAAGTGTAGACTAGGCCATGGAAAATCCTGCATGACATCTTTGAAATGCAAATGAGGAGAACCGTTTGGGGAATTGTGACTGTGTCAGACTGAGTTACAGTCTGGTGGGCCCTCTGCCAGTTGGCATTGAAAGGCTCATGGGGCACTTTGGAAACATTTTGGCCTTGGTGTTTCTACACAGCACTATCCCATCGTAACCCCTTTGTCTGTGTCCCATTTTCTCTCTTTGCTGGACAACTCCCTGCTTCATTAGCATCTGCCTTTTCCCTCTCACTCCCACAGTGATATCCCCAACCCTCCCCCTCTATGGGCCTGTCTCCTCTCCACCATCAAACCACTCATATGGGAACCTAGTCGCTGCACAGATCCACACCCTCCTGGCTAACACTGGTGGGATTTGCAGTAGAACATGGTTCTGATCTGTGTTCATCCTCCCCCAAGTCATGCAGGGCCCTGCAGATGCCCCATGAGGCAGCATAGCTCAGGGCACAGGTGAGACTGAGATCAGTCCTGTCTATGCTGCAGCACCAATCAGTGCTCTGACGTTGTTGGCAGCCACTGTGCACTCAATGGCTCCTGCAGGAACAAGAGACTGAGAGTGCAGGCAGGGTCCATCCCTCCCTTCCCTGGTTCCAGGCTTCTCTGCTTCTGGATCCCTCCCTTCTGCCTACCTTGCCCCACTCAGGGTCCTCCTGCCCTCCCTCAGAACTCCTCCTCTTCACACTGGGGTCCCCTCATCAGCCCCTCCCTGTTATTTCTGCTAGGGGTCTTCCTCCTTGTGGCCTCTCTCCCCTCCCCCTCTCATTACATCCCACCCCATCCCCAGAGTGTCTCTCTTGTGATCTGGGCTCTTCCCTTCCTGCTATTGCAGCCCCCTCCTAATCCCACCCTCAGTCACAGCAGCTACCCTTGGCATTGCACCCATACATCCCTCTCCATCAGCCTGCTCCCCCACCCCCTTCTCTGCCCCTTTACTTTCCCCCAGCTCACAAGCCTCATGCTGAAACTGAGGGAAGGAGATAGTGGGGGGCAGGCAAGTGATGCTCTTTATGCCATCCCCATGGGAACAGGCCTGGGGGCTGCTCAGCGCTTGGAGGGGACAGTCTCTACTGTGGGTGTCACTGTCAGGACAGATTCTCTCTGGCCTGAGCTGGGACTGGACAGATTATCAGGGGAGCCACGTTTTTACCCTCTTCTTTATAACCAATAAAAAAATAAGGGCAGAGCATCCCGGATAAGGTGTCAGTGAAAGTGAAGAGCTGGGACCCGTCTGTCACATTGTAAAATGAGACCTCGCCCACCTCGTAGTCCAGGGAAATCCCCACCCGAGTGGGCCTGACACTCACGGGGAGGAGAGTCCTATGGGAGGAGGTGCAGGCCTCATATTTCCCATGCCTGAGCCACACAGTCCAGAATCCATTCTCAGGAGTGAGTCTGTTCTTCCCCGTCCTGATCACCGAATCCCTACAAACCCCCACAGTCCAATTTGTTTTGTCTCTCACCTCCACCTCCCAATAACTCCTCCCACCTGTGAATCCCTTTGCACCCAGGACAATGGGATAAGTATTAAATCTTTTCGTATTGTCAGGTAAATCCTGTCGTTTATCTTCGTATGTCACAGTTTTGTGATCCTTGGACAGGACAAGGTTGGGATGAGCCGTGTCTGGATCCAGAGTCATGTCCACTGGGGAGAGAGTCACATTTTAGCAAAGAAACAGCATGGGGTTCCCATCCACAGAGGCTACCTGTCACCATGCTCCCAGCTGGAGATGCCTTTCAAAGGGGGGAGAGAACTATAAAAAGAAAGGGGAAATACCCCAAGGTACCCCCTCCTCCTCTCCCTCCCTCTCAATTTACTCACATACATTTACACACATACAGCTTATGTTCTCCCAGCATGCATCAGCACACACACACATGATCAGGCTGCATGACAGGTCCAAACACAGCTCAGCCATAGCTGTGAGGCAGAAAAACTGCGATGTGGGCACAATTTGTTGAAACAAAGTTTGGGGAGTGTCACAAGCTGGTTATAAAAAAAAGTCTGTCCTTGCAGTAGGGACAGGGCCTTCCTTGCCCCAAAGCCATGGAGACACAGAACAGCTCTTGTCTGTTTATGTTCTCCTGGAAGGAAATTGTGTGCAAAAGCCTGGTCTGAGCATGGACATTCTGCTGCTGGGAAGAGAGAGCTTAGCAGTTCAGTGCAAATTATGGACAGATACGAATGTCCATCCTGCAGAACCCAGGTACCACCCTGAAAAAGTGGCACCAGGGGACAGTATTATATCACTAATCAGCTTTCCCCCAAAGGGAGAATGTCCCTGTTCTGCAATAAACCTGGAGTGCTGTCTGCCCCTTTTCATCCATCCTCAGTGATACTGCTGTTTCCACCCTATTGAATT
This sequence comes from Emydura macquarii macquarii, assembly GCF_026122565.2. NCBI lineage: Eukaryota > Metazoa > Chordata > Testudines > Chelidae > Emydura > Emydura macquarii. The sequence continues at coordinate 236,159 of NW_027132530.1, read as the reverse complement.
TCAAAGGAAAATGCTTTTTGCAGGGAAAGAAGCAGAGATTTCTCAAGGAGAAGTGGGGTCTCACCATGGATAAAATATCACCGATCTGTACAGTACCTGCATAGAGCTGGGCGATTCTCCACCCTGCAACCAAATGCAGACAGTGAGGTGAGAACTCCCCTAAACACAGACATGCTGAATAAGGGACAATGTCAAACAAGGGTTATACTGAGGGAAATGTTACTTACTGAGCTCAGCCTGGAGTTTGTCTAAAAATAAGCAAAGAGAAATGAGTCAATATCACATTATCTTGCTGAAGAGGAGTCAAAAAGACCTAAAAGCAAGGAAATTAAAATCCTCAGGCTTTGTGTACACTAGAAAAATTTGTCGACATAAGATATGTCAACTTTCAGCCACTGCCATAATTACAGCAGTGGCTGATGGCCACACTGATCTCCTTGGGTCGGTGGAGTGCGTCCTCACCTCCCTGCTGAGAACTCCCAGGCTCCCTGTGGACCCACGCGGGAACGTCTCCCCTCCCCAGTCCCAGCTGGGAGGTGATCGGCAGCCGCTGTGTCCCTCCTGGTCCAAGCTCGCAGCTGGGAGTTGGGCAGCGGCCACCTGCATCCCTCCCGGTCCCAACTGAGAGCCAGAGGCCAGGCGGCAGCCGCCCATGTCCTGCCTAGTCCCGGCTCGGAGCCGGGCTGCAGCTGCCCGCATCCCATCCAGTCCTGGCTTGGAGCCAGGATCCAGGCTGCAGCTGTCCACATCCTGCTTGGTCCCAGTTTGGAGCCGGGCTGCAGCCACCCACATCCCTCCCGCTTCTGGCTTGCAGTTGGGAGGCAGGCGGCAGCTGCCCACATCCCAGACTGGAGCCAGGAGCCAGGCAGCAGCTGCCCACGTCCTGCCCATGTCCCGGCTTGCAGCTGGGAGACAAGAACCAGCCTCAAGGGCTTGCAGCAGCCGGGGCTTCTCACCCCGCTCCCAGCCGCTTTCTTGTCAATTTCATCACTCCAGAGGAGGACGCAGTGTCTACACTGACACTGCATCACCCTAGTTCTGCCGACAAAAGCCTTACACCTCTGTTCGAGTTGGTTTTATTTTGTCAAAAAAAAGAGGCGGTTTTGTCGATGGTTTTGTGGTGATTGTAGTGTGTACACCAGCACTTTGTCAATAAAACTCTCTACTGTAGACTAGGCTTTAGTCTCAGCCTGGAGCCTACATCAGCAACCAGAGCGTAGCACCTCCTGGAAACAAAAGAATATGGAAAGGAAGAAATACAGTAACTCCACTTGGGTATCTAGTGAGGTCCAAGAGGTTGTTATAGCCAAAGAGGGAAGCCAAAGCCCATGAAGCCAGTAGAAAGGAGCATGAAGTACATTGGGTGAAGTGAATGATGTCTTGAGGACATCAGTTTGTGGCAGAGCATCACTCCAATAAGATTTTTCCCCTGAACCATGAATGGTCTCTGAAGCCCAGTGTTCTGAGAGTCATTTTTGCAGCGTGGAACATCCCAACAGTCAACCTATTTGCCACAGGGCACAACATCTTTTCTGCTCTCGGGGGTGTGTGTGTCTCATTTTGGGCTCCCTGTCTGAGACCTTCCACCTCAATTGGCAGTTGGCTCTTCTGTATGCTTTTCCTCCAATCCCGATCCTCCTACAAGTCATCCTCAAGATGAGAGTGGATCATGCCAAGCTCATTCTCATCGCCCTTGCATAGCCAAAGCTGTGAGGTTTCTCCAACCTTTTCACGTTATGGAGTCAGTCTCTCATACCCTTTCCTCTCCATCCCAATCTACTCCCACAGAATCACGGTCACACCTTGCATCCTGTGCTCAACTTCCTGCATCTCGTGGTTCCTTCGTGTTTGAATGAGAAGGAAAAGTGTTGTTCAGTGGCTGGTCAACAGGTCCATTTCAACAGTAGAAAGCCCTCTACCAGAAAGGCCTAGTTGGTGAAATGGAAACGTTTTTTGCTGTGGTCGTTGTCCCATGGAATTCAGCTGATGCTGGCTTGTATCTAGGATGTCTTGGAGCATTTGCTGCACCTTCAGTCATCCGGCCTTGCACGTAGCTCACTGAAAGTGCATCTGGTGGCGATATCAGTGCTTCATCCCACTCATTCACAGAAGATCAGTTTTCTCTAATGCCATGTTTGCAATATTCCTGAAGGGGCTTATTCATCTCCATCATCCAGTGTGAGAGCCAGTTCCTCTGTAGGACCTTAGCATAGTCCTAGTGGCTTTAATGTGACCTCTGCTTTAGCGCCTTGTATCTTGTCACTTTCTAATGTTGTGTCAGAAGACTGTGTTCCTGGTAGCAATAACATCTGCAAGGAGACTATCTGAGTTGCAGGATCTGATGGCAAAGCCTCCTTATAAGCAATTCTCCAAAGACAAAGTGACTTTACGATCCCACCCAAATTTGTGTCCAAAGTGGTTTCTAAGTTTCATTTGAACCAGGCAGTGTATCTGTGTTCTTCCCTGTGACATTCTCCAGGGTACAATCTGGACTGTTGAATACTAGTTCCACCTAGGAATTTCAGCCTGCAATGACTCTTATCCAGCTTTTTTGATGAAAAACCACTTCTCCAGGTTCTGCTCACACACAGACTTAGCCACATAAAAAAAAAAAAATCATTCCCAGCAAGCATGTCAGGGTGAGTATCATCCAGTACACCTGCTTTTAAATCACTTGGTAAATCATCATAGTCTATGTGCACTTTAGCTAAAGGCACAAAAATCCTACATTCTCCTATCAACACTAGCTCTGCCATTCCACCAGGCAATATGTCAGAGGCTAGGACCATACTCTGTTTAACCAGAGAAATCTGTGCACCTGTTTCTTTCCATCCTGTGCGTTCTTTGTTATTAATTCTGAGACACTTAATATGCTTCATATCTGAGTCTGCAGAGCTAACCCACACAAAACTTGTCAGGTAAACTTCAGGACCTCAGAGGTTTCTGTGCTGAGGACAGCTGCATTAACATGCACTGGCTAGGGCTTGGTTGCTTTTAGCTTAGGGCATGGATCTCTTGGAGCTACACTGATAACACCTTCTGGACTCTTCACTTTTCACAGGAGGTCTGAGGTAGGAATTGTGGGGAGGTGAGCATGTAGCCTCCCAATCACTCTCCTTTTCCCCCAGGGTTGAAATGGGTTTAAACTCCTCTTTCTATGGCTTACACTTGGGCTTGCTCAAAGGCACTAGCCAGAGTAGCCATATCAATAACAGATTTCACAGACTTATCCCACAGACATTGCATTACATAATCATTACATATACTCAGGAAATGTTTTTGACCAAAGAGATCTAACAATTGTTCAAAACTTTCAATGCCTTTTCCCTTGATCCATTTTCCCATTAGGTCATTCATTCTGTAAACATATTCACTTTTACTCATGTCAGCCTTCCTCTTAAGGTCCCTGAATTTTACCCTGTACACCTCAGGAGTAATTTAGAATATTTTCAAAACAGTTTCTTTAAATGTAGAGAATACTAGAGCATCCTGAGTTAGCATTTCATTAAATACATTTCAAGCTTTACCAGACAGTTTTGTAATCAGTCTTGTCTTCAGGAATTTCATGGACTTCACACAGCTTTTCAAAAGTAATGAAGTACACCTTGAAGCAGTCTGTCTCTTTGTATGCAGGACCTAGCTGGTTGCAGTTGTGGATTTTCAGAGTGATGGGCGGGGAGAGGAGTTGGTGGCACTGGGATCTGTTTCTGTTTTTCTATCAGTTCCAGTTGATATTTCTGCTCTTTCTCCTTCTCGTCATTCTCTTTGGCTTTCAGCTCCATGGTTTTCTCATGCAGCTGCATGGATCACTTATGTGCTGCTTCCTCTTGCTCTTGGGCTTCAGCCTCCATTCTAGCAGTCTTCTCTTTCTCTCTCAGCGTCAATTCTTTCATTTTCAGTTTCGTCTCATTTTCTTTTAACTGATGCTGGTGATCTTTTTCTTTTTCTTCTGCCTTCAGTCTGGCCAGCTCTAACTTTACTTCATTGTCACTCATTTTTATGCTTTTCTGTTTCTATTTCCCTTTCCCAAAACAACAACAAAACTGTAACTTTCTTTGACTGTTTCCAGCCACCACACTTGAATTTAGGTAGACTCTGACCCCTGCCTCTTAGGGGATGGGGGGGGAGAAGGTATTGCTTCTGAGTCACATAAGTGGAATATGTGGCTGCTTCTACTTGAAGAAGAAAAAACGGTTACTTACTGTAACTGGTTCTTCAAGATGTGATGTAGACATGTACTCCATGATCCACTCTCTATCTTCTCTGCATTGGAATCCAGTATATAGGTGTTAAATATGAAGGAACTGAGAGAGATTGGGGTGGTGCTGCCTCATTTAGTCAGGGGAAGGACTATGGCCATGAGAAATGAATGCCGCCCTTCTACAGGTACTACTAGGCAAAATTTTCTACCTCCGATGTGTTAGAAATAACCAAACAGGTTGTCCCGGGGGTGGATTGGGGAGACAGAACCCTTTATTGCCTGCTTGTTCCACCTCGACGCCGTGAGTGAGCAATGATGGGGTTGCTTTACAATTCTTTTATCCATAACATTCTTTGAAGTAAAGGCATGCCAGAGGGGAAGGAAATTAATGTTTTCTTCCTACCAAGGCCTTGCACAGAAATAGCAATAGGTATTTTATTAACCTCATTCCCAGCACAGATAGCCAGGAAGGGAGGAAAAGAAGAAAAAGATAACAGACTCTAACTAAAATTCACACCAATTAACAGAAACAAGGTTTGCCCTTGCCTTGACCCCGTTCCCTGTAGCTTAGGCCTGACCACTTGTCCAGCTTTTAATTCTTTATTCTCCTACACAATGCACTTGGCTCACACACCTAAGTGGAATACATATCAGCATCACATGTCAAAGAACCGCAGTTACAGTAAGTAACCATTTCTTATCCTGTTTTCTGATTTTCAGCAAAATCAGCAGGGTTCTGACCAAAGTTGAGGGGGGGGAGGAGGAGGGGGGGGTGGGTGTGAAGGTCCCAGCCTACATAAGCAAAGAAGTGCATGACTTTCTTATTAAGAAAAAAAGTTATGTAATTTGCTCAATGATCTAAATTTTCAGGGTGAGATTCTGTGCTTGGAACCTGCAGTCTAGAGGTACATGAGAGCTAAGTTGACTATAAGCATTCCTGACATCCTCCTGATCCTGGGCTGCCAAAGCAGCCCCTGATGTAACTCAGAGTTTGTCTGCATGGGCCATAGCCCCATCTTCTAGCATGGGGTGATCTGCAGACACCCAACCCTCATTTCTATCCCGGGGCTATAATTTTCCATAGTCCAAAGCACTTAAAATAAAATTCCCCTTCTGGGGGATTCTGATATATTATAAAATTATTTATTTATTTATTTTCTCCCCTCTTGTCACTTTACCTTTCACTCTGTGTTGCCTCCAGAAGCAGTAACTGGCCAGGGCAATGAGAACAATCAGGAGAGCCAGGATCACGCCCAGAGCCACCATCCAGGCATTGACTCTCGGGAAAAACAGCTCTGTAAGAGAAAGTGTCATTGACTTGGGAACAAATCTGAACATAAGAATGTAAAAATGGCCATACTGGTTAGACCAATGGTCCATCTATCCCAGAATCATGTCTTCGGACAGGGGCTAATTCCAGGTGCTTCAGAGGAAATGGACAGAACAGACAGTCATCAATGGATCCATCCCATGTTGTGCACTACCAACTTCTGGAAATCAGAGGTCAGGAACATCCAGAGCATGGGGTTGCATTCCTGATTGTCTTAGCTAATAGCCATTGATGGACTTATCCTCCATGAACTTATCTAGTTCTTTTTTTAACCCTTTTATGGTTTTGGCTTTCACAACATCCCCTGCCATCAAGTTCCATGGGCTGAGTATGTGTTGTGCGAAGAAATACTTCAGTTAGTTAATTTGTTTGTTTATAATAAACCTGATGCCTATTAATTTCATTGGGTGACCCCTGATTCTTGTGTTATATGGAGTAAATAACATTTTCTTATTCACTTTCTTCATACCAGTCACAATTTTATTACCCTCTATTATATCTCCTCTTTGTCATCTCTTTTCCAAGCTGAACAGTCCCAGTCTTTTTAATCTCTCCTCATATGGAAGCTGTTCCATACTGTTAATCATTTTTGTTGCCCTTCTTTGTACCTTCCCAATTCTTATTTATCTTTTTGAGATGGGTGACCAGAACTGCATGCAGTTTTCAAGGTGTGGGCTTACCATGGATTTATATAGTGGCATTATGATATTTACTGTTTTTTTTATCAACCCCTTCCTAATGGTTCCTAACATTCTGTTAGGTTATTTTTACTGCCACTGCACATCAAGGGGATGTTTTCATAGAACTATCCACAATGATTCCAAGATCTCTTTCTTGAATGGTAACAGCTAAGTTAGACCTGATCATTTGGCATAAAATCATAGAATCATAGAGTTGGAAGGGACCTCAGGAGGTCATCTAGTCCAACCCCCTGCTCAAAGCAGGACTAACCTCAACTAAATAATCTCAGCGAGGGTTTTGTCAAGCCGCATCTTAAAAACCTCGAAGGATGGAGATCCCTCCACCTCCCTAGGTAACCCATTCCAGTGCTTCACCACCCTCCTAGTGAAAAACCTTTTCCTAATGTCCAACCTAGACCTCCCGCCCTGCAACTTGAGACCGTTGCTCCTTGTTCTGTCATCTGCCACCACTGAAAACAGCCTTGCTCCATCCTCCCTGGAACCCCATTCTAGGTAGTTAAAGGCTGCTATCAAATCCCCCTCATTCTTCTCTTCTGCAGACTAAACAAGTCTAGTTCCCTCAGCCTCTCCTCATAAGTCTTGTGCTCCAGACCCCTAATCATTTTTGTTGCCCTCCGCTGGACTCTCTCCAACTTTTCCACATTCTTTTTGTAGTGGGGGGCCCAGAACTGGACACAATATTCTAAATGCGGCCTCACCAATGCCGAATAGAGGGGAATGATCACTTCCCACGATCTGCTGGCAATGCTCCTACTAATGCAGCTCAATATGCTATTAGCCTTCTTGACAACCAGGGCACACTGCTGACTGATATCCAGCTTCTTATCCACTGTTACCCCCAGGTCCTTTTCTGCAGAACCGCTGCCTAGCTCGTCGGTCCCCAGTCTGTAACTGTGCATGGGATTCTTCCGTCCTAAATGCAGGACTCTGCACTTGTCCTTGTTGAACCTCATCAGATTTCTTTTGGCCCAATCCTCCAGTTTGTTTAGGTCCTTCTGTATCCAATCCTTACCTTCTAAGGTATTTAGCTTAGTGTCATCTGCAAACTTGCTGAGTGTGCAATCTACCCCATCCTCTAGATCAGTGGTTCTCAACCAGTGGTACGTGTACCACTGGTGATACTTCAAAGAAGGTTGGGTGATACGCGAGCCGTACCGCGCCACCGAATCCACCGCCGAAAGTTCCACCCCCTGCTACCGTGAAACCCCGCCGCCACCAAAATTCCCCCCCACCCACTGACCCCCGCGAAACCCTGCCACCGAAAAGGGGCAAATGGCTGCAGGGTTTCGGTGGAGGGCATTGTTCCCCCCATGTAACCCCGCCGCTGCTGAAAGTCCCCCCCGCCGCCGCCGCGAAACCCCGCCGCCGCCGAAAGACCCCCCCGCTGTCTTTTTTCCCCGAGTGGTACTTGGGTCAGGTACCACTTGACCTGACTGTACCTGACCCGAGCGGTACTCAGGAAAAAAAGGTTGAGAACTGCTGCTCTAGATCATTAATGAAGATGTTGAACAAAACCGGCCCCAGGCCTGACCCCTAGGGCACTCCGCTTGTGATCGGCTGCCAGCTAGACATGGAGCCATTGATCACTACTCGTTGAACCCTATGCTCTAGCCAGTGCTCTATCCATTTTATAGTCCATTCATCCAACCCATACTTCTTTAACTTGCTAATAAGAATACTGTGAAAGACCGTAACAAAAGCTTTGCTAAAGTCAAGGTATATCACGTCCACCACTTTCCCCACATCCACAGAGCCAGTCACCTCTTCATAGAAAACAATCAGGTTGGTCAGTCATGACTTTCCCTTGGTGAATCCATGTTGACTGTTCCTGATGACCTTCCTCTCTTCCAAGTGCTTTAAAATGGATTCCTTGAGGACCTGCTCCATGATTTTTCCAGGGATTGAGGTGAGGCTGGCCGGTCTGTAGCTCCCTGGATCCTCTTTTCTCCCTTTCTTGAAGATGGGCACTATATTTGCTTTTTTCCAGTCATCAGGGACCTCCCCTAATTGCCACGAGCTATCAAAGATAATAGCCAATGTCTCTGAAATCACATCAGACATCTCCCTCAGCACCCTTGAGTGTATTGCATCTGGCCCCATGGACTTATGTATGTCCAATCTTTCTAAATAGTCTTGGACCTGTTCCTTCAGCACTGCAGGATGTTCACCTCCTTCCCATACTGGGCCGCCCAGTGCAGTAGTCTGGGAGCTGACCTTGTCTGTGAAGACAGAGGCAAAAAAGGCATTGAGTACCTCAGCTTTCTCCACATCCTTTATCACTAGGTTGCCTCCCCCATTCTGTAAGGGGCCCACACTTTCCCTAATCTTTCTCTTGTTGGTAAAATACCTGTAGAAACCCTTTTTGTTCCCCTTCACGTCCCCTGCTAGTTGCAACTCTAATTGTGCTTTGGCCTTCCTGATTTCATTCCTGCATGTTCAAGCAGTATTTTTATACTCGTCCCTAGTCATCTGACCAAGCTTCCACTTCTTGTAAGCTGCTTTTTTGTGTTTAAGTTCACCAAAGACTTCTTTGTTAAGCCAAGCTGGATGCCTACCATATTTGCTATTCTTTCTGCATATCGGGATGGTTTGTTCCTGTGCCCTCAATGAGGTTTCTTTAAAATACAGCCAGCTCTCTTGGATTCCTTTCCCCCTCATATTAGCTTCCCAGGGGATCCTGCCCATCAACTCCCTGAGGGAGTCAAAGTTTGCTTTTCTGAAGTCCATGGTCCGTATCCTGCTGTTCTCCTTTCTTCCTTTTGTCAGGATCCTGAACTCGACCATCTCATGGTCACTGCTGCCTAGGTTGCCACCCACTTCTACTTTCCCTACCAAATCTTCCCTGTTCGTGAGCAGCAGGTCAAGAGAAGAACGGCCCCTCGTTGGTTGCTCCAGCACTTGCACCAGGAAGTTGTCTGCAACACTATCCAAAAACTTCCTGGATTGTCTGTGCTCTGCTGTACTGCTCTTCCAGCAGATGTCAGGGTGATTGAAGTCCCCCATGAGAATCATGTCCTGTGAACTGGAAACTTTCCCTAGTTGACTGAAGAAAGCCTCATTTACCTCGTCCTTCTGGTCTGGTGGTCTATAACAGACACCCACCACGATATCACCCTTATTGTTCTTGCTTCTAAACGTAACCCAGAGACTCTCAATTGGCTTATCTCCAGTTTATACTGGAACTCAGAGCAGTCATAGTGCTCTCTTACACACAGTACAACTCCTCCACCCTTTTGCTCCTGCCTGTCCTTCCTGAATAGTTTATACCCATCCACGACAGTGCTCCAGTTGTGTGAGTTACTCCACCGAGTCTCAGTTATTCCAATCATGTCATAGTTTCTTGACTGTGCCAGGACTTCCAATTCCTCCTGCTTGTTTTCCAGGCTTCTTGCATTTGTGTATAGGCACTTGATTGCGATTGCCCTACTTTCTCAGTATGAATCAGGAGGCCTCCCCTGTTGCACCCTCCTCCTTCTGCTTCCTTGTGGTGTCCCATTTCCCCACTTACCTTCGGGCTTAGGTCTCCATCCCCCATAAAACCTAGTTTAAAGCCCTCCTCACTAGGTTAGCCAGCCTGTCTGTGAAGATACTTTTCCCTCTCTTTGTATATAGCTGAGATTTTGTTTTCCAATGTGTATTACTTTACACTTAACAACATTGAATTTCATCTACCTTTTTTTGTCCGCTCACCCAGTTTTATGAGATCACTTTGTAATTCTTTGCAGTCTGCTTTGGACTTAACTTTCTTGAGTAAATTTTGTATCATCTGCAAATTTTGCCATCTCATTGTTTATCCATTTTTCCAGATCATTTATGAATATGTTGAACAGCACTGGTCCCAATACAGATCCCTAAGGGCCAGCACTATTTACCTCTCTCCATTCTAAACACTGACCATTTATTCCAACCCTTTGTTTTCTGTCTTTTAAACAGTTACCGATCCATGAGAGGACCTTCCTTCTTATCCTATGACTGCTTACTTTGCTTAAAAGCCTTTGGTGAGGGACCTTGTCAAAGGCTTTCTGAAATTTTAAGTACACTCTATCCACTTGATCACTATTTTCCACATGTTTTTGACCTCCCCCTCCCCCAAATAATTCTAATAGATTGGTGAGGCATGATTTCCCTTTATGAAAGCAGTGTTGACTTTTCCCCAACAAATCATGTTCAGCTATGTGTCTGATAATTCTCTTCTTTACTATAGTTTCAACCAACTTGCCTGGTACTGAAGTTAGGCTCACTGAACTGTAACTGCCAGAATTGCCTCTGGAGCCTTTATAAAAAAAAATTTAAAAATAAGAATTTCCTTCCTCACCCCCATTAAAAACTGTAATGCTCACAGCATACACACAGAGAAGTTAGATAGAAACATAAATATTCTTGCTGGAAGTTTGCAGTGTAACATCTTTTATTTCTTAGAAATCCAGAACCTTAAAACACAAGAACCACCCAATATAGAAAGGGGCTGCTCCCTATGGCACAGCTCATCCTACCTTGCTTTAAGTTGGCCTTGTCTATAGGAACAAGGAAGTTGGGGTGTAAATCTATCTTGCACTAGCCTGTTATGTACTAACTAACTAACTAACTCTGCTGCCATTCACTAAAAATTCCTGGTGCACTTTGATCTGTTCCTGTTTCAAAGTGGGATAGATCAAAATGTACAGAATTGTTAGTGCATGTAGCAGCGTCCATATAGCCAGTTTGTGTGCAGGAGGCAAATGTGAGACAGATTTATACCCCCAGCTGGCCATAAATTAACTGTTCCTGTAGACAAACCCTGATTCTGCTTGCATGCTTTGCTACAGAGCCTTCTAGCTTGCAAACAGGACTTGGAAAACTTTCACCCCCCTCTTAAAGTGATAACATGCAAATCCAACGCAGCCGTCATGACACCACAAGAACATAGGAAAATTCCCTTCCCCACTCCTATTGAGAAGAATGATGATTACTGGGTACTGAGCTGTTATGAGAATCTGGCCAATGGCCTCCCAGCCTGCAAGATGCTAAACACCTTCAGTTCCTATGGGAGTCAAAGACACTTCATAGAATCATAGAATCATAGAATATTAGAGTTGGAAGGGACCTCAGGAGGTCATCTAGTCCAACCCCCTGCTCAAAGCAGGACTAACCTCAGCTATATCATCCCAACCAGGGCTTTGTCAAGCCTCACCTTAAAAACCTCTAAGGATGGAGATTCCACCACCTCCCTAGGTAACCCATTCCAGTGCTTCACCACCCTCCTAGTAAAAAACTTTTTCCTAATGTCCAACCTAGACCTCCCCCTGCAACTTGAGACCGTTGCTCCTTGTTCTGTCATCTGCCACCACCGAGAACAGCCTAGCCCCATCCTCCCTAGAACCCCCTTTCAGGTAGTTAAAGGCCGCTATCAAATCCCCCCTCACTCTTCTCTTTTGCAGACTAAACAAGCATAGTTCCCTCAGCCTCTCCTCATAAGTCCTATGCTCCAGCCCCCTAATCATTTTGGTTGCCCTCCGCTGCACTCTCTCCAACTTGTCCACATCCTTTTTGTAGTGGGGGGCCCAAAACTGGACACAATATTCTAAATGCGGCCTCACCAATGCCGAATAGAGGGGAATAATCACTTCCCGTGACCTGCTGGCAATGCCCCTCCTAATGCAGCCCAATATGCCATTAGCCTTCTTGACAACCAGGGCACACTGCTGACTCATATCCAGCTTTTTATCCACCGTTACCCCCTGGTCCTTTTCTGCAGAGCTGCTGCCCAGCTCGTCGGTCCCCAGTCTATAGCTGTGCATGGGATTCTTCCTTCCTAAGTGGAGGACTCTGCACTTGTCCTTGTTGAACCTCATTAGATTTCTTTTGGCCCAATCCTCCAGTTTGTTTAGGTCACTCTGTATCCTATCCCTACCCTCCAGGGTATCTACCACTCCCCCCAGCTTAGTGTCGTCCGCAAACTTGCTGAGAGTGCAATCTACCCCATCCTCCAGATCATTAATAAAGATGTTGAACAAAACCGGCCCCAGGACCGACCCCTGGGGCACTCCGCTTGTGACCGGTTGCCAGCTAGACATGGAGCCATTGATCACTACTCGTTGAGCCCTATGCTCTAGCCAGTTCTCTATCCATTTTATAGTCCATTCATCCAACCCATACTTCTTTAACTTGCCGATAAGAATACTGTGTGAGACAGTATCAAAAGCTTTGCTAAAGTCAAGGTATATCACATCCACCGCCTTCCCTACATCCACAGAGCCAGTCACCTCATCATAGAAAGCAATCAGGTTGGTCAGGCATGACTTTCCCTTAGTGAATCCATGTTGACTGTTCCTGATCACCTTCCTCTCCTCCAAGTGCCTTAAAATGGATTCCTTAAGGACCTGCTCCATGATTTTTCCAGGGATTGAGGTGAGGCTGACAGGTCTGTAGTTCCCTGGATCCTCTTTCCTCCCTTTTTTGAAGATGGGCACTATATTTGCTTTTTTCCAGTCGTCAGGGACCTCCCCCTGTTGCCACGAGCACTTAAGGCTGCTCAGGTCTTTACAAGAAGTACTCAGCACCTTGAAGGTTTGGGCTAGTAAATAGAAGACACAATGATAAATACTTTCCATCCATGTCTGCAGTCTATCCATGTGCCCCTGGTCTGAGCACTGACCTGCTATGTAAATTGTTGACTCTCTCTCCTGGTTGAGTAGGGGATTCCTGACACAGCAGGACACTTTCTGGTTGGACTTTTCTGTTATAACAATGGTTATCTCTGTTTGATACAGACCATCTGACTCTTGGGATATTGTTTCAGGAGCTGATGGTAAGAGTTGCCCACGGAGATCTCTCCATACCACCTTTGTCTCTGGGTACCATCCAGATGATTGACACACCATCCGAATCCCTCTGTCCTGATGTCCCTCCACAGAGATGGAAGGAGCAGAGCCCAAACCTACAGGAGAAATAAATGAACATGTGATGATCCTGCAGTGCCCCTGTAACACACTGTACTTCAAAGTAGCACCTTGGGAACCCTCCCCTCCTCCCCCCCATATTCATTATTTGTATATGGTTGTGATATTTCATACAAAGCATGCCTTGTAAGGTCATAGACTGCTGAAATTCATTGTTCTGTTAAAATATGTATATCATTACTGATTATGAAGTTATGAGATTTTGCTATATGGTTGTTATTGAAATATGTTGTGACTCTGGGAGACACCCACAGCTAACTCCAATGGCAAAAAAGTAGATGACCCACACATAGGCAGGCATTAAATGACCATACTAGCCATTGACCAGCAGGGAAATTGTCAACAAGATATTTACAATTCAATAAGAGACAGTTGTGTAAGCGCCATACAATGGGGATAGTTCAAGTCTGTGACTCAGCAAGGCCCACCCGGACATGTTTGGGCCAATATTTTTCCAGGGACATGAATTGAGAGAATAAAATAAGGGACAGTGGCATCATGAGATCACCTTTCTTCTCTCCCACCTACTCTGAAAGCAACAAGAATGCTGGGAAGACAAAGACTTTGAACTGAGGAGATTGGTCCCAGCTGAGGAGGGAATTCAGCCTGTGTATTAAGAACTGTAACCTTCCTGCAACATCCAGTAGGGTGAGAAAAACTGTTTTGATTCAAATCTTACTGAATCTGATAAAGTTTAGGATTTAGAATACGCGTTTACTTTTAATTTTTAGGTAACTATTTCTGGCCTTTATACCTAACAATTATAATTACTTAAAATCTATCTTTCTGTAATTAGTAAACTTTATTTTAATGTTTAATCTTAACCAGTGAGTTTGTCTAAACTGCTTGGGGAATCTGCTCAGGTTATAAAGGCTGGTGCATGTCAACTATTCTTTGACAAAATTGTGAACTAATTAATGAGTTTGCATTGTTTGAGCGAAGGTCTTGAGCAGTATAACGTGGTACATTTCTGAGGTGCAAGGTTGGGGCTAGAAGGATTTTCTGGTATCTCCCTCTGTATAGCTCATGAGAGCCTGCATATAACTTTGGCTGTGCCTTCACATGCCAATGACTGTGAGAGTGAAGCCTGAAGGGGGTCCTTGTCACTAGCAGAACAGTGTGAGAGGTACCCTGATCCAGAGAGTAGAAGAGGACACAGTGGTCCCACAGTCCAGATTGTACCCCAGGGGTGGTCCAGTCACAGCCCTGTAATGAGCCAAAGTTTAATACAATATTATCAAAAGTAATTTCCTATTAAATAATAATCAAACATGAGTCCATAAGTGTGGTTGGTCAGCTAATTTGCCAGATTCCTATTTGATATACAGTAGAATTAACGTTAATGTCTGAGCTGTTCTATGCATAAACTTGCTCCAGTTTAGTTAAACTGGTTTAGATAAACCAGAGCAAACCCCTGTGGGGGCATTCTTAAATCACGAAGGAATCGACTTAAGCTAAATTAGTATAAGCCATTTCCAAACCCATTTAAGAATGTCCACACAGAGGTTTGCATTAGTTCATTGAAGACAGTGCAGATGTGCATGTGACCAAGCCTTAAATTAATTCACTAAAAAAATCTTTGCTACTGGGGAATTCAGGTTGCCTTGGCAATGCCTTGTACCTTTCAGAGCATGGAAGTTGGTAAGAGAAAACTGACTCCTCTGAGAGCCAGAAAACACGCTTAGCGAAACAGAAACTGGAAATTAAGGAAAGGCAGGGTTAAGGTTACATCTCCTACACCAGGCCACATTTTTTTTTATTTTTGTTTTTTACAGATGAGCTAGATGGAAATAAAATTATCTTAATTTGAACCCAGATCCTTGTAGCTTAACTAAGCTGTGAATTCAAACTGATTTCATTACTGCGGTGCCACTTTGTGTGTAGAGTGGCCCTTAGGCTGTGTGAAAATTTCACAACGATCATCCTAGAGAGGGACAAAACCCTCCAAGGAGAGACAGAGAAGGGAGGGGGTGTCTAAAGCCTCTGACCAAAAAAGCCCAAGGTAAGGAGTCCTCTCCAAGAAGGTGTGTGACTTGCAAGGTTTGAGTCTTACAGACTCATGGGAAATGCCCAAGGGCCATGGACAACAATTGAGTTTAAACGGCCAAAGGTGAAAATTATATATTACCAAAGGGAATTGTAGGAGAGTAAAGAGTTAAAAGCTGCACAAATGGTCAGGCCTAAGTTACAGGGAACAGGGTCATGGCATGGGCAAATCTTGTTTCTGTTAACTGGTGTAAATTCTAGTTAGAGTCTGTTATCTCTCTTCTTTTCCTCCCTTCCTGGCCATCTTTGCAGGGGATAAGGCTAACGAAATAACTATTGCCACTCCTGCACAAGGCCAGGGTGGGAAGAAAGCATATCTTTACTTCTAAGAATGTTAGTGTAAAATTAATAGGTTTTGAGGTGATGTGCCTACCCTCTGTATGGTAATCCTGTAAACAACAAATAGGGGTGGGTATAATTGAATTCATCTTGTAGTTGTTAATATTCATTTTATAGGTGTCAATGTAACCAAATAAGGGTCTATGGGGAGTTGCTGGAAATGTATACTTTTACATACTGTTATGGATAAAAGGATTGTAAAGTAACCCCCTCGTTGCTTACTCTTGGCGTCGAGGTGGAACGAGCAGGCAATAAAGGGTTCTGTCTCCCCAATCCACCACCAGGACAACCTGTTTAGTTATTTCTAACAGGAATGATCTTGTTGTGGTTATAAAAGTGAAAACCCACAGCAGACTATTATTGTGTTGTGAGTGGCTGGAAGAGTTTTAAGTAGAATGTAACATTGTCAGTGCATTCAAATAATGAAAAACACAAAGAAAAATTTATCAAAATTTTTCATTATCAGTGTTTATATTACAGTAGCAATTAGAGTCCTCAGCTGAGCTTGGAGCCCAGCTATGTTGGGCACTCTACACACATCATAAGAGACAGTCTGTGCCCTGAAGAGTTTACAGTACAAATGGGCAAGACACCCAGAGGGTAAGAGAGGAAACAGAAGCACAGAAATTTGCCCCAAGTTCATGCACAGCTCATTAGCAAAGCCTGGAATAGACCCTAGGTCACTTGACTCCCAGTCCACTGTACTTTCCACTAGGAAACCCTGCCTCCCATTTATTGTTGTTCTGTCATATGTGCATATGCTTCATATTCTCTAAAGATTGTAGGGATCTGTTAGTTAACCCTTCAGTTTCTTGAGCAGGAATAGGGAATGGTTCTTCCCTTTTATGATACAGGCAATGTTTGTCACCACACACATTGTGCAAAAGGTACAAAAATTTGTGCAAGAAGAACTACTTGAAGGAGCTATGTACTGCTTAACTGGGATGCAGGGAGGCTACACTCTTCCACTATTTTCACTTACAAAGCTACTTTTAGAAGCATCTTTATTGCCACAATGTATTTGTCAGTGCAGAATTATGGTTGCCCAGCATTGCCTTGTATCTTTCCAAAATGTAGAGAGTGATTACATTTAAATTTCTGAAAACCAAGAGATACAAAGTGAAGGTACACACTGCCCCCTCAATGCAACCCTAACTCCACCTCCTGGAGCTGGCAATAGGGGCTGGCTATGGTTCAGTAAGGCTGGCACCATAATAAATAGCCATGAGGAAGGATTATGAGAACATGCTATTGTTCATGTTGTGTTTTGCAGAGTTGAATTTATCAGCATGCAATCCAACTGCCTTCACTATGTCCAGTGTAGCTGTATTGAATGGTAGAGGAATTACTTGGAACAGATTAGCAGAGCTGCCTCTGTAACATAAGGAGAGGTACCGGTGTGCCTTGAGGCACCATGTATTCCTCATTTCACTGCTGAGTTCTGTAGATTGTGTCAGTAGAAGTGCATATGGGTGTCATCTTGCCATGGGGATTCTCCCATGTCTCCTGGTGGCAGACATGACAGTGATCTCCAGGAGTTGGTGAGGGGTAAGTGAAGGCAATGTCTCAAAAAGAATCCCAGGGGCAAGGGTGATGGGATGGTAACATTTTGCAAGTCAGGGGGGTTTGTGTAGAGCAGGCTCAGTGTTTGAGTGTAGACAAGGTGTTTGCTACACCTGACCTGAACCTCATGTCATGGTTACAGAACTAGCTGAACCTCTGTCCCCTTTCTGATCTCTCTGACAACACTTTCAGGTGACAGGCCTCCTGCCTTTACTTGTCTTGGTTCGGGGGAGAGAATTCCTCATTTCTCCCACTCTTAAACCGATTCTGGGCTACAGGAGCCTGTGTATCAACCACTGTTATCCTGTGTGGGCCAGATACCAGCCGAGATCAATCCCAGCTGGTGACATCAGTTTGGAGAGGAACAGAGCCATTGTTTGGCTCCAGGTGTGCACAAAATGATATAAGAAACACAATGTGTTAATATCAACTGATTGTTTAGGGATGTTTGTGTATCTCATTAACTCCTTGCTCTAATGACCTCAAATTTGGGCCACTAACCCTACCTCAAACTCCAAAGAGGCACAGCAATTTTCAAGACACTCTGAGCATGCATGTGTTTTTTAGAGCACTTAGACAAACTGGGTGTTAAACAGTAAACTAGAATCAACCTGAACTAGAGCAGAGGTACTACCTGGCCATAATGAGAAAAATCAGGTGTCATCTCACTATGAACTCTCTGACTTCATTTATTACCCTGTTTAAGACATCAAAGCATCAGAACAAGTTACTGACCTGCCACCTTCAGTCCCAATAAAGCTTCTTCATAGAAGACACCGGACTGAAAAAAACACTTGTACTGCCCATCATCTGAGGGTCGGATGTTGTGTATTCTCAGAGAAACCCTCCCATTTTCAATGTCATCTTTCAAGAGCTCGGTTCTCCTTCGATATTCCGGCATCTGCTCTCCATACTGATCCTGCCCATCACGGTACAGGTGCACAAACGGAGAGTACTTGGATCGGAACCATCTCACCTCCATGTTCTCAGCGCTTATCGTGGGGGAGAGGCGGCAGGTCAGGACGGCCTCCCCACCAACAGAGGCAGTGATTGGATGGTCAGGTCCAGTCACTGTGAACTGTGCTGTGAAATGTACAATGAAAAATGGAAATTAAATCAGTTAGGGGCTGACGGTGGCATTAATTTAGCAATAAGACACACAATACAAGACCGTTAGGAGTGAACACCAGGTACCCATCCAGTGCCTTAGACGTTTATGAGTGCAGAGAGTCACAGGCTTGAGGTGGCTGCATCTCTGTCTCCTTCTATGGTCTGCTCAAGGAATATCCCCTTAAAAGGGAGATGTCTCCCTCTCCCTCCACACTGGGATTTTAGGATTGCAGCCCCCCTGCAATTCACTGTATTTTTCCCAGCAGGGCTGACTAAAGTCCAACACCCCCACTTTGCTTTCTCTCCAAGGGTTATGGACAGTATGTGCCAGCGGTTACCCCAGCAGCCAAACAGCTCTTCCAAAGCAGAGAACATTTACAGACAAAAACCTGACAGAGAAAACTTACCATAAATCAATAAAAGGTCTGAAGACATGTTACACTTATACCAAAGGATTCTCATCTGGAACACTGGATTCTAATAGATTCCAAAGTCTTTCAAACCCTTCTCTAAGGGTTTGTCCTCTTGGTTAACATGCCATATCTGTTGGTAGCCCAAGATCCTGGTCCTCTGTTCAGTTTAAATTAATCTTATTTACCAAAAATCGTTGCTGTCTTGGGCTTCTGGGACCTGCTCTGACCAGTTTATGCAATTCTCCCCAGAAGTGATACTTCTCTGGAGCTGTTACTTGTCCCAGAAGTAATTACCCCCCCATGGTTTGTAGTTCTTGGAGGAGATGGGGAACCCTACCCCATGGAGTAGATTACATTCCCACACCCACAAATATGCATATAGCATGGATATATACCATTTGTAAAGGAGATGCAAAAATACACCGAACATTCATGAAGGTAACACAATAGTCCCCAAAATACTGCCTGTGATTGCACTATCTGTCATACAGAGTTCCTATGTGAATGTTATGCATTAACCATATTATCTCTGAATGGGGCTCAAAACTTTTGATACACCAAAGCCTTTTGTGCTGCTTCAGCGGATGGGCCTCCCCAACTGGTGTAGGGATGGTGTAAGGGCCTGCAAGGTGTAAAGATATGAAAACAGATCATCATCACTATGCAGATGGTGGCTTTAAAGGCAAAGTCAGAAGTCAGGTAATGGAGAGGGAGAAGGTGGCAGATAGAAAAGTGCAGGGGGCAGAGAACTGACCACTGAGGAACTGCACAGAATGGGGGGAGGTCATGTCTCGGTGCAGAGACAGAATTATTCAGCTGGTTAAATTAGCAGGATGGAAACCATAGCAGGAGGGAACCACAGAGCCTGAGTAGCTGTGGAGCCAGCCCCGGGGGTGGAGAAAGTCACTATAAGGGCTTCGCTGAGGGTACAGAATGAAGCTGGCAAATATCCTCACATCTTCATTGTGAGACCAGGTTTAGCTGAGCCCTAATCACATGTCTAGTGCAGCATGAGTGACTTGTGCATTCTTACTTCATAACTGGAGAGTCTGGGATTCAGGACTCATTCATGACTGAAGAGTCTGGTTTGTGACATATTTCTGTCCGGGTAGTGAATAGGGGAACTGGGTAGTGTCCCTTTAAATAGTTTGTGAGCCCAGTACTGGTACTCGCTGTGTTGTGTGTTTTAGAAGCTGCCAGAAACCAGTCAGAGCAGTAGGATGGATGTAATGTCAAGGCCTGACAAGATTGTGTATAGGTTGTAACCATGGCCACTGAAGTGTGCCCTGTGGTTTCTCCATGTTGCAGCTCATTGTGTAAAGAGCAAAAGGCACACACCAGGCAGGGTGAGCAGACAAGGGAGTGATGTGAGATAGATGGTAACAGCAACAGCAGCAAACGCAGCGAGGAGGCTGGAGCTCCTACCTGACGCCAGCCCGTGAGCCTGCAGAGTGAGGCAGAGAGCGATGTAGCCTGTTGAGCTGTTGGAGAACGAGGGAACCTTCCCCATCATCATAGCTTGGTCTGGGGAACAGGAGAAATAAAAAACCAGACAGCGAGTGAGTGTCGTGCAGTGACAGGGACACGGGACTGTGGGGAAGAGGTAACAAGTCTCATTGCTGCCTAACATATATCAGAAGGGAAGGGTTTTCCCCCATAGTACTCATCTGCTCTGACTCTGACCAGGGTTAGATGTCACTGTCTTTAAAACCCCAGAGCTGCCAGCAGCTGATCCATACCATACTCTGCACCTGTGGAGCTGACTGCTCTGCTAGATTGTAATAAACTTTCCAGGGCAGGGACAGTCTCTCATTATTGGTGTGTCCAGTGCCCAGCACAATGGGGGCCACATCTCAGTTGGGGCATTTAGGTGCAATTGTAATACAAAGGAAGAAATAAATGTGAATGGGTCATATTAAAAAGAACAAGCCAGTGCAGTCAAGCCCTAAGTGTGGTATGAATGGCCACTGATTGCTGTGGATGACCCCCCCACCTTCCAGCCACACCTAACCCAGGTTGGAGCTGCCTAGAGAGCTTGCTATGAGCAGATCAGTCCCTGACCCTGGTGATTTTACATGTCACTGACCCATCCTCATTGCCTCCAACACTGGTGATGTGTCAGGAATGAATTCTGATGGGGGTCGCCACATCTCTGTACCTCCTTTTATGTAATCTACATATTTTCTTATGATGCCTTTCAGTGATGTTCTTCATTCTGGCAAGTTTACTTTTATGTACTGCCAAAATAAATGATTTTTAAAAAATGAATGATCCTGTTACTCTTTTGCATTGGTTGCCTTTTGGTGAAACGAAGGTGTCTTGTCTCCACTGTTTATTTACAGGGGAATAGCTAATACATGTTTGTTATCCCAAAGTAAAACCACACATTTTCTTAACATTTAGGACATGAGCTATAACGCTGACTCAGATATTAAATGAACAGTTATTATTCAAAGCTTGACAATTCTGATACTGATTGGGTGGCTAACATTGCTCCTTCGCCATCAGAAGTAATTGTGTCCCAATGTCTGCAGCCCCCCATTTGTGTGGGTGACATGGAACATCAGTTAAAGCATGTTAAACTAAAGGAATTAACTGAGGCTTCGCTTCCCTCCCCTCAATTTCCCTGATTCCCTTCCCTGTCTAGAAGGTGTGACACTAAAGTTGTGAAGTTAATGAACATACGTTACAGTGCCTTAAACGCCTATATGGACACTTTCGTTCAAAAGTAAAGTGACTTTAGTTTTAACAACAGCAGTCAAGGCAGGCAGCAGCCATAAAAGTCTTCAGGAGCCCTTCTCTCAACACTATATTAGTCATCAAGTCTTTGAACTATCTTGAATATTAAAATATTTAAAAATTTTGTATAGTCCAGGGGTATCCCTCATTCAGTTGTTTAAAAGTCCAAAGAGAAGGAGGGAAGTAATGCAGCACACATCATATCTTGTCCTGTAGAAAAGCCTTTGCAATATTTCACAGGTATCAATTTTGGCCTGACAACATTTCAATAAACGGTTTAAGGTTAAAATTTAACATGATCTCTCTCCTTTTCTCAGCCCAGTGCTGCTCAGACATCTTTCATGAGCAGGCAGAGTAAGGCCTGATAGTGGCATGGTAGATCTTGCGGTGGATGCAGAAGGTGTTGATCTAGCTGTACAGTGATTTCCTCTATAAGCAATGTATATAAAGTGGTGGCTCTCTTGTCCCCTTAAAATTAACCATTTGGTCCATGTTTTTCATGCTTTAACTGTAAAGAATCCTCTTGGACCCCAGCCTGTACCTGCTCGCTAACCACACATGATATAAAACTTATCTTTAACTAACTATGTGCTTCCAAGAAAATGTAACTTACACACAAAGCATTTGTTGTGTTTACATTTTTCTTACATTATGACTGTAATATGGATGAGTCCATGACTGTGATATCCACTAAGGTGTGAGGACACAGTCTGAGAGGCTGCAACAAAAATAGTTTCGGCTCACTTAAAAAATTGTGATGTTTTAACTCAACCACATGTGCAGAGCGCAGGACTGATCACTTGACCCAGTGACATCCAGAAATAGGGGGTAGCAGTTACTAGACAATGCTCTGCATTTGTTTCTGAAGCTGTAGGATGTTGTCACTGTAGGCAAGTCACTGGGCAGGGCATTCCCTCTTTACACACCTTATAGCTGAACCAATCAGACCTCAAAGCAGGGAGAAAGTTAAAAATATATCTGCTGAGGACAGTCCTGTCACATCCATGGCTGATCAATGCAAGAGCATGCATGTCTTCTGTGAGGGAAGGTTTTGCTGACAACACTGAGAAATATTTTGAAAAGTAGGAGGATGCTGACATTCATATGAAGATCAGAAGAAAGTTGGCATGTACACTAAGCATCATGGCCACTTTAGAGAATCATAGAAAGTTAGGGATGGAAGGGACTTTGAGAAGTCATCAAGTCCAATCCCCTGTGCTGCAGATCAAGTGAACCTAGATCATCCCTGACAGATGATTGCCTAACCTGTTCTTAAAAACCTCCAGTGATGGGATTCCATAACCACCTTTGGAAGTCTATTGCAGATCTTAACTATCCCTGTAGTTAGAAAGTTTTTCCTAAAATCTAACCTAAATCTCCCTTGCTGCACATTAAACCCATTACTTCTTGTCCAACCTTCAGTGGACATGGAAAACAGTTGCTCACAGTCCTCTTTATAACAATCCTTGACATATTTCAAAACCGTTATCAGGTTCCCCTTCCGTCTTCTTTGCTCAAAACGAAACCTTTCCTCATAGGTCAGGGTTCCTAAAATTTTTATGATTTTTATTGCTCTCCTCTGGATTCTCTCCAATTTGTCCACTTCTTTCCTAAAGTGTGGAACCTAGAATTGGCTATCTGAATCCTCACATGTACCACAAAGAGCAGTACAATTACTTCTCATGTCTTATAAAAAACACTCCTATTAATACACACCAGAATGATATTAACCTTTTTCACAGCTGCACCACATTACTGACTCAGATTTCATTTATTCCAGAGGGGTAGCTGTGTTAGTCTGTATATAGCACAAACAACGAGAGTTCTGTAGCACTTTAAAGACTAACAAATTTAATTTCAACAGGCATAAGCTTTTGTGGGCTTCAGCCCACTTCTTCAGATGCAGTTGGTAGAAATAATACAACAAATATAGGTAACATATATAGGAGGCAACATACACATATCCAAGGGCATTGACAACAATGGGGTAGGTGGATGAAAGCAGGGTATTTGAGACGTGATGACAACCATTGAGTATGAGGTGAGAGTGGGTGATCAGAGGAAATTTCTTCTTGTAATGAGATAGCCATTCCAAGTCCCTGCTTAAACCCAGTCTGAATGTGTCAAGTTTGCAGATGATTTCTAGCTTAGCAGTTTCTCTTTGAAGTTTTTTGTGAGAGAATAGCAACTTTCAGGTCAGAGACAGAATGTCCTGGGAGATTGAAGTGCTCTCCGACTAGTTTATGAATGTTATTATTCTTTATGTCTGATTTGTGTCCATTTATCCTTTTGCGTAGTGACAGTCCAGTTTGGCCAATGTACATGGCAGAGGGGCATTGCTGGCACATGATGGCATATATAACATTAGTGGATGTGCAGGTGAATGAGCCCCTTATGGTGTGATTGATGTGGTTAGGACCAGTGATGTTGTCACTAGAGTCGATGTGTGGGCAGAGCTGGCAACAGGGTTTGTTGCAGGGATAGGTTCCTGGATTGGCCTTCTTGTAGGGTGTATGGTTGCTGATGAGTATTTGCTACAAATCAGACATAAAAAATAACAACATCCATTTAATGTATTTTTAATTGAACTGAGCATCCTGCCTCCTGCTGCTTCTACCTGCTGCAAAAATTAAAGTAAGAAAGTGGTTGGAAAGTTAAAGTCATAGTCTCCCTGGCACAGAGTGACTGTGGCACAGAGATCAACGTCCTCTTAAACAGGCACACACCCACAGTAAACACGGAGATGACAGGTCTGGTGCCTGCAGTCTCAGTAATCAATGTGAGCCAAATTGGGGCATGTCAGTTCTGAAACCTGCTCTTCCTGCTCTCCACTGATTATAACAACAATAAATTCTATTTATATGGCACCTTCTGCCACAGCTTTCTGCTCCTGAGCAGCTACTCGAAGTTCAGGCCCATGTTGGTTTTCCAGTTGAGAGGAGAAACTGAAGGTGGAGTCTGGTACCTTTAATGCAATCTTCTTTGTTTACAAGGCATGTACTAAGCTGTGTTTCCCTGGACACGAAGGGAACCAACAACAGGTGACTGTGTCCTTACTCACAGCACCCAAACCACTCTTCATTCAGCACCTCAAAATCTTTCTGTAGGCTTTTTACATGGTTGTGCAGAGGTACCATTTCAGATTTTGGTGGGTAGGCAACTTTTACCATGGTTCCAGGGGCTACTTGGGTATCTGAAAACTCTAGCTTTTATTGCAGATAATAACTTTGAAATTATCTAACAGGGGCTCTGTATCTAATTCCTATAGAAAGAAAGAAAAGTAAATAAATATTAGAGCCACTCAGCTGTAATACTAACATGTTCTGACACCTTGTGGCAAGTCACTTAAGGGACACTGGTTAGGTTTAAAATTTTAATGTTTATTCTCACTTTGTTACTCTTGAATACAACAATTGAAACAATTGTAGAAAAATCTAGATTACTTTCTATCATTTAGGCTACTTACGTTTTGCAGTTCACCAAGCTTGGAATAGATTGGAAACATTTTATTAGGGCAAGGCCCTATGAGTTTATACTGGACCTCCCTGGGGCTCTAGGGGTGTTACCCTACTACAAATAATAATAGACTAGAAACCGACTTTAAACAAGAGTGAAACTGACACTTTCAAATCAGGTACTTTTCACTTCTGTTTAAAGATTAGTTACTTTTCAGAAGGCTCTTAAACACAACACTACAGTGACTGAGTTGCAGTTCTCAAAGGAGAGTATTTGAAACCAAACACCAAGAAAATGACACATTTTAAAGTTGAGAAAAAAATTGAGTCTTTCTAGGTATATCAGCGCCCCTGCAGTCAGGAGGGGAAAATAAACAGGCACAGGAGCTCTGGGCACCTCTTACTCTTTAAAAAACAAAGTAGGAGGGTCAAATCTTCCAGTCCTTAATCTGGTAAAACTTCTATTGCTGTCAGCACCTCCACTCAGAGATATTAACATGTGCTCAATATCTATATACTCCATACTTTAATATCTGTGCCAACTTATTCAGTGCTATACATTTTATACACATTGGCTCAGGTCCTACATTTTCTGGCATATTCTGAACAGTGCTGAGCATACAGATGGTGCTCAGTGAATAAGGCAAAAGATGACAATAATCCTCCACATAATGGTTTCTGTGGATGCAATTTCTGTTCTTTGCTCTGGAATTGGCCTGGGTACAGCTGAAACCCAAAGAATTTGAGGCTCCTATGACCCATTCTCATTTCTTCCTTCTCTCAAACTCAGAACAAAAAATGACAAAACAAAAGTTTTTCAGTTAAAATGTAAAATTGCACAGCAGCCCCTGCTTTACAACCCAGCATGGGGAGAACCTGCCATCCCTTGTGGGTTAAGTGACCTCCTCTCATCTGACTCTCATTCTTGCTCTTTCTTCATCCTTCCTGACCTCTGTGCTGTTTTTCATGCTATCAGCCATGACATCCTTCCCAATCACCTGGGACTGTTTGCTGGAGTCTCAGAGAACTGGCCTTCCTGGTTTTGCTCCCATCTATCAGAGTCCATTGTGAGGCACTCAGATACTATGATGATGGGATCACATAAGTACCACAGGTAGAGTGGGAGTTTCTCTATACCACTGCTATCCCTTCCCTTTTGGCCCCTTCTTTTCACCTATCCCCCTCACATCTCCCTCTTTTCTGAATGTAACCTTGGCTGTATTTCTTCTATGTTGATAATACTGTTCATCCCTTCTGGTATCTCTTCAACACACTCCTGGGCAGAGTGATTCCTGTTTTATAGATCTAGGTACGGGAGTGCCTGGCAATGCTTTCAGGTTCATCTAATGACTTCCAGATCCTGAATTGAATTGTATTATCAGCCCTTTCTTATCATCATCACCCTGCCTCTGTTTATAAACAAAATACTGACTCCCTACCCCAGGGGTGCAAACTTAGAGCAGCACGTCTCCTCTTGTGAAAGGAAAAGAAGATGGGGTCTCTGTTTCTTATCAGAACTGATCAATAGAAATGGCTGCAAAAACCTGAGATTGAAAGTGCCTTTCTAGCAGATGTTTAAATCTTAGAATGTTAAGGGTTAACAAGATAGTTATGGAACCTGGGTGCCAGCAGAGATAGAATGCAAAGAAAGACCTTGTAACTTGGATAAGGAAAGTTGAAAATACTGAGCTAGAAAATTCCTAGATAAGCAGTTTTTTTAGTATGTATGGCCATGGAAACTGTGATGTATAAAGACTTATTTGTGTAAAGCTATAAAAGCTTTTAGAATTCTATGTTAAGTTGTTGCCCCTTGCATAAGGGACCACTTTCTTTACGTAAAGAATAAACTTTGACTTTGCTAATCTGTTGCTTGGCTTATTCTGGACCATCCACTAGGCAACGGACGTGTTAGTAAGGACCCCTGAGTTTGGGTCCTTCCACACTCTGCAGAACTCATTACATTCCACACTGAGGCTGAGACCTCCGGTATAAAACTCGGGGCTGGGGAGGTGCCCCCCTGCCCTTCCTAAATGGCACCCTGTGAGTGCTACCAGCTGCTTGTACAGATTGTGTCTCTCTGTCTGTCTTGCTTCTCCACTCACTCACATTTACCCAAAGACAATACTTGGTGGAGCTCTCCACCAACGTATTCAAAATTGCCAATTGGGCTCTCACACACCCTTTATCTTAGGTGGGGCTGCCTATCTGTGTCTTACATGTATCTTAAATGAAGGGTTGGAGTCACAGCAGTTTAAACAAGGTTTGATCCTAGGCTCTGGGAAAAACAGTATGTGGCCATGCCATTAAAGGCTGTATCATAATACATACACAGAAGAGGGCTGAATTAAGGTTGTACAGGGAACTGTAGTATTGGCATTTCCTCACTTATGTCTGAGTATTTGACTTTGTAACCTGAATATTCTTTTAACATAATTGTTTTGCATATAATTTCCTACCTTTCTGTGTCAAGATCATTTTGAATTCTCATCCTTTCCTCCAACATGTTTGCAACACCTCCCAGCTTGGCATCATCTGCACATTTCCTAAGCGTTCGCTCCATTTCATTCTTCAAGTAACTAAATGAACAGTACCATCCCAGGACAGACTCCTGTGGGACTCCACTAGATATGTCAGCCCAGCTTAACAGCAATCTGTTAATAACTACTATTTGAATGTGATTTTTTAGCCAGTTGAGCAGCCACCTTAGAGTAGTATCATCTAGACCACATTTGCCCTAATTTGTTTACGAGAATGTCATGTTGGACTGTGTTGACATTCTTACTAAAATTAAGTTATATCATGTCTATTTTTCCCACCATCCACTAGATTAGTAACCCAGTCAAAGAAGGAAATAAGATTTGTGTGGCATGATTAGTTCTTGACAAATTCATGTTGACTATTATTTATCTTATCTTCTTTATCTTACATTATCTTCTATATGCTTACAAATTGATTGTATAATAATTTGTTCCAGTGTCTCTCTGTGAATCAAAGTTAGGCTGACTGGTCTATAATTTCCTGGATTCTCTTTGTTCCCCTTTTTAAAGATAGGTAATATATTTGCCCTTTCCCAGTCTGCTGGGGCCTCATCTGTCCTCCATGAGTTCTTGAAGATCATTGCTAATCATTTAGAGGATGATACAGCTACTTCCTTAAGTATTTTAAGGATAATTTTGTCAGGTCCTGCTGACTTGAATACATCTAACTTATCTAAATATTCTTTAACCTGCTCTTTCCCTATTTTTGTCTGAGATTCTTCTCCCGTGTTGTTAATATTATTTGTGTTAAGCATCTGGTCATAAATAACCTTTTCAGTGAAGACTGAAACAAAATAGGCATTAAAACCTCAAACTTCTTGATGTTATCAGTTATTACCTCTCCTTTCTCTCTAAGTAGAAGACCTACGCTTTCCTTCATCTTTCCCTTGCTCCTAATGCGTTTATAGAATTTTTTCTTATTACCTTGTATGCCCCTTGCGAGGTGTAACTTCTTCTGTGCCTTATAATTTTTGAGTTTGTCCCTACATGCTTGTGTTATTTTTTTTTCTCCTCCTTAGCAATTCATCCATGTTTTATTTTTTGTAGGATTCCTTTTTGACTTTTAGGTCATTAAAGAGCTCCTGATGCAACTGTATTGGCCTCTTACCTATTCTTCCTATTTTCCTTCACTTCAGGATAGACTGAGTGGGTCCAGTTGCCCAGCAATAACACAATCCTACATTATGAATGTTGAGTGGCTCAGTACAGTTAAGCAATGGGGCTTAGTCTATGCCTTGGGGAAGTGGTGTCCACACCATAAAATCCACCATCATGACTAGTGATAAGTGAGGTGCTTCCTGGAAGTCTCAGCACGCAGGCCAGGTATCCCCAGGACAGGGCACATGGGTGAATTCCCACCCCTGCCCGTGGAGTCTCAGATCGTGTAGCTGCATGAAGGCAACTGCTCATGGGAATGGGCAGCACATGCAAACACAGCTACTCTTGTACTTTTATAGCCCTTCAACCAGTTGTAAAATAATAATAAAAAAAGACAGGTGTACTCCAGCAGCGCTGGAGTGTTAGGACTGGTGTGAACCTTCCAGGATCAAGAAGAGGTCCTGGCTCCCCACTGCATCGAATGACCCTGTCCCCTGCTCCACCTTATCCTGTAACTTGACATCCAGTCCTGCATGTTTCTTCAGATACCTGCTTACACCATCTTGACTGTAAACAACAAGCCATTGTCAACATTGACTCCCGCCCAGAGAACAGGTCTGAGTGGTTTCTGAACAATTGTACAGAGTTGAGAAGTTCATACAGACAAATGTTTCTTCAAATTCCACAGCTTCAGAATGCATTACTAATAAATGTTTAGCATTATTACCTTAGCTGGAGTATTCTGTTACTTAACTACACGGAATTATTTAAAAAAAAACATTTTCTATATATAGAGTCCTGCCCCCCACACACAGCTCAAGTACACAGAGAGCAAACAGACCCAAATAGAAACAGAGCACTTTACATACAGGTGTGTCCTCTTTTAGACACTCAGGGAAGTCATTCCAAAGATCACTCCCCACCTGATGAATATGCGTGTGCTTCTTCTGTCACCAAAATCCTTTTGTAACCCACCAAACAGTTTCACATTCAAAACTCGTAGTGATGTTCTGCAGAAAGGCATCAAGGCCTGATGAATCCCATGATTTCACAGCCAGAAAATTCACCCTGGCTGTGCAACCATCATCTAGAATCTGAGCTCTTGGTGTGGCCCACTGTACAGGAGCCATTAAAACTTGTATCCAGCTGGGGAAAACATTCTCCCATACAGGCGCTGTGCAACATAGCTCCAGGGTCTGCATCAAAGAACCCCTTGCAAGCCCCACCAGAGGGGGTATGCTGGGAGTGCAGCTGTGGGCTAGCAGGGCTGGGAGGGAATGTGCCGCAGACAGAAGGGGGTGGTGGTTAGCAATATAGACATTTTTAGCAGTGCTGCCTCCTATAGGTGGCCCACACTGGGTTCCTGTGACTTAGGGTAGCTCCCCTGGGCTACTTCAAATTACACTGGGGGATGTTCTTCCCTCCCCCACCCAGATTAGCCTATAATCCCAAGGGTCCAAAAATTCTGTAAAGCGGCCTTTGTCTTCCCTCCTCCAGAGCTGTGAGTTTTGTGCTGCATGTCCCGGAAGCCTGGCACAGTATCACACCCTATGTTTCTAGTCCTTGTGGTTGCAGAGATAACCTTGAAAATTAACTGAGTCTAAATGATGCAGTGATGCCTGCCTGAGTCTGCAACCAGCCTGAAACCATAGCACTAAGAAATAGGAACTTCTCCTTTCCTTACAACTTGGTAGCCTTCCAGTGCCATGGGATTCAGTATTTCCCTCACAGAATTCACAGTATTGCTGGAGCAGGTTACCCAATGTTTCAACTTCTGTGTCCTTGCCCTGCTGCAGACAGGAGCAGGGGGAGCCACCCCTCACCTGAATAGCCAAGGCCTCAGTCAGAGAAGGAATCTTCCCTCCCTCTTTCAAACATATGAATAATCTGACCAGCACTAAAGAAACCCCCCCTGGACACTTCAGTTCTAACCATCACCCAGTGTCAGGCCTCCTATTCCCAAGCAAGCTGAGAGGGGAGCTAGCAAAAGGCCCACTACAAGCTGATCTAGATGAAGCTAACACACTAAGTATGGTTCACTCTGGACTGAGGCCAGGCCATGGAACTTCAACTGCTCTAGAGGCACTGATGGACAATCTCCTTCTGTCACTGGGCAGGTGGTTGGAAACTGAGCAAAGAGCTATAAACTCCTGCTGACGTGATGCTGTAAACGAGCAGTATTCCCACCCTGCTCCAAACAAAGTTGGGTCAAACTCACCCCTGCCTAGGACTTTGCTGTATTCACAAGGGAACTCAAAATAAAGCTACGTGAACACCAGACCCAGCTTTCCTCCCAGTTTGGCTTTCCTAGCGCTCCTCCTGGGGTGCCAGAAGAGAATGGGCACAGCAGGTTTTGGGATAGCCGACAATGGGACATGCTCACTGAGACAGAGCCCTCGCAGAGGGCAAAGTCCCTGGCTGACATCCTGACTAGTATGGCCCATGGAATTTCACTACAGGCCAGAGTTACAAAAGCATGTCAGTCCCTATAGATGCCTAGTGGGGTTCTCAAAGGCACCTAAGCAAATGATGTGCCTCAGGGCTATTGAAACTAATGGCATCTAGGTGCCTGGGGATATTGAAACCAATGGGAGTGAGGCACCTAAGGGCAATATGGGAGTTAGGTGCCTAAACTGATTAAGCACTTTTGAAAATCGCAATAGTGCTGACCTACATCTTTAGATTCCTAAATACTTCTGAAAATCTGGCCTTAGATCCCTGCCTGCTCAGCTAGAGAAGGAATTACACAAACCAAACCAAAACACCTTAAATCACATCCAGAAATCCTCCTCTGCATTTCCATCCAGAGATCTGTCACAGGCCAGCTTTACCAATGCATGTCTCATGCACAGGGATTTATGTCACTTTGCTTGTGCCTTGGAAATGGCAGGTGTCCAGCTTTCTGGGGTCTAGGACCAGAGGAGAGAGCTCCTGATCTCAGCTCAAGAACTGGGACTTTCTGATTCTGTCTCTAAAACATACCTAGCAGGAGCTGAAAGCTTTGGTTCCCTGGAATTGTGGACAATCCCAATGATTATGTGATTGGATCCATTACAGCCTGGAAAACACCTGCGACCACTGGCTTTGAGTCCCCTCAGCATAATTGTTGAACACCACCTGCTTCCTGCCTGACAGTTCTGAGTCCCTGCGTCAGAAACAAGATAAAAAAATATTGGTCGGGGTGAGACTGAAATGGAAAATGTTCAGAATTCTTGGCCAATTGCAAAAGATTCATCTCAGGTCAAATGAAATGTTTCATTTAGTTTCTAGGCATTTTAATGGCCTGTATTAAAACGTGAAGGACATGAAAGCCTATGTATCCCATGGCCCAGTGGCATGAGCACTCAGCTAGGTTGTGGGAGGCCCACATTCAAATCCCTCTTTTGCCTGATTTAGATCAGGGACTTGATATTAGCATCCCCCATCCCTGGAGTATGCGGTGGTGTTTAATACTCACTCCCAGCATGTCTACACAGCCGTAGCTGAGAGGTGTCATTCCCAGCTCTGGTAGACAGACACAGGCTATCTCTGCTCAAGCTGGTGCCTAAAAATAGCAGCATGGCCGTGGCGGCTGCGGCTAAACACCCATCTGTGTACTCAGAGGTCTGCCAAGATGAGACTTGGGTGTCTAGCCTAAGCTGATATCCATGTGCCGCAGCCCCACTGCTGCTTTTAGTGAGCTAACTTGGGCAGAGCTAGAACATGTACATCTGCCCCTGCTGGGAGTCATACCTCCCAGCTGCTGTGTAGATGCCCCTGGGAGTCTGGCAGAGCACAGCTCCATTCAGTGTCTGAGCTCTGACATGAGCCTCTGCATCCCATAATAACCAGCTCCGACTGACTGATCCAGAGCCTTTCAGAGGTGCAGTTTCGGAGTCTGGAAGGAACTAGCCCCGCAGCCAGCCTCAGATTCTGCAGAGATTGTCTCGGGGAGGAGCTGGCATTAACCTTTGCTAGACCTGACTCTGTCTCCCCTGGCCCCAGGGCCTGTGACACTGGGAGTGACTCACTGCAGCTAAGCACAGAGCCTGCTGGGAATAGCAGGAGGGGAAACATCTCAGCTCTGCTTAACAGGCTTTGAATTCAGAAAAGTGAAACTAAACAGTACCTTCAGTTTCCCCACCTGTGGAGGAGCCTTGACTGCTGGGGACCTGACAGGGTCTGGGAGCTTTCAGGACAAAATGACTTGCTCTGTCTGCCTGGAGTATTTTCAAGATCCAGTGACTATTGAGTGTGGGCGCAACTTCTGCCGAGCCTGCATCAGCCAGTGCTGGCTGGAATCAGAGACAAACCTCTCCTGACTCCAGTGCAGAGAACCTGCCCAGCAGAGAAACTCGCAGCTAAGCAGGCAGCTGGGGAATGTGGTCAAGTTAATGAAAGGACTGAAGCGCCAGGCTATGACGGAGCCCAAGGGGGGGAGAGTGTGTGAGAGACACCAGGAACCTCCATCTGCCTGGTGTGTGACAGTCACACTGTGGTTCCCATGGAGGAGGCTGTCCAGGAGTACGGGATAGGGTACAGTTATCTCATGAGTCAGGCTCAACAAAAGTCATGAGATTGGCTTTAAAATCATGAGATTATGTAAAAAGAAGAGTTTTGGTTTTCTCTTTATTTGCTTTCTGGTCTTTGAGCCTTTCCGGGCACTGGGGTCAGATGGTGAAGCTTTCTCCGCAGCCCTGGGGGCTAGAAAATTACTTTTTCTTTAAGAACGAAGGCTGAAATCATCACATAGCCACTTGACGTGGGCCACACTGAGCACATTCAAGAGGGAAGAGGGGCCTCCTCCAGGCACTGGGATGCACTGTGCCTTTAAGGACACAGCCCCTCCCCCAGGAAATTAGAGCTAATGTCCTGGGAAAGTGGGGAGGAAAAGCCTCTCTGGCCCCCCCACCCTAATTTTGTAAGCACTGCAGCTGGCTCACCCATCTGGGGGAATATGTATCCCCTCTGCCCCTCCCTATGTTTGGGTTCCCCTCTCTGCCATGTCTAGCAGCGCTTGTGCCCTGTTTTCATCCCCAGCTCCTACCCCCAGGCCAGGCCCTTCTTTTACTCCTGGGCCCCTCTCCTTCCTCTGCCTCCAGCTGTTGGAGCCTCCTGGGCATGCAATTTGCGCGGCCCTTGCCCAGATTCTGCCCTTCCCATTTCCCCTTTGGCCCCCAGGAACAGCCGGGAGGGAGGGGAGCTCCTTGTCTGCCAAGGGGGCGGGGGCAGAGTGGGGCAGGGACAGGCGGTGTCAGCAGATCTCACTGAGCATCCTGAGTCCTCCGTTCACACCAACAGGGTCAGGGCCAGGGAATACAAAGCAGCAGACTGGGGGAGCAGCGGATGGGAACGTGACCTCGACTCCCACGGTCCCACCCTTCTATTCTGCCTCCCCTCCCCCCGCATACACACATGTCGCTGTCCTAAGCCTCGCCACAGCAGGGCTGGACGATCATCACCCGCCCTGCAAACAATGGGAGCTGGGGGCAGCTTCTCTAGGCACGGGAGGAATCGCAGCCAGCTCAGCTGGGACTGGGGGGGCACAAACCCTTCCCCTGCAGCAAGGGTGTAGTCGGGAGACAGACACCGATGGGGGGGGATGGGACGGTCTCTCTTACCTTCCCTCCACGCAGTGCCCCGCCTGGGAGAGAGCAGGGGGCCGGGTCCCAGGGAGAAAGGTCCTGGGGTCTCCGCTCTGGGGGAGGCTCCTGGGGGGCAGCGGGACCGTTACTCCTCGATATTCACTGCCCCCGGCTACAGTCGGGTTCTGGGGACCTCCCAGCAGCAGGGATCTTGCAAGGAACGTGGGCTCCCCATGGCGCCCCCAGAGTGAGTCACTCACTGCAGCAGCCCAGCGAAAGCAATTCACTTTCTTCCTGCTGGTGGAACATGGAGTGTGTGTGTGACCCCAGCAGTGATCGCTTGCGTCCCGCCCCACCCAGAGCCACATCCCAGCTGCTCCAGGAGCCCTGCCCCAGACCTGCCTTGGGTGCCTCTTGTCCCCTAGACACAGGCCGCTTCTCGCATGGAGGGGGCATCGTGCAGAGAAACCCCCGTGTCACTGGGCGGAAAGGAGAGGTCCAGATCCGGGGAGTGGGGAAGAAAGGGTGGTTCTGTGGAGACTAAGCCTTGTTCCAGAGTGTCCCTAATAACATCAAGGACAAGGGGGTGATGGGCCCTGGTCCTAGAGAGGATGCACATCTGACGAAGTGGGTTGCAGCCCATGAAAGCTTATGCCCGCAGACATTTGTTAGTCTTTATGATGCTACAGGACTCTCGTTGTTTTTGCTATTCCAGAGAGTAACTATCCTTACAGTTAGAAAGATTTTTTTCCTAATATCTAATCTAAATCTTCCTTGCTACAGATTAAACCCATTATTTCTTGTTCTACTTTCAGTGGACATGGAGCACAATTGATCACCATCTTCTTTATATCAGCACTTAATATATCTGAGGACTGTTATCAGATACCCCTGCCCTCAGTCTTATTAAGACTAAACTTGCCCAGTTTTTCTTCATGTTGTTTGCAAGGTACAACTGCATATAAAATTGGAGCAGTTGAAATAATTTATTTTACCCTTTTGAAAGAGGCCTCCTGATTTGGCCCCTTAGCCAGGATGTGCTAGACCTCAATAGTTCATTCAGTGGTTTTGTCACTTAGAAATGTCTTGCCAATACTGGCCAGGATAATTTATTTCCCCAGTATGCATCTCAGTTCAGTACATTTGTTGGTGCTTTCAATTCTTTAATTGCCTTTACTTTTTCAAGGCTAGGATTAATTCTATCTTTGTTTATTATGTTTCTCAAAAATTCCATTTGGTGTAGGCAGAACACATTTTTCTTTATTTAGCTTAAGTCTGGACTCACTAACTAAGCTCTGAACTTCACTGAGGTTTTGTCATGTTCTTTCATTGATAAGCCATATACTAAAATGTCATCCATAAAAGCGACAACTCCATTTATGTTCTTTAGCATCTTTTTTTTGGAAAATGTCAGGAGCACTGGTAATGTTGAAACGTTGTCTTTGAAAGCAAAACCTTCCAAACAGTGTAATGAATGAAGTCAGGTCACCCCACCCTTTGGTTAAAGGAATTTGCCCGATACCAGGTGAAGTATCTAGCTTAGAGAATACGGTAACTCCTGCCACTTTATACAGCAAGTCATACAGTGTTTGAAGGATATATTTTTCTCTCATTGCTGCTTCATAAAGTCTTTTAAGATCCACAAAGATTCATACTTTCCCATTTTTGTTTATAACAGGTACCATTGATGCACACCATGAAGTTGACTCAGAGATTTTTTGCAATTATGCCATTCTTTTCCATCCTCTTTAACTCAGTTTCCACTTTATGAAATAATGAAGGAATTGTGTGGGATGTATATACACTACATGGTTCAGTATTGTCTCTTTAAGACTATTTCTACTGAATATTTGTGACACTCTGTACCTCAAAGTGGCATTCTGGACCCCCATATTCACCACTCTGATATGATTATGATTTTTTTGTACAATGCATGCCTTGTGAGATATCATTTAAAAGGTCTTGAACTATTGAATGTTAATATCCTGTTGCATTGTAAGTATTATCATTGTATGTGAAGTTATGAAGTATTGCTATGTATGTGTTATTGAACTATGTTGTGAGGTTGGGATACCCCCCCAACCAGCTTTTCAGTGGCAATAAAGGGACACCTAGTAAGACAGATTTACTTCAAAACAAGCCAGACTTGTGTAGATGGCCCATCAAAAAGAATTCACTCTCCCAAAAATTCTTCATAGAAAGCACGTACAAAATGGGAGCTGACTAACACCCATGTCACAGCAAGGATCTTTCTAGCAGCTGGAAGAAAGTAAAATAGAGGGACAGTGACATCATCACTTGACCTCTCTCCTCCCATCTCAACACCTGGAAAATCATCTGGAAGACAAAGACTTTGAATCTGGGAGATTGATCCTAGCCTGAAAGGGAATACAGGCTGTGTATCAAGAACTATGAGCTGCCTGTAATATCTAACAGAATGAGAAACTGCTTGATTCAAATCTTGTTTAGTTTTTAGAATTTAGACTGCAGATTTAATTTTATTTCTTACGTAACCAATTTTGATCTCTATGCCTGCCACTTATAATCTATCTTTCTGTCGTTAATAAATCTGTTTTATATTTTATCTAAACCAGCGTGTTTTGGTTGAAGTGCAGAAAAGGACCTGGGGGTAACAGTGGATAAGAAGCTGGATATGAGTCAGCAGTGTGCCCTGGTTGCCAAGAAGGCTAATAGCATATTGGGCTGCATTAGTAGGAGCATTGCCAGCAGATCACGGGAAGTGATCATTCCCCTCTATTCGGCATTGGTGAGGCCGCATTTGGAGTATTGTGTCCAGTTTTGAGCCCCCCACTACAGCAAGGATGTGGAGAAGTTAGAGAGAGTCCAGCGGAGGGCAACAAAAATGATTAGGGGGCTGGAGCACAAGACTTATGAGGAGAGGCTGAAGGAACTAGGCTTGTTCAGTCTATAGAAGAGAAGAATGAGGGGAGATTTGATAGCAGCCTTTAACTACCTGAAAGGGGGTTCCAGGGAGGATGGATATAAGAGCACTTGTGTAACCGTGTTATGTTGATGGGAGAGCGTCTCCTGCCGATGTAGCGCTATCCACACTGGTGCTTATGCGAGCAAAACTTATGGAGCTCAGGGGTGTGTTTTTTCACACCCCTGAATGACAAATGTTTGCTGGCATAAAGGCTACTGTAGACAAGACCCAACTGTGACACAGAGACCCATTAGTGCCAGCTGACAAAGGGGTCACTGTTCTTTACAGACAACTCCTGTCACTTGCCTGACAAACTCATTATAAATAATTAAGCTGCTTTTGAGGTATTTATCCATAAAGGGTGGCATGTGAGGAGTCTATTGAAAGGTTGTAACTTTTCAATAATCATAAACATTGTAAGATGTGTGTACAGGTAATATTTAAGGACAAGTGTAATTATATGTAACACTACACATCATGGTCTTTGAGTAAAAATTAGTAACAAGGGAATCATATATATCCATGATGGTGCATTCAAGCAAGAGGGAGTTGCAATCTCTTCCTGGTCAACTGGGGATGTAACACAATTTTTCTATTCTTGTCCCATCCCAGAACAGTCAATGGAAAATCATCAAAGATAAATGTAAACAACCAAAACAATTTCAAGGTACAAAGGAACAGACAGGCAATCGGTGTTGTAGTAAGAAGTGAGAGCTTAAGGCCTGTAAAACAGGCTAAGGCCTAAATGGAAAAAGCCGAGTGAACAGAAGTATAAGGGGTCACTCAAGTTAACTGAGACTGGTATAGGAAAGTGCTGATTCTGCAAGGTTGTAAGACTGCCAAAATATTACTAAAATATGTAGTAGGTATAAGAGGTACCAAGATACTAACTCTCTGAAATGACACTTTTATGGGTAGAAATGATACATGGAGTGGCGGTGCCCAAATCAGCCAATCAACGGAAAAAGGTGGTATTAGACTACGTCAGGAGGGTGGCAACTACCTACGTGAAAGGGGGTAGACCGAAAGTGTATGTAACAGTGTAGTACTCGGTGTGTTGGTCACCGGTGTTTATCAGTGTAGGCTGCGTGCGTGTGTCCCTGTGTAGATGCTGTCCCAGCTCTGGCCAGGAAATTGAGACAGCTCTCATGATCGAATGAGTCGACACGACCACAGATTAGCTGAGTAACGAAGGCGCCCAAGCCAGGTTTATTGCATGCGGCACAATGAGAAATGACTTACAGAATATTTCTGGGTCAGTTTCGCATAGGCGGCGTTACAATGGTCTCGGCCCAACGACGGGACTTTCCGTTATCCCCTAGACCGGACACCGGTATTCCCTCTGACACCCTCTTTTATACACTGTTACATACACTTTCGGTCTGCCCCCTTTCACGTAGGTAGTTGCCACCCTCCTGACGTAGTCTAATACCACCTTTTTCCGTTGATTGGCTGATTTGGGCACCGCCACTCCATGTATCATTTCTACCCATAAAAGTGTCATTTCAGAGAGTTAGTATCTTGGTACCTCTTATACCTACTACATATTTTAGTAATATTTTGGCAGTCTTACAACCTTGCAGAATCAGCACTTTCCTATACCAGTCTCAGTTAACTTGAGTGACCCCTTATACTTCTGTTCACTCGGCTTTTTCCATTTAGGCCTTCGCCTGTTTTACAGGCCTTAAGCTCTCACTTCTTACTACAGGTGTGTCTAGGTATAAAGACAAAAGACTGATTTAGTCTGAGCTGGAAGCTTGAAAGTAGGTGCCCTTGCTGGCCCCATATAGGTGTGGTTGCCCTGAACTCTGACATATATGGTGGCAGCATTTGTAACAGTGTCAATTGAATAAGTCCCGATAGCAGCAAAAGTTAATTACCTAGAAGGAAAAAGCACAGGATAAAAAAAAAATCTCACTAGTCTTTCCAAGAAAGGAATAGTGCAAAGCGAGACAGGGAAAATTGAATTATGAACACCTGAATAAAAATCACTGGTTACGCTATGCAGAGAAAAGCAACTCCACACAGATTGGACAAAATCGCAGCTAGCTGATTTACTGTATTTTAATGATCAGAAGAGGAGTGATGGTCCAATGTTGCAGAGAACCAACCTGGCCTGTTGACAGAGGGCCCAGCCGACAGGGATAATCTTGGACCCAATGCCCTGGAGAGAAACAGGGAAGAGGATGACAGAGGAAGCAACTATGTTCCATCAACTGTGTTCCACAAGT
The DNA here is from genome assembly GCF_026122565.2 of Emydura macquarii macquarii. Classification (NCBI taxonomy): domain Eukaryota; kingdom Metazoa; phylum Chordata; order Testudines; family Chelidae; genus Emydura; species Emydura macquarii. The sequence goes on along the minus strand of NW_027132530.1, from coordinate 196,950 downwards.
ACAACATAACCATGGCAACAGGCATTGGACAGTTCAATAGTTGGAACAGGAAAAGTTGCAGCTGGAAATTCAGCAGCTTGAAGATCAGGAGAAGCTGCACTTGTACCAGAGAGAAGAGGAGAACCAGTGCCAGCACAAGGAACGCCAGCACCAGCATGACAGGAAGGACAAGGAGAGGCATTATCAGCTTGAAATAGTAAGACTGTGCCAGGATGACTAGAAGGAAAACATCAGCATGAGATGGAGTGACTGCACCAGCAGAACAATAGTCCAGTAGGTTGAGCCAGTACCCAAGTAGCTGTACCAGTGGGTGGCATAGACTCCAAATTACTTTCTTGCTGAAGAGAGAGGGTGACATGGATGGCTCTGAGGTGGGGTGTTAAACGAATAAGGTGAGGAAGGGGGCCATGGTATGGGACTTGGCTCCACTGCTGTCTGGGACAAAGGCCATGGCCATTTTTACCCTTATGGGAAGAGAGGACTGCAAAGATTATGATTGTTGTGATCAAGCTTTTTAAAAAAAAGTTTAAACTGACCCTTGACGCATATAGGAGAAAGTTTCAGGGAGTCCAGAAACAAGGGATCATGAAAATGGGATTGGTTTCTTCTTCCTAACTTTTCCCAATTCACCCTGCAACAGGAGGCAATTGGTAGAAGGAAATGGCCCATTGCTGTTAGGGCAGCCTGTTTCGGGGAACAGGGAAGTGAAATTAAACCTGTCACTCCTGGTTCACACAGGTGCGAGCAGGAGAATCGGGACAGGTGAATGTGAGGGCGCTGCCAAATTTATTGTGTCATTTGCCAAGTCTGCAGCAGCTCCTCTGTGCAGAGCGCGCTGGGAGAGGTCACACCCTGACAGGCTGGGCTGTTGTGGCTGGGGCGGGGGGGCTCTCCCCAGGCCTCAGGGTGGGTGGCGCCTTTGGGTGGAGATGACACAGGGCACACAGAAAGGCACTGAGCTTGGGGGAAGCACAGAGAGCCTGGCAGTTCCCATAGCCAGGAGAGACACTGAGCTCAGAGACAGACGGTAAGGACTAACTGGCCCCCACCTCTGCCATTTCTTCATTGTAGCCCTGAGCCTGAACAGAGCCCCAGACCTGGGGAGACAGATTCAGGCAGGTTCTGCGTGTTTCTGATTCTTCCGAAGATAAAAAGCAATTTGTCTCCATGCGACTAGGACCAGGCTGATGGGGGATCCCATTTCTGCCTGCATGTCTCAGAGGAAGGGGATCTCTGCTCTGGGGCAGGGAGGGGAGACAGCTGGGCTCACAGGCTCCCAGGACCAGGAGAGGACAGCAGGTGGGCAGAGCCTGGCAGTTACTGCAAGCTGTACATGGCTCAGTGGTATCATAGCTTGTTTGGCGCCACCTGGGCTTTTATCCCCAGTGTGCAGGCTTTGTGTAGATGGGATGCTGGAAGTTTTGCCTCAAGGTCAGAGCTTTTCTTTTAAAGAGCCAATATTCCCAAGTGCTGTAAAATCCCCCTGCAGACTTGGATTACTTGAAACATTGTGTCACATTAGGGCCAGGAGTAATAGTAGAGCAAGTTGGGGTCATTCATTCAAGGGGTTCCTCAGATATAGCCCCCTCCCCCTGAAAAAACAAACAGCTGATTTGAACAATCCAAGTGTTCTAAAATCCAAGTCCATGTGAGGCTCCAATAACCTATGGAAGGTCAATAATATTTTCTCAACTATTCTCTTCTCTCCGTTTCACCCCATTTCACTTTCCCCACCTTCTCTATGACTCGCCCCCACCCCATCCTCCTCCTCTTACCGCATCCTGTGCATGTGAAGAGCTGATCTGGGCAGGAAGGGGACCGGCCGTTGACAAGACACAGACAGCCATGGCCTCAGCAGCTCCCATAGGGAAAGCATTAGAAGAAGCCATTTGTTCCATCTGCCTGGACTACCTGACAGAGCCGGTGACCATAGACTGTGGCCACAACTTCTGCCGAGCCTGCATCACCCAGTATTGTGAGCAAAGGGGCACTGGATCACGCACAAAGTTCCCGTGTCCCCAGTGCCGAGCGCCCTTCCAGAAAGGGACCTTCCAACCCAACAGGCAGCTGGCCAATATCGTAGAGAACATCACACAAGTGAGGTTAAAGCCAGAGAAAGCGCAGAAGAAGAATCTGTGTGAGATTCATGGAGAGAAACTCCAACTCTTCTGTGAGGAGGACGGAGAAACCATCTGTATGGTTTGCAGGGAGTCCCGGGCTCACCGCACTCATGCTGTGTTCCCCGTGGAGGAGGCTGTCCAGGATTACAAGGTGGGAATCACTCTTGCTCTTGGGGAAAGAGCCCATAAATGTCTTGTTTTGCTTCGCCCCAGAGCTGACTGTGGGGGGTGAGTGGGCAGTCACATGGATTAAGAGAGGTGGATCCAGGCACTGAGAAGCTAGGCAGTTAGGGGTCCAGCTGGCTCCCTCACACCTTGCCAGCTGGGCAGTGAAGAGTGGAGCCAGCTGCCTCTGTCTCTCTGCCAGGCAGGACATCCAGGGCGAGGTGACCACAGCCACCTTAGGGCATCTAAGTGGGGAAAACCAGGACTTGTGCCCGTCCCTCTTCAGTGTGTGGGTGAGGGCTGTGGGGTTGGCTCAGACAGTGGGCTTGGGTTTGTACCTTTGTTGCATCAACAAGGTGGCACCTTGGTTTCTCCATTTCATAGGCATCTCCCCTGTAGGCCCAGGCATGTCCCCGTGTGGCTTTACCCAGTGTAGGCGGGCTGTGTCTGTGTTTTGGGGCTGTTAAGAGGGTTGTCTGAGGAGGGGCCCAACAGAGGGGAGATGGAGCAGGTGGGAGCAGGTGTGGGAGGAGGATCCAGTGTAGAAAATGGGAAGCTGCCCTGAAACAAAGGGCACCTGAGAGATGAGGTAATGGGGAAGGGGCAAGCAGGAGGAGGGCTGATCCTGGGTGCCAGGTAGCTGTTTGGTGCTGTTCCATAAATACATAGATCCATTCCCCTCCCGAGGCTTCCTCCACCCAGGGCAGTGCTAGAGGCTGCAGGGTCAGGGCTGGGATCAGTGCCCTGAAACTTCATCTAAAATCCCAGGTTCCTGAGAAAATGCTTAGCACGGCAGAGTCTCTCAGGAACAGTGTCTCAGCCAGAGAGTGCCCTGGGTCTGCAGCACTGACCCTGCTGCCTCTGCCCAGAGCGTTTTCCTGGCTTTTTTACTGAAATGTACATTTCACACAGGGCTGGACTGAGGCAACCCAGGGCCCAGGCTCCACATCCTGACATGGGGACCTGCTGTGACCCTGCCCCACTGGCAGTGGCCATGGAAGGGGCCACCTATCCAAGGGCTGTCAGGTGGGGGTGGGGCCTGCAAACCTTTTTGGACAGGCAAGGGAGGCAGCTTGGAGCTCCCTCCCAAGGAGAACACAAGGGCCAGAGGGATCCTTCTCCATACAGGACCAGCAGCAGGGATCTCCTCCTCCTGAGAGAGAGGGTAGAATGGAGGAGAGGGAGAGAGAGGGAAGGGGTCAGGGTGCTCCCCACCCTAGCAGCCAGGGTGTCAGGTCCAAGGCATTTGAGCTTCCCCCTTGCTGTCAGACACAGAGCCCCCGGCTATGATTGGGTTGGCTGGGCCCCCTGATCAGTGAGGCTCAGTGTCAATGCCCCATATGAATGAATGGGACAGTGCCCCTCAGAGCACTGGGCTCATGCTCTCTGCGGACTCATGCAGGCATTTCTGGGCCTGTCATATTCTGGGCAGGTTTTCAATATTTTCTTTGCAACTCAGAGTCATTGAAGCATTCGCCTGTAATGGAAGCCAAGAGCCTGATGTAATCACATGACTCCAGGAGCTTAGGCCTGGACACAGACCTATAGGACCTCTGATTCGTTCAGCCCTGCCTCCTGCAATCTCCACCTCTTGGACATGTAGATTAATGGCTGTTTATTGCACCCAACATCCCTGCAGGTGAAACTCCGGGAAGCCCTGGGACCTCTGAGGAAGGAACTGCAGGAGACCCTGGAACTGACATTGAAAGAGAAGGCGATATCCATGGAATGGCAGGTGGGTATCTGGGTTTATCCCTCCTTGAGCCCTTCCCCCTGCAGCATTGTGGGGCTGAGGGGCTGTAAAGCTGTAGGCTAAGGTTAGAAACTACTCTAGCTGTTTGGCCCTTGATGGTGCCATGAGTAGGAAATGTCTCTGGTGGGGATCCCAAAACAGCATCCCTGGGGGGAGGGGCAGTTCTTGGCCCATGGACAGTGGTACAGACTCACCCAAGGGCTCTCTGAAGGTAGGAGGAAGATGGGTCACATTTACAGCGCTGGCTGCAGTGTTTGCACGTAAGCCCATTGCCCCATCACACTCACGTGTAACCCTTCTGCTAGATGGAGTCAGCTGCAACAAGGGCCAGGTTCAATATCTAGGAGTTCCTCTTAACAATACAAAACAGAAATGGCTCGACCCCCACCCCAGAATCTGGGAAAACTCAACACCACCCCTGGGCACCTCTCAGACACAATACTTCCCTCTTGCAAGCACAGAGTCTGGGTTTAGCAAAGAAAACTTTTAATAAAAAGGGGAAGGGAACCTAGCATTAACTTGTCAAAGCAGCTCCAACGGGTGTGTCTATGCAAACAAGGTCAGTTCCTGAACTCTTTCCCCCCAGCTCCTCACTAGATGTCAGAAGAGAACTCAATCAGACCTTGCTTACACAAACATCAGACTGAGGTCTGTTCTCTGTGTCAGAGCTATGTCAGTGCAAGGAAGCTTATACTGACCGAACTAGGGAAGGGTCTATACTTAAATTCAGTACCCACTGACATAACTGTCCCACTATTCTGACTTAATAACTCCGTCTCCACGAGCAGTATAGAGTTAAGGTCAATGGAGTTAGGTAGTGTCAGTGTCAATGTAGATACTGCTTTGCTTACATTGTCAGTTACAGGTTTACAGGAGCCATCCTACAATACCCCCCACTGACAGTACAATTGATACAAGTGCTTCTGGGGAGGACATGCAGCAGTGACACAAGACACAAAGTATAGACATGCAAAAGCAATTTAATTATTGCTGTGACTGTATGCTGAGATGACTTAGATTAATATAATTTTGTAGTGTAGACATGGCTTGAGTAACTGCAGTCATAGACAGTTCTTGGGAGTGCAGATTCCCAGGGGCACTCTCTGCAGAGGCACATGCAAGGCATCAGGCTCAGCGCAGCAGATGTTGCACCCGCTTGTGGATGTTCAGCCCTGAGCCAGCAGAACTGGGCAGCCCTGGGAGTCACTCAGTGGGACAGAGGCAGCCCTTCTCCTCTACCAGTCTCTGCTGCCATCGCAGGCCCACTTGTACTCATTAATCCACAGCTGGTGCCTCCTATGACTATAACTACAGGGCTGTGTGCAGCCTGCTGGCCTGGCAGCAGTCACAAAGCAGATACTGGTAGATCATCATTTGCATATATTTGCATTAATTTTCATACACGTTGATACTGGATGCTTAGTGATCAGTGTGAATACCAGTGAGACACGGTACACCTGATCTGCAGATCAATAAGGTTTAATGTGCAAGGTTTTCTATAGATATACTAGTTGAATACAAAGCCTAAAATTAATTATAATATCATACTCACAAAGCCTGGAGAGGTAAGCAGTCACTCAGAAGGCTGTATACAGGAATGGCTTTCTTCAGGGCCCTGCCAGGGAGTCATTGGTTCCTGTAGTCCAACCAGCAGCACCTCCTGCAGAATCAGGTGTTGATGGAGCTGGCCCCTTTGTCTAAGTAGTGACTTCTTATATCCTTCCATAAACAGCTTTCACTTAATTGCCTCTGTGCTCATTATCATATATGCTAATTGCCTCCATTAGGTTTTTCACCCTTGACTACATTCCATTCTCACCATGATAATTGGGGTCATCAAAACAACATCTGGTGATAGGAGAGACAGTGTAAAAATATGCCCCTTGGCAATGAAAAAGTGTATCCCCAGCCATTCAAGGATAACTTGTTCCCATCACCATTACCTATGTGCAGCTGCAAACATATAGTATCTGTATTTTGTCTTATTCTGTACTGTGGTGTGCAGAAATTGAGACATCTGCAAGGTTACTCAGTAGTTTTATTCATCTCTGCCAACCAGAAAATGTCATGCTACAGGGGTCAGAACAGCCAAGCAAACAACTAAAGCTATGCTAGGCCTGTAGGACAGTGGTCAGACAACTCAAATTGCACTGGGCCTCCAACAATACACCTATTGCCCATTTAGCCCACTCACCCCCACTTCCTACATTCATTCCATACACGCAACCCGCACTCATTCCACACCCACTGTCACTGCACCCCTACTTTTGCACCCACCCCCAGGTATTGTGCACACCCTGCCTGGACACAGTCCACACTGCGTCCACCCCAGCTCATTTTGCACCCACCCATTAACTACTTTGTATGTGCACACACAGATGCATGCATGCACAATCAGGCCCATCTAGAGAAATTTGTTACATCTTGTTTGTTGGGGCCCCACATCCTCCCATTTCACCCCCATTTCATCCTAGTGACAGACAGTTTGGGAGCATCCCTGAGCTGGGGCCAAGGTACAATTGCGCCTGCCTATTCCTCCCATCAGCCTGCACACACTCCTCATGTACCCAACCCTGTATCCACAACAGCCAGCTCTGTGGGTTTTCAGACCTTCTAACAGGGTGGGCAAGGAAAATTTGAGGAAAATCCCCTCTAATTGGTTGCCTATTAGCAAAGGGCAGCCAATCAGAGCTAAAACATGTGCTAATGGACAGCCTGGCCCTTCATCATCCTGTGTAGAAGGCAGAGCTCCTGCTTCCTAGCTGTGTAAATGGCTAACCCATTTTCTGCCCTTTGTCCCCCCATATACCACTACCTTCATGTGCCATTCCCTTCTCCATTCATGTACCACTAACTCTAAGTGATGAACTCATGCCCCGCCCCATATACCACTGCCTCCTTGAGCTGATCTCCCACCCCTCCACATGTACCACTGCCTCCCTGTACTGCCCCCTGCCCCCTACCTCCCACCCATGTACCACTGTCTCATGTGCTGCCCTGTGCCCCCTACCTCCCACCCATGTACCACTGCCTCCCTGTGCGGCCCCCTGCCCCCTACCTCCCTCCACATGTGTCACTGCCTCTAGGTGCTGGCTGCTCTCTTCAGCTGGTCTGGCTCAGCACTGAACCTCCAGGGCCCAGCTCTCCTTACCATAGGGATTTTCTGAGGGATTGATGGTTGTTGGGAGTTTCCAGATGCTCCCACCCCAGCATCACTGATCAAAAGGTCACCAAAGGGGTGTGTGTATGCACTGCCTGCCCCCAGTCTGTCGAAAGCAGTAACCCAGTTCTTTCCCCCAGATGGACATTTTTCAGTTCCTTTACCCATTACTGTAAAAACTCACCCGAGTTTGTGATCCCTGAAGCCCAGGATTAGCAGCTCGGCTCCCTAATCCACGAGGCAGACGCAGCAGTGTGCACTTAACTCTGGCTCCTGGGCTTTGTTCCTTCTCCATTTTTTCCTAAAGGAAAAGGTAGAGAACCAGAGATGGTTGATCACACATGAATTTAAGAAACTGCACCTGTTTCTGAGTGAGGAAGAGCAGCTGCTTCAGCAGAGACTGGCGGAGGAAGAGAGGGTAGCTGTGCAGAGACTACAGGCCAACATAACAACGCTCTCAAAGCAAAGCTCTGCGTTGCAGCGGCTGATCACAGAGGTGGAGGAGAAGTGTCGGCAACCGGCTGCTGAGTTGCTGAAGGTGAGACTGTTAATCCACCCATCCATCCCTGCAGCATAAAACTCTCCGCTCAGTAACTAGATCCCTGGATTTAGTGACAAATCCGATTTCCAGTGCCTGGTCTGACAGTTCCCTGGCATAAACAGAAGCCCAGGCGCAAGGCCCTGTCAGCGCTGACAGGAGCAGTCTGTGCTAGAGGGAAAGGCAGATGCAGCGGGGGTTTTGCCTGTCCAATGGGTGGAACAGAAGGTGCAAGAGGCTGGCATGGTCTCTGCTGTGACTGCTGGAATCTGGCATAATGCGACCGATGAGCTAGGGAGGCCATTCTTCCAGTTTAAAGCCGGACAGTCCTAGACTGGTGGAGCACTGTCCCTGACTGATGGGGACTTAGCACCAGATGTGGCTTTTTTCCAGTGAATATGACAGGAGGAGACGGGGGCCGCAGGCAGATGTCAGGGGAGTGGGTTTGTGGGAGGGGGCCTCTGTGCAGGGTGATGCAGGAGGGGTGAGCTGAAACCAACACAGGTGGGGAGGGGGTCTCACACAGGCAGGGGCAGGACTTTGAAGGTTGGAGCAGGGTCATGGAGGAAGGAGAGGGCTCACACAGGTGGGGGCTATGCAGGCAGGGGTGGACCTTCACAGACAGATGCTGACGCAGGTAGGGGTTGGCCTTCACAATTGCGGGTGGGCCAGTGCAGGTGGGGGCAGGTTCCCATGGGGGGAGATGATGTTGGTGGACGTGGGCAGGAGCAGGCCAGTGCAGGTGGGGACAGGTTCATATGGGGGGAGATGATGTTGGTGGATGTGGGCAGGAGCAGGCCAGTGCAGGTGGGGACAGGCCCACACAGGAGAGCTAGTGCAACCACACCAGGCCCTTTTCAGGTGGGCTGATGTAGGGGGGGCAAGTTCATGCCAGCAGAGGTGGGTTCACAGGGATGGGGATGTCCTCTATTGGGGGGGTGCACCAGTGGCCACGTTACAATGAGCAGAGACTCCAAGCCGTGCGGTGACGGGGGTGGGAGGGCTCAGAGGAGGGAACCATGAGCCAAAGTGACCTCTCCAATGAATGAAATGAGAGAGCTGAGCTTCTCATCGCTGGCCATTGGCCCTGGGGGCTTCCATCCATGGTGCCAGCCTGAGACACCTGGGGCCTGAGACTGGGAAATGCTGGGCACCCACACGCCAGCTGAAGCAACGGGAGCTGCAGCTGCTCAGGCTGAGTATCTGTGCACTGTCTCCTTAGCTCTGCAGCAGGAAGTTGGGCAGGAGGGAGGCTGGGGACAGTTTGGAGGAAGCTCTGCAGGGAAGTGGAGGGACAGACAGAGGCGCCTTGGGGATGCTGCTGCTTTCCTTGTTCCAACAAAGCTCCTTGTTCAGCATCACAGAATGACGCATCCTCCCAGTCTGTGCCGTTGTCACATGACCCTCAGCGCCTCTGAGAGTCCAAGGCAGGATAGATGGACACCTGAAATTGCTTCTGGATATTCTGCACAGAAGCAGCTGGCCCTGACATGTTAAATGTAGTGGATTCAATATGATAGAAAATAGAAAGTCACTCAGTATTTTTGCACATGATGTTAGCCCCGCTCATTGTCTCTCTATCTTCTTTCAGGATGTGAAAAGCACATTGAGCAGGTCTGTTCCCATTTCCATTGCTCCTTCTATTCCTGTGAGTGAGGCGCATGCAGAGCACCTGAGTGATGATGGGATGTTTTCTTCGTAGGAGCAATAATATGAAACTCCAGAAACCAGAATCCATTTCTCCTGCCCTGAAGAATGTGTATAAAATCTGCCTCGACATGAGGGAAATGCTGGAGAGATTCACCAGTGAGTGAAAGCTACTGCGTTGGTTTCATTTACATGAGGGTGGGGAGAAGAATTGATTTGTGTTGTGGATGGGGACAAATGGTGCGGTCCACATTGGGACCGGCAGCCTGGAGTGGCAGCTGCCCCAAAGCCAAAGCTGGCTGAGCTTTCTGAACTGGAGGAGAAGGAGCAGGAAGTCTCCCTGCTCTGCTCTGCCCTGCTTGTCTGTACACCAGTGTTGCACCACTTCAATTATCCTGCTATAGTTAAATAGGCACAGTCCTGTGTATGGGAAGGAGAATAGGCTGTATTGGTGTAAGACACCTTTATTCTGTGTTCACACTAGGGGTTGATCTGATTCAACTATATCAGTAAAACCTCACCCCCCAACTGACACGGTGACCCTGGTACAAAATCTGGGTGTGGAAAGGCCAGAAATGCCCTTTGTGTTCCCTGGGGCAAAGGCAGGAGAACACTGGGTACTTCTGAAACTCCCGCCCCAAGAGCTTGGTTCTCTGCTCCGGGAGGGAGATTAAAACACAAGTTCCTTCTCTATTGGTGGGCCTGGCCCCTTCATCCTCCATTGTCCCCATTACCTTCACAAATGCTGCCCTAAAAAGTGACTGGGACACGGGATCGTGAGAAGGTATCAGCACCCCAGCATCCCTCACTGCTCAGCAAGGTCCTTGTGTCATGCTCAGCCCCTCGCCCCTCCCAGCCCTAATGACAGGATGCCGGGTTTGAACCGCATTTGTCTCTCCTGGCTGACTGCAGTGCCAGGTCAGTGCCTGGTGCTGAGCCAGGATAGCAGGGCTCTGGGGAGGAGGAATTTCAGAGGAAGTGAAAGTGACACACTCTCTGTGACCAACTGGAGCCAGCACATCCCTGATCCCCTCCCCCCACTATCCCTGACCCAGCACAGTCTGTGCCCACTGGGCCATGAGCCTGTCTGGTCTCTGTGTGATTTAATCACTGCACTCATCGTCAGAGCTCCCAGCCGCTGGCCCCGTCTGGCCTATTGTCCCAGCATTTACCCCTCTCCAGCAGGTGGGGACCCAGCTGCTCTGATGGCTGAGCCCCTCTCTCTGCCGCTGCCTCTGCTGCTGTGCTCGCAGGCTCAATATGTGCCAAGGCCAGTGCGGCGCTGCTGGGACTGCTCCTTCCCTTGGCACCTGGATTATCTGTGTCTGGGGCAAATGGCCCGGGCAAGTGAGCAGGGACCTGCTCAAAGACACACTCATCCTGTGCGACTCGAAGAGGGCAGAGACCAACCAGCAAAGCACCAATGCTCGGGGATTAACTTTTTTCTTTCACCCATCCCACCAGCCCCCGACCAATCAGTGCCACTCGACTCTCCACACTCTGATCCCAGGGACCCGCAACAGGCAGCTCAAGTGAATTGCTGGGTGAATGGGTGGGGCAGAGTAACCAGGGATCCCTGCCCCCCAGGATCGAAGTGCAATGGGGACGGCTCCATGCTGTCATGCAGCCCTTAGGGGCTGGGCAGCGAGCGTCATTAATGATATTACAGCCGGTGCTGCAGAGACAGAACAAGGGGCTCCAGGTCTGCGTGCAGACAAGGCTCAGCAAGGGGAGCAGCAAATGCTAGGCGGGGAGTGAGTGTCCTAGTGTGGGGAGGCTGGGAGCCAGGTAGGAGGATATAGGGCAGAATGTGCGATCTGGGATGGGGAATCCTGAAGCCAGATGGGAGGATCAGGCAGGGTCTCAATAACACCCAGTTCCCAGTGCATTCTGTTCAGCGGCACAGGTGGAGTCAGATCTGCAGTGAGGGGCACACACAGACAGACTAGAGAGAGCGAGGCCTTATCTGCATGGGGAAGTGGCTGTAAGTCAGTCAACTGGGTTCCATGTTGTGCACACACTCCCATATTTTGCTCTGGCAGCGGCTGAGCTTGGATCAGCTCAGGTCAATTCCTGACCCATCTGCAGCTAAACCCAATCAGCCATGTCCACACAGAGCTGGGAGAGTCACACAGGGGTTTACACTGGCATCACCAGAGCAGTGTTCAGATTTCTCATGTGGCCAAGCCCTGGGGTTCTCATGTACTGACCAGGGTCTGCAGAGATCCTGGCCTTGTCACCCTGCTTGCCTTCAGCAGGGAAATCTGGCCTGTCCCACTCCTCATGCCCCACACACACATGCCCTCAGCAGCACAGAGACGTCACAGCCGCCTTGTGGCTCAGACTAGACTGGAGCAAGGCTGGTCCCTCATAGAATCATAGAATATTAGAGTTGGAAGGGACCTCAGGAGGTCATCTAGTCCAACCCCCTGCTCAAAGCAGGACTAACCTCAGCTATATCATCCCAGCCAGGGCTTTGTCAAGCCTCAGCTTAAAAACCTCTAAAGATGGAGATTCCACCACCTCCCTAGGTAACCAATTCCAGGGCTTCACCACCCTCCTAGCGAAAAACTTTTTCCTAATGTCCAACCTAGACCTTCCCAACTGCAACTTGAGACCATTGCTCCTTGTTCTGTCATCTGCCACCACTGAGAACAGCCTAGCCCTATCCTCCCTGGAACCCCCTGTCAGGTAGTTAAAGGCCGCTATCAAATCCCCCCTCATTCTTCTCTTTTGCAGACTAAACAAGCCCAGTTCCCTTAGCCTCTCCTCATAAGTCCTGTGCTCCAGCCCCCTAATCATTTTTGTTGCCCTCCGCTGGACTCTCTCCAACTTGTCTACATCCTTTTTGAAGTGGGGGGCCCAAAACTGGACACAATACTCTAAATGCGGCCTCACCAATGCCGAATAGAGGGGAATAATCACTTCCCGCGTCCTGCTGGCAATGCCCCTCCTAATGCAGCCCAATATGCTATTAGCCTTCTTGACAACCAGGGCATACTGCTGACTCATATCCAGCTTTTTATCCACTGTTACCCCCAGGTCCTTTTCTGCAGAACTGCTGCCTAGCTCATCGGTCCCCAGTCTATAGCTGTGCATGGGATTCTTCCTTCCTAAGTGGAGGACTCTGCACTTTTCTTTGTTGAACCTCATTAGATTTCTTTTGGCCCAATCCTCCAGTTTGTTTAGGTCCTTCTGTATCCTATCCCTACTTTCCAGGGTATCTACCACTCCCCCCAGCTTAGTGTCATCCGCAAACTTGCTGAGGGTGCAATCTACCCCATCCTCCAGATCATTAATGAAGATGTTGAACAAAACCAGCCCCAGGACCGACCCCTGGGGCACTCCGCTTGTGACCGGTTGCCAGCTAAACATGGATCACTACTCGTTGAGCCCTATGCTCTAGCCAGTTCTCTATCCGTTTTATAGTCCATTCATCCAACCCATACTTCTTTAACTTACTGATAAGAATACTGTGAGAGACAGTATCAAAAGCTTTGCTAAAGTCAAGGTATATCACATCCACCGCCTTCCCTACATCCACAGAGCCAGTCACCTCATCATAGAAAGCAATCAGGTTGGTCAGGCATGACTTTCCCTTGGTGAATCCGTGTTGACTGTTCCTGATCACCTTCCTCTCTTCCAAGTGCCTTAAAATGGATTTCTTAAGGACCTGCTCCATGATTTTTCCAGGGATTGAAGTGAGGCTGACCGGTCTGTAGTTCCCTGGATCCTCTTTCCTCCCTTTTTTGAAGATGGGCACTATATTTGCTTTTTTCCAGTCCTCAGGGACCTCCCCCTGTTGCCACGAGCTTTCAAAGATAATAGCCAATGGCTCTGAAATCACCTCAGCCAATTTCCTCAGCACTCTCGGGTGCATCGCATCCGGCCCCATGGACTTGTGTATGTCCAATCCTTCTAAATAGTCTTGGTCCTGTTCCTTCAGCACTGCGGGATGTTTGCCTCCTTCCCATTCTGTGCCACCCAGTACAGTTGTCTGGGAGCTGACCCTGCACCGAGCCAGTCTGCAGCAATATCACTGGCACAATACACACAGCCCCAATGCTATCCCACGATGCTCCTGCCCTGTCAGTGGCTCTGATCTCTCAGAACACTGGTTCTGTCACCTGTCCAGCTGGCTGCATCCAGGCCTGAGAGCAGCATGTGTGATCCCAGACCCCCTCTGCTCCCAACATGGGAGGGGGATGAGTACCTGCCCCAGTCCCTGATCCATGGGACACAGCTGTGTATTTGCTGGGTGCACAGAGCTCTCCGGGTTACACTTTCATGCTGACACAGGAATCTGTGCTGGGAGGCCACACAGCCCAGGAAGCCGAGGATGCTCGCTCCTCTGACCTGGGGGGTGAAGGGAGGAGCCCTGGGGCTGCTGTTCCCTGTCCCAGGAATGGGATGAAGAGGATGTGGCCACAGACAATGTCCCTGCATGTGCGGTGAGGGCAGACCCGGCTCTCACAGCGGGTGCAGCCTGTCAGCACCGCAGGGGCAGGGAGAGCTGGGCCAGGGGCAGAAACGCTGTCAGAGCTCAGGGTCCCTGAGAAACCCCTTCCCGTCGGGGCCTGTTAAGCCTGTAAACTGCGTGTGGAGAGTCCGGGCAGCCCCCGCCTGGAGCAGCTGTTTGCGGCGTGCACGAGTCCTGCAGACTCACCGGGCAGCATATCTGTGCCACAGGCCACAGAGCTTCATGGAGGGGACTCACACACCCTGCTGGCAAAGCCTATTTCCTCACCTCCCTCTGCGTCAGGGAAGAATCAGCCTTGGAAGGAAAATCCCTTTGTGCCCAGAGGGTTATTTAATATTTTGCCTCCATTTCCCCCTCTGGGTAACTGTGATTTATAATCAGGGATTCAGCAGTGATTAAAGAGAAATTAACCTGTGTCCCTGTTAATCTCAGTGACCAGCCCCCAGCACTGACTCTGTGACTCTCTCTCCCCAGTGGATGTGACTCTGGATCCAGAAACAGCGAATCCCTGGCTTGTCCTGTCTGAGGATCAGAAAAGTGTTAAACCTAGAATCAGAAAACAGTGTTTGCCCAACAGCCCAGAGAGATTTGATACTATGCCCAGCGTCCTGGGTGCCGAGGGACTCACGGGTGGGAGGTACTACTGGGAGGTGGAGGTGGGAGACAAGATTTATTGGATTCTGGGGGTTTGTAGGGAATCTGTGAGCAGAAAGGGAGAGGTCAGAGCATCCCCTGCGAATGGATACTGGGCCATGCGGCTGTGGGATGGGAAATACGAGGCCTGCACCTGGCCTTCCATCTCCCTCCCCGTGAGCGTCAGGCCCAGCCGGGTGGGGATTTTCCTGGACTATGGGGGGGGCGAGGTCTCATTTTACAATGTGACTGACAGGTCCCATCTCTTCACTTTCACTGACACCTTCTCTGGGATGCTCCGCCCCTATTTCTATCCTGGTTACAATGCTGGGGGTAAAAACGCGGCTCCCCTGATCATCTGCTCGGTCCCAGACCAGACCAGAGGGAATCTCTGTCCCATACAGTGACATTCGCAGCAGAGACTGTCCCCTCCCAGCACTGACCAGCCCCCAGGCCTGTTTCCAGGGGATGCTCTAAAGGGCACCACCTGCCTGCCCCCCGCCATACCCCTACCCCCTCAGTTACCAGCACCAGGCCTGTGAGCTGGAGGAGGAGAGAGGGGCAGAGAAGGAGGTAGATGGGAGCAGGCTGCTGGATTGTGGGGGACGTAGGGTAGGACAATGTCAGGCTGCTGGGCTGGGGAGGCAGGGTTGGAGGGGTTGTCATGCTGGTTGGATATGGGGCAGGGCATTTAGTATATGGTTTAACATCAGTATGTCAAAATCATAATAATTCATGTGAGATATGTCATGATAGGTACTGTTAGAAAGGTTAAAATGTGTTAGGTAAGATGATAATACTTATGTTCATGTGTGATATATGTTATGGATATATTTAATATACCTGTATTTCAAATTGTGCTGCCTGAGACACACCCTAGACAGGATGGCGGCAGGACAATAGCTTGCTTAATGGCCCATTAAGACACTCACAGAGGCCAGGGGCCCAGGGGAGAGACCAGAGATATGCCTGATAAGCCACCAGGATTTGCCCATGTGACTCTAGACTCCATTTTAGTTCATGTAAAATCTCACAAGCAGCCTGGTGAGGGCCAGGGGGTATATAAGGCAGAGCCCTGGGAATCCATTTTGTCTTTCAGTTGGAAATCAGCTCCAGCTACCAACTTACCTCTGGATCAGCTCATCTACAACTGAACTGAAGCTGTGAAACAAAGGATTGAGGCCCATCCAATTACTGGATGTACACCAGAGAAACTTTACAAGCCTGCAAACTCCACAATTCTTCTAGAAACTTGATGTATATGGACTTTTAATCATTTGTATGTATCTGATTGCTCTAATCCTTTAACGTTTCTCTTATGGTTTGTTTCTTTCTTTTATAATAAACCTTTAGTTTTAGTTATTAAAGGATTGGCTGGCAGCATGGTATTTTGGGTAATATCCAAATTTATATTGAACTGATACTGTAGCTGACCCTTTGGGGTCAGAGGGAACCTTTTTAGTAAAGAGCATAGAGTTTAAATAACTGGTCTCTTTGCGGGACCTAGTGGCTGATTGGAAGCTGGAGACTGGAAGGCAATAAAGGGAGCTGTGTATATTTGTATTTTGGGCTTCTTGATAACCAGTGTGGGGAATCAGAAGCACTTTTTGTAGCTGGTTGGGAAGCCTGGATTCAGTGCTACCCACCAGCGCTGGGAGAATCTGCTCTCCTTTTACAGCCTGCCCTGACCTTGGCATTTCAGGCGGCTGCCCTAGGCACGGAAGGGTTACAGGGGTGTCTGGGGGTACAATGTCAGGGATGTCTGCAAGGCTGTGGGGGGCATGGGCAGAGGGGGTGCAGGCTGCTGGGCTGTAGGGGTGGAGGGCTATAGGGGTGTGTGTGGGTGCAATGTTAGGGATGGCTGCTGTGGCTGAGGTTGGGGTCAGCAGGAGGTTGCAGTAGCAGGAAGGGAAGAACCCAGATCAAAGAGGAAGACTTCAGGACGGGGGCAGGGATGAAATGAGAGGTGGAGGAGAAAGAGGCTACAAGGAGGAAGAGCCCTGGTGGAAATGGCAGAGAGGAGGAGCTCTGAGAAGGAAGGTGGCAGGTCCTGTGGAGGGGCAGGGTGGGCAGAAGGGAGGGATCCAGAAGCAGAGAAGGCTGGAGCCAGGGACGGGAGGCATGGGGGAGGGGTCTGGGCCCTGCCTGCACTCTCCGTCTCCTGGGGAGTCACTGAGTGCACAGTGGCTCCCAACACCCTCAGAGCATGGCCGGGTGCTGCACTGTAGGTAGGACTGACCCACGTACCCTCTGTACCCTAAGCCATGCTGCCCCATGGGGCATCTGCAGAGCCCAGCGCAATTTGGGGGAAAGGGAGCATGGATCAGAACCGTGTTCTACGGCAAACCCCATGCGGGTGTTGGTTAGGCTGGGCCAGATCAGGCCAGTTGTTCAGTGACCAGATCCCCAGGCCAGTGGTTTGGTGGTGCAGACAGGCCCACAGAGGGGGATGGGTGGAGGAGGGCAGAGAAATGGAGGGAAAACAGATCCTGGGCATGATGGAGAGAGGGCAGTGGCCAGTGAAAGGAGTACCATCCAGTTGAGAAAGAGAGATGAGTGAGTTACAATCAGTGAAGCCATTTGTCTGATATTAAACTGGACATGCTTCATTTTGAGTGGTTTGTCACCAGTCGGGTACTGAGATATGGGTTTGTCTGGTACTGGATGAGGGACACAATTTTTAAGAGCACTCTGCTTTGCCTACAAGGTCACGTCAGTGGGCTAGGGTGACGCCTTTAAAAATGGCACGCCTGTGAATCATGACCTCTCGTGCACTGTGCGTACAAGGTTATACCAGCAGGGGTGGGCAGCACACCCTTCAAACTGATGTCCCTCGTATGACATGATCTCACATGCAGCGAGTGTGAAAAGCCACGCCAGTGGGGGCGGGTCCATGCCATTCCCAGAATTACCAGCATGGCCTGTATTCCAGGAACATGTGAGTGGCCAACATGACTGGTCTATACTACAGAGTTTTGTCAACAAAAGTCAGCTTTTGCTGACAAAACAGTGGAGGTGTACACACCACGATGATCCTCCCATCAACAAAACTCCCCTGCTTTGCCGACAAAATAAAACCACCTTAACGAGATGCGCAGAGCTTTTTGAGGCAAAGTTAGATCGACAAAGCGTCAGGGTAGAGAGAACCAGGAGAGAGTTTTAGCAGAACACAAGCGAATGATAAACTGCTCCATTTGCTCCTTCATGGCTTTTAAGTCCCTAAGAACGCTGCAGGGTGAATACATGAATGCTCGCCACACGCAGCCAATACAGAACTGCTTACCATGTCCTCTCCAAACTCCTCCCACACATTGCTTTCAACTTCTTGGCCTCTTTCAGTACTCTGTTCCCTCCACCCTTTCAGACGGCTTCCAAAATGACAGCTGGACTTACACAGAGCTATGAGAGCCCATTCTGCACTTCGCTGTTTTCTCCTTTCGCACCCAGCATTCTGTGTGTGCTATTAATTGTTATTTAATAAAAACATTTTCTCTGAAAGATAACCAATCTCTATTTATCTCCTACACATGGTGGTTGCTGCTGGAATTGATACATGGTGGCAACTGGATCATTTGCAGAGTACAAATCATGGTGAGGAATCATCCAAATGGCCAAATAAGCTGACTAGCAGTCAGAGCACGGCACAGTGTTGTTTACAAAGAAACCTTACTAGTGCTCATCATGAAAATGGTGCCTCAAGGCCTCCTTGATTTGAGTGGCTCCCCATTGTGCCCCTGTAATAGCCCTGATTGTAGAATCATAGATGTTAGGGTTAGAAGGCACCTCAGGAGGTCATCTAGTCCAGCCCCCTGCTCAAAGCAGGATTAACCTCAGCTAAATCATCCCAGCCAGGGCTTTGGCAAGCTGGGCCTTCAACACTTCTAAGGATGGAGATTCCACCACCTCTCTAGGTAACCCATTCCAGTGCTTCACCATCCTTCTAGTGAAAATGTTTTCCTAATATCCAACTGAGACCTCCCCCACTGCAACTTGAGACCATTGCTCCTTGTTCTGTCATCTACCAATGAGAACAGCCTCGTTCCATCCTCCCAGGAACCCCCTATTCAGGTTGTTGAAAGCTGCTATCAGATTCCCCCTTACTCTTCTTTTCTGCAGACTAAACAAGCCTAGTTCCCTCAGCCTCCCCTCATAAAGCATGTGCCCCAGCCCCTTACTCGTTTTCCTTGTCTTCCGCTTGACTCTCTCCAATTTGTCCACATCCTTTCCATGGTGGGGGGCCCAAAACTGGATACAATACTCCAGATGTGGCCTCACCAGTGCCAAATAGAGGGAAATAATCACTTTCCTCGATCTGCTGGCAATGCTCCTACTAATGCAGCCCAATATGCTGTTAGCCTTCTTGGCAACAAGGGTACACTGTTGACTCATATCCAGTTTCTTGCCCACTGTAACCCATAGGTCCTTTTCTGCATAACTGCTGCTTAGCCAGTCGGTCCCCAGCCTGTAACAGTGCATGAGATTCTTCTGTCCTAAGTGCAGGACTCTGCACTTGTCCTCATTGAACCTCATCAGACTATTTTTTGGACCAATCCTCCAATTTGTCTAGGTCAATCTGTGTCCTATCTCTACCCTCCAGAGTATCTACCACTCCCCCCAGTTTAGTGTCATCTGCAAACTTGCTGAGGGTGCAATCCACCCCATCACCCAGATCATTAATGAAGATGTTGAATAAAACCGCGTCAGGACCGACCCCTGGGGTTCTCTGCTTGTCACTGGCTGCCAGCTAGACATCAAGCTGTTGATCACTACCCATTGAGCCTGATGTCACAGGAGCCAAGGGTGGGATCCTATGGGAGGCAACACAGAACTGTCAAAAATGCCCATAGTGCTAAATGTATGAACCCACCCCCTTCTGCCTCCAGCACATTCCCTCCCATTCTCTCTAGCCCCCTGCTGCATTCCCAGCACAACCCTTATGATTGGTCTTGCAAGGGGCCCTTTGATGCAAAGCCTGCAGCTGTGTTGCACAGTGTCTGTATGGGGGAAATTCTTCCACAGCCAGATACAGGGGCCCCAGGACAGTGCCACAGTGGGCCGGGCCAAGAACTCATGTTCTGGAGGATGATTGCACAGCCAGTGTGAATTTGTTGGCTGGGTAGTCATGGGATTCACCGGGACTTGACCTTCCTGCAGAATGCGACTGTGAGTTTTGAATGTGAAACTATTTGATGGGATTGCAAAAGGTTTGTGGTGACAGAGGAAGGATACATAGATCTTGCTGGTGTAGAGTGACCTTTCGAATGTCTTCTCTGTCAGAAAGAGAACACACCTGTGTTTAACTTTCTGTGTTTGTATTTGTGTGTGTTTGCTCTCTGTGTACTTGGGGTGTGCCAGGGACCTCTTATGTATAGAAAAATGTTTCTAAAAACAAAATATTCATATAGCTGTATGTCATATATAGTCATAAAATTCAATTAATTGACTGCTCCAGATATGGTAATAATGCAGAATACTTATTAGTGAAGTATTGTGGAGCAGTGGAGTTTTAGGGGAAACATTTATCTGTATGAACTTCTCACTCCTGTACAATTTTATGCAAACCATTCAGACTGGTTCTCTGGTCTCTGACATCGACAATGGCTGGTTGTTTACAGTCAGGATGGTTTAAGCAGGTATCCGAAGAAATACGCAGCTTTCTGATTCATGGTAAATACAGGTAAATACCTCCAAGTGATCTGAAACTCTCAGAGAAATCACCTCTTTGCTTCGGGTTTTCTGGCTGCTTGAACAGTTGTTTTTCACATCTCATGTTACAAAGAGATCTTAGTTCCTGGTCCTGTTTTGGGACTCACAGGCAGGCACTCATACTGAAGCTTTTGTGCTGCATTCTGTGCTAACAGGGTCTGTCTTCATGGTGGAGTTAACTCAGGCTCTTACTCAGGCATTGCCCAACCCTCCTTTCTGTCCACAAACAAAACCCTCTCTTTCCAGTTTGGTGGTACTTTCAGCCCAGGTGACTTAGGCAATCACTTACATCACAAATTATTAATAATGAATATACAAGATGATTTCTCTATGCCTGTCCACATAATATGGTTTCTGATAGGTCCTGGTGCCTCTTTGGCTGAGCAGCGGTTGAAATTCAGGACATGGGTGGGAGGGGCGAGGAGAGGAAGGGTCTCCATTTGGGTGAGTAATCTCAGATATGAAGTCAAGGTTATCTTCAGAGTCATCTAGTTATTTACAGAAATGCACAATAAATCCTGGTCCCCTGAACAGCAGTGGGGATGTATAGCGCACAGGCGCCTACACAAATTCCATGCCTGACACTCCAGCCCTGTGCCCAAGAAGCAGCTCTCTTTAGCTCCGCTTCCTTGCAGCAGCATCCTGCTACTACTAATGCTAACTCACACAGCACAGAGCCAACCCCCAGCCGCTGCATTTGGAATATAGGGGCTCCTTTTTGTAGGAAGGGGAGGGGGTTTGTCCAGACTAACTCAAATTAATGCAAATTGAAAATGCACATGACACAAACTCTTAAAGCACACAAACTTCATACTTCCTGTGAACTCTGGAATCCTCTTTAAAATGTACTAAAGTTCAATGTGAATTAAGTTAGCATGGAATTTTGTTCATCTGGATGCAGTGCTGCCACCAAAAGGACACTGGAGCCCCTAAGGATGAGCAGCAAAAGTCACTGGAGGAGGAACATGAGGAGGGCAGTGAAAAGATTTCCTCAGAGATCTTTGGAACAGGACCCTGAGGGCGGCCATGTAGGAAGTCAGCCCAATTCCCAGCCCTGGCCACAGCAGGAAGATCTGATTGAGGAGACCTTGGCATGTAAGTGTCTGTCTTTACGATTTATTATCATGATGCTATACTGCTGTGCTAATGTCTGTTCTAGGTGCCCCATGGCGCTGCCATTTTTGGTGGACGTGAGCTAGGACCCTTTGTGAGTTTCTAACCCCCACCTCCCTCCCTCCTTTCTTGCTCCACACTGTCACTCTTCATTCAGTCCCCCAAACATATTTTCAGATTGACAGCTGGGCCAGCCAAGCAATCAGCTTCTATCTCATGCTGCAGCCTCAGCCATTAGCTGTTTACATACCCATGCCAAGGAAGGCACATATCCATCTACTAATTTTCTTCTCCCTCCACGCATCTTTCCTGCCAGGCAAACATCACCCTCCCAGTCCCATCCGCATTCTCAAAATGGCAGCCTCATGGTGCAGTTGCAGCCTGTATCTCCCCTTGCCTCACTTCCCCCTGCATGGCAGATTCAAATAATGATACTGTTTAGTTGTGTAGCATTCAAAAGTGTATTGAGACACTTGTTAGAGGAAAAAGTTGGTTAGTGTCCTTATGAGCTAGGTGAAACCTTGATACGGGTTGAGTTAAAACCTCAGTGAGATTGATGGGTATGAATTCACCCTTGGTAATGTGGCTGTAAGAATAAATTAATCACAAGCCCCTACCTAAAACTAAAGGGGTGTGTGACTGCACCAGAGAGTTTTGGACTGTGTGGGCAGAGGGGCTTTGCAGAGTATTGTTCTGGGTAACAGGGTGTGTGTGTGTGTACACGCACGTGTATGAGTGTGAAAACATGTAGAACACAGAGAACAGACAAAAACAGAGAGGAAGAAAGCTAAGCAGCAGCTGTGAGCACAGTGTGACCCTAGAAAATCCAGAGAGAGTGTTTTGGAATCTGGTGTTGACTAAACAGGCTTGGGACTGCAAGCTAAGAAACTGGTCCTGTTCTTGGTTCCTCTTGCATGCAGAGAAGTAGAACTGTACATTCCTTTTAAATAAAGAAGAGTGCCTCAGATAAAATACCAGGTTCCATTAATTTCTGCTTCTAACTGGACATCCCCAGGGCACCAAAAAAACCCACTCAGATCAGAAAGGGGCAGCAGTACCCATGAGGTATATAACCTAAAATAAGTTTAGGTTAGGGATAGCATAGCCATACAGCTCTTAATGCTTTTCACAGGCTTACATATGTAAGCAAGGTCCGAATGAGCTCTCCCCTGATTTATAGTGATGAGCTGGGAGAGAAGACTTCAGGAACTGACCTTGGTTTGCATAGACACGCCCACCATGCCTAGGTGCACAGCATGGTGGAGCTGCTTTGCCAAATGATCACATTTAGCTGGTGCTGGATCACAAGTCACTTCGTTATTGCGGGCAGGGGTAATAAAGGGTTTTACCATTACTGTGTGAATCAAGGGCAGCAGAGCTGTGCTTGGTATGCCCTGATTGAGGGACTCGCCCTCAACTGAACTGCACAAATTAGGCAGGGGACAGGGGTACCAAAGACCAGTAGAGATAAGAAAGAATGAGGGTAGATGTTTACATCTGCTAGTGCTGGCCCTGCTTAAGGGCCTAGATACTATTTGACCCTCCACTCTGTAATGACCAAGCAGATTAAGACTTTATTGAGACTCTTTTACTGTGGATCCCTAAAGCTGAAATCAATGATAACCAGTTGTAAGTATTGGATATGTAATAGGACAGTGTTTCTCATGAAAAAGACTGCCTAGTCTACACGAGCAATGAGGTTCCCCCACTAGCTGCTGAAGTCACTGAGAGCTGTGTGAAATGGCAGGACCTCAAGACACCCCAGTGGTTGCAGTAGAGAGGGCAGTGGCAGAAGAAGTAGCTGGAAGAGTGAGCGGCTGATGGTGGAGTGAGCAGCAGCACAGCAAGCAGCTAACAGTGGAGCAAGTGAGTGGCCCCAGAGCATCTGACAAGCAAAAGAGCAGCAGCAGAGCAAGTGGCCAACGGGAGAGCAAGTGAGCGGTGGTGGAGCAGCTGATAGGGGAGCAAGCAACCGAGGACAAGAGTGGTGAGTGAGCGGTGGCAGAGTGACAGACAGTGGAACAAGCTGAGGTGCCTTATCCCCCTCCGCTCCTCCAAGTGGGAGGTGAGCTCATGCGAATGCACCTCTGAACTCTGGCTCTTTGCTGCCCAAGGATGACAGCTGTGAGTGGGGTGTGATGGAGGAAGAAGAGAGTGGCACACTAAAGGAACTTTTGTTTGTTGGACTTTCTCACTGCAAGGTGAGAGCCTGAGGCAAAATATATGGCCCAATGTATTCTGGGGTGGGTGTTTTGCTCATGGTGTCATGCTTGTAAGTCCTGCTTGTGGCCTTTCCCCAAGTTAAGGCCAGTTTACTTTTCCTTTTTTATTAAAAGGGTCTTTTCTGCGCACAGACTCAGTGCTTGCGAGAGGGGAAGAGCTGCCTGCTGCAGGCACCCATGAGTGGTGTGTAATTGTCTCAGGTTACTAGGTACGGGGTTGTGATGGTATGCGGAACCCCTGGGGTACCACCTGGTAGCTGGGATACTGCTAAGCCCTCAGTCTGACCAGCTTGGGCTCCCTTTCACACTGTGATGCACTCAGAGCCATCCCTAGGGTATGGTGAATCTGGGTGACCACCCCAGGCCCTGTGCTTTGGGGGACCCCACCAGTGGCATACCGAGGGGGCCTCAGTGGAGGAGCCATCACCCACTGTCACAGGCGGCCAGGAGCTGTGGGGCTTTACTTGCAGCCAAGCCGACCCCAGCCTGCCGGCACCTGATAACTCCCACTGGTGGAGAGGAAGCTCCTCCCGGCCCCTCTGCCACTGCACTAGGTGCAAGGAGGGAGCTATGGGGACCCCAGCTGTGCAGGGACCAGGCAGTCAAAGGCATGGCTCCAGGGCAGAGCCCATCACTCCCCACCAGGTGGCTCAAGAGCATCTGCCCCATCACTCCCGCTCCCTGCTGCACCCACAGGATGAAGTGAGGGAAAGCGGGAAACGGGCCTGCAGAAATTCACCCCCGCACACTGGGCAGGCTTGTCTCCGATTGTGCAAGCCCAAATGATTTGCCCCCAAGCCCTGCACCCCCCTATGGACAGCCCTGATGCTGTGAAAAGCCACAAACTTCTGACAGATACTGCACTTATACAGTCCTCCACAGGCAGAGATCACACCCAGCTTAGTTCAAAGAGTGCTTTCCAGCCACTCACAAGCCAACAACAGAGAAACTCCAGCTGGCTTCCCAGCCCACGACCACACCATTTACCCTAGTCAAAAATCCTGACCACTGTGGAGATTATTATCTGCCCTTTACTCAAAGTAGGAGGAATGTGCATCAGCTTTTGTTAATGAGCAGTTTGTCTAGACACTTCCTCAAAGACACCCTGGTTAAGATAAAACATTAAATAAGTTTATTAACTACAGAAAAATAGATTTTAAGTGATTATAAGTGGCAAGTGTAAAGAGAATAAAAGAAGTTAACAAATGAAATAAAGATAAGATTGTAGTCAAAATTCTACACACTACCAATTTTTGAATGAGCAATGTTTCACCTTGTTAGCTGGTACAAGCAGTTTCTTAAATGCAGCTGGGCAACGAATCAACCATCCTTGCCTGGGGCTTGCCCCAGGGCTTTGGCCCACTCATCGGCCGAAGATACAGTCCCCAAGCTTGGGGCTGCTGAGACAAGAACCAACCCACCTGGCATATTACCACTGCGATTTCCTCCAACTATAACAACATGGTTTTCCCAACGTAATGGATCACTCAAGATGTGCTTGCAAGGGGTACTGACCCAGGGATCTCGGACAAGCCCCCAAGATGTAACCCTTCTGCCAGACAAAGTCAGCAGCAGCAAAGAGCCGGGTTCTGTATCTAGGGGTTCCTGTCAATGATACAACACCAAACCGGCTCAAGCCCCTAGCCAGTCACCTGGGAAATCACACACTATGCCTTGGGCACCCCCAAAAGGCAATACTGCTCCTCTCGCCAGCACAGAGTCTGAGTGTAGAAAGTGAACCTTTTAATAAAAGGAAAGAAATAACACAGCACTGGTTTGGGAAAACATTGCAAACAGAATTCATAAACACAAAAAACATGAGCAGGAACCAGCCCACCCCAGAGTACAAGGGGCATGACCTTTGCCTCTCCCACCTCACTTCCCCTTGCCCTACCCACCCGTGTAACTGCACTGTCCACCACTCTGTCACCGGGCTTAGCAGACCCCTTCCCCCTCTGCAGGCTCCTGCTGCTCCCTGGGCCTTGCGACGCTCAACTCGCCCTCCCCATCCCCGCCCCCACTGCTTGTCAATCTCTAGAGGTTCCCCTGTTCCTTTAGTGATTCAGATCTCAGGCCATGGGGAAACCCTCTGCTGACACAACAGCATGTTCCCTAATTTTAACAAAACACAAGTTTGTTGAGTTCTGTCCAGATGACATCAGAACAGGCTACGCACAGTTCTGCTGCCATTTGTTCTTACAATGGGGGGGACGGACACATTTCATTACCCCTGCAGTTAACACTAAGGTGATTTGTAACCCAATCCCTGTCAAACTGACCATTTCCCATCATGCTGAGCAGCACTATGCTGTGGATGTTGACCACAGTGATTGAGAAAGGAGGTAGTAGGGAGGGCTGAGTTTGAGCTGATGGCGAGATATCCCCAGTATGTCAGACAGGTTGAGATTTTAGTGTGTGTCAGAAAGGGTTAGGAGAGGGGTCCCACACCCCAACCACACTCTTCTGTACAAAGAGTGACATTCTTCCTAGGGCAGTCAGAGTTAACCTCAGCAACAAGCAACACACATCAAAAAAGAGCAACACTTTTCTCTGATGGGGACAGAGCCAGGAGTAGATCTAAGGCAGTATCTCTAGCAGGGGTTACACACATTCCCTTGCAACTGATACCAAACACTGCTCCCCAGTGCTTGGCTAGACACACAGACTGTCTAGCTCACCTCACCCCACAGCAGGAGGCAGTGAGCAGAAGGAAATGGCCGTTTGCTGTTAGGTCAGCACATTTCTGGGAACAGGGAAACTAAACTAAACCTGTCTCTCCTGGTTCACACAGGTGTGAGCAGGAGAATCAGGCCACGTGAACTTGATGGAGCTGCCTTTACTTCCGTGCAGAGCAGGAGGGGGAGGTCACACCCTGACAGGGCCAGGCTGTTGCGGCTGGGGGAGGGGGTCTCTCCCCAGGCCCAAGGATGGGTGGCACCTTTGGGTGGGGATGACACAAGGCTGATCACTCCAGGGCATACAGAGAGGCACCGAACTCGGGGGAAGCAGAGGACTCCTGGCAGCTCCCAGGGACAGACAGAGGCTGGGGAGACACTGAGCCCAGAGACAGGTGGTAAGGACTGACTGGCCCCACCCCTCAGGGAGACAGAGTCAGGGTCCTGCTTGCCTCTCACTTTCCCAAAGATAAAAAGTATTTCGTCTGCTGCATCGGGGATCCCTCTGCTACCTACACAGCCCGGAGGGCAGGGAGGGGAGACAGCTGGGCTCAAGGGCCCTTGGCCAGGGTGGGACAGCAGCTGGGCAGGCCTGTCAATTACTGGGGGCTGCATATTGCTCAGTGTCAGGGCTTGTTTGTACCACCAGGGCTTTTATTGCCAGGGGGAGGGGTTTGTGCAGATGAGACTCCCAGGGCTGAGGTTCCTTGTGGGGGGGACCACATGACTGAGGCATCTACACCCAGGGAGGGACTGGAAACCTCCCCTCCCCGCCCCCATCGTATCACCCAGGGTGGGAGCTGGGAGCTGGAAACCTCCCTCTCAACATCTTTCCTCTGCTGCTCGGTCCAGTCTCTCCTTCCCCCTCCCCTCCAGCTGGGACAGACTCTGTCCCTGGCCCGTTTCCGGGGCTGGATCGGCCCCTGCAGGCGCTAAGGGGTCAGAGCCTGGCTGTGTCCGTGCGTGGGGGCAGCAGCTCCGGGACCCGCAGACACCCGGGAGCAGAGATGGAGCGAGGAGGGGCCGTTTGTGCAGAGTCACTTTCCTGCCCGGCCCCGGCACTTTCCCCGGGTCTCTCCCCTCACCTGCAGCCTGCAGCTCGGGAGCTGGTGTCGGCAGAGCCCGGGGCTGCCCCAGGGGCTGGTTCCAGCCAACGGAGAAAGTCCCCTCCCCTTGCAGTGAGTTTTAGTGACCAAGTGTGCGTGTCAGTGGAAGCTCCGGGGAGCTCAGGGCTGGCGCTGAAGGCAGCTGCGGAGGGGAGAGGAGGCAGGGTCCCCTCACGTGTGCTGTTCAGGACAGCAGCCGCCCCAAGAGGGGGTGCAGGGATCGAGGGGGGGCTGGGCCGTGTGTCCAGGGGATCCCTGGATTGGGTTCTGATCAGCCCCATGATCCCCTCCCACAACCCCAGCTCCCTCCACAGCAGGAAACAGGAGCAGGAGCAAATAGCCTAGATCGGGCCATGTCCCTGCAGCTCAGTGCAGCCAGACTCCCCCAACCAGAGACCCCCTGAAACACCCTCCTATGCCCTGCATCCCTTCCCCTTCCACCCAGCATCTCCTGCCCCTGCCCCCTTCCCTTGGCTCCTCCCCCCAGCAGCCCTCTCCACTGCACCCTTTGACGAGCAACCCTTAGGCAAAGCAAGAGCTCCCCCAACAGTCAGATTCCCACGGGAGGGGTTGTAAGATCCTTGATAGCCCACTACTTACTACTCATAGCCTCTACTATGGCTCCATATTTCATATGGGGGGAGGGGAATTCCTCCATGAGGGGAAGGGCAGGTTCGGGGGGGGGGGAAGGTGTGGCAAGCCTCCTGCACTGGAAGCCAAGTAGGGACTGAAACCGCTGCCATCAGGCAGCACTAGAGATGAGAATGTTCCTCTCTGAATTCACTGGAGCCAAATGGACATGCTCAGTGACAGCTGCTGAAGCGCTCGCTCACCACCAGAATCTGCTCCCCGCTGTAACCAGAGGCTAGAGGGGGCAGAGGGGCCATTGGGAGGGGAGGAGTGGGCAGGATTTGTGCAGAGGCCAGAACTGTCCAGAGGAGGATGAAACAGATGTAGGCAGAGCAAGGAGAGGGTGTGATGTACCCTGGGCTTCTCGCTGGGCTTTTGGGTCATTGTGTCCCTTAAAATTCTCCAGTCTTGTTGCACTGTGCTCTGCTTTGCTTTGGTATGAGCTGACACCCTGCCACTCAGCCCAGCTTCTAGCATGCCCAGCCACTCTTCAATTACATATTGGGTGACACCTACATATCTCTAGTCCCAGCCTTGCACCCTAGAAATGTGCCATCTTGTACCATTCACTTACTCACTGAGTGATATAAGCTCATAAATCCATCAATTTAACAACAAAATTGACCATGCACCAACCTTTGTATTCTGAGTCGATTCCCCAAACACTTCAGCCAAAGACACATTGGTTTAGGTTAAATATAAAACAGACTTATTAACTATAGGAAGATTTCAAGTGATTAAGTCGTATTAGTATAGAAAATCAGAGCTGCTTACAAAAGGAAATAAAATATAAAATCACAACCTAATTCCTAAACTTTACCATGTTAATAATTCTAAAAGTAAAAGGATTTCTCTCACCCAAAACTTCACAGCAGTTCTTGCTAACTAGAATGCCCTCTATAGTTAGGTCTGCCTCCAGCTCCTGCCATGGTCTCAATGGAGTTTCTTTGTTTTCCTGATGATCTTGCTTCTTTATAGAAAAGACAACGAGAGTTCTGTGGCACTTTAAAGACTAACAAATGTAATATTTGCAGACATAAGCTTTCGAGAGACTTCAGCTCTCTTATGTCTGCAAATATTACATTTGTTAGTCTTTAAAGTGCCACAGAACCCTCGTTGTCTTTGCTGTCTACAGACTAACACGGCTACCCCTCTGGAACTTCTTCATAGAGCTGGGGAAGGAGAGGCAGGTGAAGTGATGTTATCACTGTCCCCTATTTATATTCTTCTCCTCGCTTTCAGGAATACCTCTCCCTTACCTCTGCTGGGGTGCAGACACTCCACCTGGGGTGTACGTCAGAGATGTAGTATCTCTCAGGTGAACTGCAAATTCCTTGCTCACACCTTTTTCAACCTCAGGCTTGAGTCATCTCCAGGGCTGACATGCAGGGCTTTGTTTATAGTCCTTTATTTATTTATGTTATTTATAATAATAAGTCCCTTATTTATAGTCAGTTATTTCTGAAGAGTTAGTCAGTGGGCGTTTCCCAGACTCACAATATGTTTCAGTAACAAACGTATGGCAAAATATCATAACTTTATACACATTAATGATACACGCATTTAAACAGGACAATGAGTTTCAGCGAATCATGACTTTTAAAATGATATGTCCCAAAACATACTTTGTACAAAAGGGCATAACCACAGACAAGTGGTGGATATGCAGGTACAGGGTATTATTTTGAGGTACAGTGTGTCACAGAGGGGCAGAGAGGTAAAATTGGGGACAGTAGGAGTGGGATGTGCTGCCAGATGAGGCAGAGGAGTAACTCCAGGATAGGGAGGGGCAGAGGGGATAAAAGTTACCAGAGAGGGGTTTTTTTCCCCTATCAGGACAGAACACCTCAGCATTCCCTGCCTGGGGCTGTGCTCAGAAAAGTACTGTGCAGCCCAATGCCCGGACAAGGCTGCTCTTCCCTCCCTGAAATGGTGTGATCAGCTTCTGAAGGACACTTGGTGCACTGAACTATTTTACATCCACACTTGCATGCATGCTCAGCCATACACCCATCCATCTTCACCTACACATACAGTCGTGCGCACCCCCACCCCCACACATGTGCACACACACAGCCATGTGTTCACACACACACACATATGTGCATGCACACAAACACTCCCCATCCAAAAAAAACCCTTTATTTTTCATTTGAGTTTTTGGTATTTGCAAGAATTCTTTGGCAGTTTCCATGTGAGTGACATGTCTGCAGATGGCATGGAGCTGTGCACAAGTTTGTATTAGCTGATGTTCTGGTTGCCTGGATTTGGGTCATGTAATCCTATAACTGTGATTTCACTCAAATTAATTATTTACTTTTAAACAAGTTATTTTTATTACTCATAACACATTCTATGTATTTATTGTGACTTTGTCATTAATTATTTTTAATACTGAAGTTTTGTTGTTTTTTTAATAGCACAAATTTAGTCTTTGGGCTCATATGACTTCAATGCTGACTGATTTCCTGGGTTGCTCATCCTGTGGTCCAGGGGTAACAACTTGTGACAGAAGAGGGTCTCCACCTCAGAACTTGCTACCCCCCGCCCGGGTCTAGGGGTAGTAATCGGAAATGGAGGACAGCCCCTCCTCTCATGATTTACTACTCATGTAAAAATCTCTATTTTAAATTTGGACACAAATAAAACACATTTTTTCTAATTTACAAAATGATATCAAATTAG
Organism: Emydura macquarii macquarii; assembly: GCF_026122565.2. Classification (NCBI taxonomy): domain Eukaryota; kingdom Metazoa; phylum Chordata; order Testudines; family Chelidae; genus Emydura; species Emydura macquarii. Next base: position 166,317 of record NW_027132530.1, on the reverse strand, counting down.
AATCTTGTTTTATTTGTGCCCAAATTTAAAACAGATTTCACAGTCGTAGCAAGTTGTGAGGAGAGTGTCCCCATCCATTGCAACTTCTACCCAGGGCCAAGGGATGGGTAATTCTGGGGGTAACAAATTGTGACCCTTCAGCAAAAAATCCTAGCTAGATGTCAGTAACTGCTACCTGGTGGAAACTGATGTGGACAAGTTTGTAATGTTGCACCTGGCTCCACAGGGAAAAGGTCAATGTCTACATGGAGCAAGTGCTTTAAATAACGGTCTCAGGCCTGGGGTAGCACCAAAGGCCACCAGGGGTCTCCAGCCCAGGAAGGTCAGGCAGCAGCCAGGGACCTGCCTTGTGGCTGAGACACCAGCAGCATTTACAGCAAACTCCAAACCACACATGGCAAATGAAGAGCTAGTATCACAAGCCACACAGGAGGAGCAGGAAAACACATGGAACCCTGGTGTAAACCAGCAGTAACCCACTGGAGTCACTAAGCTCATCGCAGGAGAAACTCACACTCTGGACCTGACTCACCATTACCCTGCCTTTGTGGTGTCTGTCACAATCACACCAGTACACAGTGGGGGCCCAGTGCTCATTCAGCAGTGCTTTTCACCCTGTCATGCTGGTGTGAATGACGAACCAAGCGCAGGCCCATGGTGAGTCAGGCCTTGTGACTGTAGCTCAGGCAGTATGGAGCTGGCAAAGAGCCCCTGCGCTCCCAGCTCCTGCAGCTTCCTTCAAAATCCACCCAGTTTTTTGTGCAGGAAGATTTTGCCTTGTCAGAGGCTGGAGAAATTACCCACCTCTGCAGCAGAGAGCCCCCATGTGGGTACAGTTCTCACAGGTGCTGAACATCAGCAACCCCCTCTGAAGCAGATGGGATCTGAGGGTGCTCAACCTCTATGAAAATGAGAACTCCTGTGTGACACTTTTCAGGGATTACCCACCACTTGCTCACAGCAGAAAGGAACCCTGTCTTTGCTCACCAGGGGGTAACTCCCATAAAAACATAAGAATGGTCATAATGAGTCAGTCCAATGGTCCATTTAGTCCAGTATCCTGTCTTCAAAATGTGGCTGGTGTCAGATACTTCATAGGGAATGAACAGGACAAGGCAATTATCGAGTGATCCATCCCTTGTCATCCATTCCCAGGTTCTGCCAGCCAGAGACTTGGAGACACCCAGAGCATGGGGCTGCATCTCTGACCTGACCATCTTGGCTAATAGCCACTGGTGGACCTGTCTTCCATGAATTTATCAATTTCTTCTTTGAACACTATTATAGTTTTGGCCTTCACAACATCTGCTGGCAATGAGTTCCATAGGTTGACTGTGGCTATAGCTACTCCGACGGCAGCAAAGTCGCCGCCATCAGATCGATTTCTCTGGATCGACTGAGCGGTCAGTGCAGACCCACTCAGTCAATCCAGAAATCGATGTACGAAGACCAGCTACACAAGTAGTGTAGCGCTGCGTCGACGGGAACGCTGTTCCCGTCAGCGCAGCACAATGAAGACGGAGTGCAGAAGAGAAGCTCAGCAGTTGATGGGAGTTATGCAAGTTTTTTACATACTTTGCATAACTCCTGTCGACTGCCGCCGAATCTCGCAGGTAAGTGTAGACAGGGTCTGTGTGTTGTGTAAAGAAGCACTTCCATATGCTTGTTTTAAACCTGTTTCCTGTTAATTTCATTGAGTGACTGCTGGTTCTTGTGTTATGAGAAGGGGTAAATAACACTTCCTTATTCACTTTCTCCACACCACTCATGATTTTATAGACCTCTATCATATCTCCCCTTAGTCATCTCTTTTCTAAACTGAACAGTCCCAGTCTTTTTAATCTCTCCTTGTGTGGAATCTGTTCCATACCCCTAATAATTTTTGTTTCCTTTCTTTGTACTTTTTCCAATTCTAATATATCTTTTTTGAGATGAAGCAACCAGAACTACATGCAGTATTGAAGGTGTGGATATACCATGGATTTACACAGTTTCATTATGATACTTTCTATCTTATTATCTATCCCTTTCCTAATGTTTCCTAATGTTCTGCTGGCATTTTTGGCTTCTGCTTGTAGCCTGATTTTGGGTGTTTAGTAATTTGAATAGGGTTATAGGCTCGCCAATTGATCTGATCAGAAGATAATGAGCTTCTTATCCCGGAACCAGGCTCCAGAAGAGTTTTATAGGGACCCCGGGGTGCACAACAGGAAGGTTCTTAGTGATAGCCAAATTTGTATAATTATATAAGCATTTATTACCATAACATAAAATGATGGAAAATGACTGATATAAAGAAAATGAATAATCAAATGGATAATGGATAATACAATCTTAATTTAGAGACTCATATGATATATATTTCTACGATATGCTGTGGATTAATATACTCACACTTTCCCTGATGACCTGGTTGAGAGAGATGTCTGGATCCTAAACTCTTGAGTAGAGGGGCAGAGTAGTGTGGAAGAACCCAAACTCAGGGGTCCTTATTATAACAAGTTCTCTTGCTCAGCAGAATGTCCTGAAACAGCCAAACAACAGATTTAGCAAAGTCAATGTTTATTCTTTACGTAAAGAAGGTGATTCCTTCAAATATAAGGAATGACACCTGCTTCCAAAAAACAGACCGTATTTATAGAATGGTATAAACAAGTTTTTACACGTCACAGTTTCCATGGTTATACATACTAAAAAGTATTATCTAGGAATTTTCTAACTGAATACTTGCAACTTTCCTTATCTAAGTTACAAGGTCTTTCTCTGCATTCCATCTCTACTAGTGTCTAGACCTCTTAACTATTTCATTACTACAAAACATTCTAAGATTAAATAACTGCTAACAAAACATTTTCTGTCTCAGACTTTTTACAGTGAATTCTAAAATCAGTTCTCAGCAAAAACAGAGACCCCATCTTGTTTTCCCTTCACAGTTGGCAATGCTCGAGGGCTAAGAACTATAAAACTAAGACTAACACTACAAATAATACTAAGTATAAACGAAGAACAAAATCTTAACACTAACTAAAAGAAGCTTCAAGATGGAGTAGCTAACGATCGGTCGCCCCAATTAACACGATTTGCCCCTTCTTATACCCTGAGCACTACGGGTCCTCTTTCTAAGTCCAAACTTGGATTCTTCACCCCCAAATTATTAGGGTACATTTATTCCATAGGCTGGCAGGTTCGTGTGTATTAATGACATATCCACATCCTTTCCCTATGGTTCCAGACAGTTCGTTTATCTTACCTTGGTTATTTCTGGCCCTTTTGTGGGTTCTACGGTGTATCTGTGAAGTTTACTCAGGGCATAACCTGAGACAGCGCCCCCTGTTTTGATGCCTCCTGACTTATCTAGAGTAAAGGTTATAACCATATATGTCTTATCCTTTAACTCATCATTACTTGTCTGGGCCAAAGGTCCCAAACATATGTATGCTAATTGTCTTAGCTTTCATACAGGATGTGGCCTGTAGGGTACCTTGCATTACAGCTATAATACTTTAATATAAATCTGACTCCCTTATAATCAAACAACCATACTTAAGTCTATAAGGAAAGATACATATATATATATGCAAGCAAGCTGGCTAGTCCTATAGGCTACATGCTGCACATTGATGTTTTCAGACAACTATCCATGATGACTCCAAGATCTTTTTCTTGAATGGTTTAATTTAGACACCATCATTTTTTATATATATTTGAGATTATTTTTTCCAATGTGCATTACTTTGCTCTTATCAACCTTGAATTTCATCTGCCATTTTGTTGAACAGCCACCCAGCCACAACAACTCCACGAGCCCGGGGTGCTGGAACAATTTGTATAGTGGAGATGCTGAGAGCCATTGAACCAAACTGCAAACCTTGTATATGATGGAAATTACTTCAAGCCAGGGGCTGTTGCTTCGTTCCCAGCACCCCTAGTTCCAGCACCTATGCCAGAAGCCCCACTCTTTCCCTCTATTAACTCCCACCCCCTTAGTTATATTCAAGTTCCCAGTCCCTTGTCTTCTGGACACTACAGTGTACACCAATCTGCTGCCTCTGTGCAAGAAGTGCACTCCAGTTTACTAGTTTCCCCTTAGTTTAACTTTCTCCTTAGCACAAGGCACTTAGACATGTCTATAGTAAAACAGATTGAAATTTATTTAACAGAGCTTGATATAGAGATTTTAATAAAAGCAATTATAAGGATTTTGAAACATAAGGTTACATGTTAAAGAAAAACATAAGATACAATCTAGATCCTGTACTTATTTACAAGTTACTTTCCTGTCTAATTAGGCATTTCTCACCCAAAGGTCAGTCCTTGTCCAGTCTTGAAAGCTGGGATCCTCTTTTCATGAGACAATTTCACTGGCAGAGTCTCTCCTCCATAATGGATAACATCTTGTGCCCTTTCCTGTTCTCATATAAAGTTATAGTCTATTGTCTGTTACCCCAAAGGTCTTACCCTATTATCCTATTCAGAGACTTTTCTGGGGGTTCTGTTGTCTTTGTAAATGATCAAGCCTGCATCTGGTCCAGATTGTAAACACAGGACTTGGGCTGGGGCCAAGATTTCTGTTGGTCTCTATGTTGATTGAGTCAACCCTGGACCTGCACTGCCTCAGGTGAGACGTTTCACCTCTAACAGGTTTGGAAAGCAATATCCTACATGACTCTAAAATTATTTCCCCTACAAACATCTCTCAATAACTATGACAATCAGAAAGACCTTAGCTTTGGCAGAGACCATTCACTATCCTCTTTGGTGAGATATTGAGAAGATGGTTGGACACAGGTGTAATATATCTGCCTGGGCACATCTGTATCACACCTTATCAACAGAATGAGAGTCCCTGCCCTCTGGGGTGCAGCATTCTTGTCCCATTCGTTGTGTCTATAGGATTCAACAGAAGAGACCATTAGATCCCTGGATATCACAGGTCAGAGTCTCACTCAACTCCTTGTAGTGAGCCCGAAGATTTGGGTTTGACTAAAGCATCGTCCAGAAAGGCCTCCAGCCTGGATCTGACAACATGGAAAGAGGGAGACTCTATCACTTTATAGTCTGGTCCCATGGTAAATCACCCTCGCTGCTAACATTTGTGTTTTATGTCTATGTAAGCCGCTGCCAGGTGTTGTCAGCAGCAGAATGGTCTGGGTTCTGTTGCCTGGCAATAAGTCCTCCTCGCAGGCACTGAGCCCAAGGGTTAAAACAAGGAGAGTGTAATAGGGGCAAAGGGGGACACAATAGAATTAGGAACGCCAGCAATGATAGATGAACAATACCTGTGTTATTCAATGACTCCCACCCCTCCAGGTTGTCTTGGCAACAAACATACTCAGTTCTCTTCTCATGGTGTGAGTGTCCAATGAGGCAACGAGTTCCTGCAATAGCCATTTCCCTGCTCCCCTGCACACCCACTCCCTGTTTGTTGTCTGGGGCTAGTGGAGTCTAGGGTTCTGGCAGGTCTCTCTCCAGCCCCTGAGGAAAGTGTTGCCTGCTCTGTGTGAGGGGGCTTTACCACCTATCCCCGCATAGCGATTACAGCTTTTATTGATTGCTCTGTTGCAGGGACTTCACTAAAAAACCTACAGCTATGCTGCTGCCTTCTGCAGTTTCAGCAAAAGCCACCTCTGTATCATTACCCACCTCTGTGCCATCGACTATTTTTTTAGCTACTTCTTCATCATCCCTAAAGTCAGAAGAGATGGATCAATAGCAGACAGGACCTTAAATAAAGCTCTTGCTACCAGGAAGACACTCCCCCAACATTAATAGCCCTTTTCCTTTCTTTGCTTTTGTCCAGCCTACATTATCCAATTATGCCAGATTACAGTTTCGGTCAGGGTGACACCTTCACCCTTGGCATAGTTGGTGCAGGTCTCTTGTCCTTTTGTTACTCAACAGGGATAACAACATTTTATTACCCTTAAATTAAAGCTTTACTGAATGTTGCCCAAAATATCCAACACTGCCACAGAACTGAAATGCAAATGAGGGCTGGCCCATTCAGTCATTTCCCCAGCTCACCAACAGATGCCAGCAACGAGCTCCCTCCCCTGTGAAGCCCATGTACCCCTGATGCTCTGAAGCAGCTTCCAGCCATTGGTTCTTGTGTTGCCTTTCTCTGTTTAATTAAAAAGCCCTTTAGTACCCAGTATTTTCTCCCCATGAAGGTTTTTGTATACTGTGAGCAAATCACCTCTTGGTCTTCTTTTCAGTAAACTAAACAGGTTGAGCTCTTTAAGTCCCCACTGCAAGGCATTTTCTTCAGTCCTTAAATCATTTATATGGCTCCTGTTTTCACCGTCTCCAAATTTTCAACACCCTTTTTGAAATGGGGACACTAGAACCACATGCACTATTCCAGTATCAGTCTCACCAGAAAAGTATTCAGAAGTAAAATCATCTCCCTGCTACTATCCACTACTCCCCTGTTTATCTAGCACAGGATCACATAGTCTTTTTTGCCACAGCATCACCGCTTGCTGAGTTGTCTGCTATGACCCCTAAATCCTTTTATGAGTCAGTGTTTTCCAGGATACAGCTCTCTTCCATTCTGTTGGTATGGCCTGCACTCCTTGTTCCTACAGATGGAACTTTCCATTTGGTGTTATTAAAATACATTTTGTTTTGGGGGGCTTGTCCTTCTTGGGGAGTTTGAGCCCCCTCTCTCTGACCACTGTAGATATGGCAGGATATACAGGGGCCCTGTCCCTCTGCAGTTGTCTGAACCCCTCTCCCTGCCCCATATGTATATGTCAGGATCTGGGGCTCCCTAAACCTCTGTTGTCTCTGAGCCCTTCTCTCTACCTCCCACATGTTTACTGGGATGTAGGTGGCCCTGCCCTTCTAGGTGTTATCTGAGCCTGTCTCCCTGCTATACCTCAAGTCAAAAAGGGGGTGAGGGGTGACCGTCCTGAGGATGTCTGAACCTCTCTCCATGCCCCCACTCATATGAGCTTGCACCTGGGATGTCTTGTCTCTCTACAGAGATCAGAGCCCCACTCACTAACCCCCATGTGAGCCAGCATCTGGGGAATCCCTGTCTGGATGGGGAGTTGGGAACAGACATCCTGCACCAAGAATATAGTGCTGAGTGGTCTACCCTAGAAAATTCTGTAACCAAATAGCTCTCCCCTGACATCTAGTGATGAGCTGTGGGAAAGACTTCAGCAACAGATCATTTTTGCATAAACAGCCTACTCTGCCTAGGAGCACAGCAGAGAGAGCTGTTCAGGAGTCCTATATACTCTTTGATTCTTTTTTCTCCGTTGTTTAAAGACTGAGCTAATTAGCCCATTTCTACACTAGCATTTAAGTCAGCAAAATTTTTGTCACTCAGGGATGAGCGACATAAATTTTGCCGGATTAAGCATTCATGTGCACAGCTCTACGTCACAGGAGACACTCTCCCATCGACATAGCCCCGGCTGTTCATTGAGCTGGTTTTATTATGTTGACGGGACAGCTCTCTCTTGTTGATATATATAACATGAGTGCTCTTACAGCAGCACAAGTGTATTGAAACAGCATTTGGACCCTAAATAAACTACATTGATATTTTTGCTTTTATTTTAACTATGATGCTTTAATGACCTTGGGAAGTTCAGTGATATTCTCCCTCCTAATATCTCCTGTCCTATTATATCCCTTCACCATGACTTCCTTCACTCTCCCTGTCCTGCTGCATAGTTCTTTTCATTTCCTTTATATTTCTCTTGCAGTGCACCTCTCCTCTCCCCATGTTTGTGAGCCAAGGACACTGAGCAAAGGACAGAGAAATAAAATCCAGAGTCCAGCTGCAATGGCCTCAGCAATTCCAATATGGAAAATTCAAGAAGAAGCCACTTGTTTCATCTGCCTGGAGTATCTGACAGAGCCACTGACCACAGAGTGTGGACACAACTTCTGCCGAGCCTGCATCACCCAGTACTGTGAGCAAAGAGAACCTGAATCAGGCACAAAGTTCCCCTGTCCCAAGTGCCGAGTGCCATTCGAGAAAGGGAAATTCCGGCCCAACAGGCAGCTGGCCAATATCATAGAGAACATCAAACAACTGAAGTTAAAGCCAGGGAAAGTGCAGAAGGAGAATCTGTGTGAGACTCACCAGGAAAAACTCAAACTCTTCTGTGAGGAGGACGGAAAATCTATCTGTGTGGTTTGCAGGGAGTCCCGGGATCACCGGGATCACACTATTCTCCCCATCGAGGAGGCAGCCCAGGATTACAAGGTAGGGAATCGCTACTCCTCTGGGTTAAATAAGCCCATTAAGGGCTCTGTTGTGCTCTTCTCCAGTGGTGGCAGCTGGGATCAGTGGGAGGCCTGTTCTCCATCTGCTGGGTTCAGTACTGGAGCACACCAAACCCCTAGAGTGCCAGTAGCACAATCGGGGTACTGCAAATCAGAGACAAGCATTATAGGTGCTTCAGCAGCTAGGCCTTGTAGCCACTAGCCCTGGTGGGTTCCAACAACCCCTCAGACACATAGCCAAGGGGAAAGGTGTTTCCTAGGGCTGGCAGGAAGGGGAAAGGTTGCAGATCCCCCAGCTATAGAGACTTACAGAGTTACAGTTCTAGGTAAGTAATAGTGGTTCTTGCTGGATCCCTGGGGCTGTCTACTCAAGAATCAGGACTTTTCAGCCCTAGTGCCTGAGGTGCTGTTTCCAGTCCGGTCACTATTCAAGCAAACAGGAGCGTGTGGGTTTCCAGGCCAGGCTCCCTTAGTCTCTTTCACTGGGGCCCCTCAGCACTGGCTCCCTACCCAGCCACTGCTGTTGTCCCATAAACCCCACACAGACCTATACCCATCTTTAAGATCCGGCTCTCACAGCCTGTTCCGCACACAGCTTTGTGACCTTGAGGGCTTCCTCTTTGCAGCTTGTGGCTCACCTGGCAGCCATGGTCCCAAACAGAGCCCAACCACCTCCTGGTCCAGGGTCCTTCCCTTACCACGGGGGGAGAGGGATGTGCAGTGGGGAGGGGGCTGATGGAAGTTGAAGTCCCTTGCTTAGCAAGTTTATCACAGCTCTCAGCCAGCCATGGTTCAAAAGGGACTTGGAGAGCAATAGACAAACAAAATAGGGGACACATAGTTTCCAAATAGGAACTTAAAATTCGGGGGGGGGGGGGAGAATTTAGTCCCTCCTCACGGGATCAGGGAGGCTGCGGGGTTCAGTACCCACATCCAAGGATCAGGGGGCTGCTAATGGGTTCACTCCCCACTCCCAGTTTCAGGGGGGCTGCAAGATTCACTCCACGCTCCTGGGCTTAGGGGGTTCTCTCCCAGGTTCCAGGCGTGTTGCAGGGTTCACTCTGTGACAGATATTGTAACCACATGTTGTATCTGTGGGGGAACAGACTATATTATTCTTATGAATGGTTTAAGGTTATAACCCCTCCAGAGAGGTGCCAACCTCTAGGGAGGTTTGATATACTGGTTACACTGGGTTTCTCAGAGACCAACAGACCAAGAAATGGCTTTTGCTATAAAAAGGCTTCCTTTGAACTGACTCATGACCTTCTTTCTGATCCAGCAAATGGATCCAACCCCCGCCTCCAGGGCACAGCTCTAAATTCCTGCATTCATAATACTGTCCTTTAGGAGGGAGCGTCTCTAAATTATAATCTTCCACAAACATATCACTACAAGGACCTTACGCCAAGGGCCCCAAGCCTTGTAGAAGGGCTGGAAAGACTTTGGCCTACTAGGGCCCATAAGACTGAAGGGTGACCTCTGGTGAGCGGGAATGTTTATTGTTTGTATATGTTTTCTGTGTAATGCTTTCACCCTAAGAATAAAGGTGCTTGCTGAGACAGAGGTAGGTGGTAACTGGTAAGCACTGGCACTGCACTGTTCATAGCACAAGTTCATAGATTGAGAGCAGCACACAGGCACTGGCCATTCAGCAGACTGGCTTGCTGCGATATTGCAGTGTAAGGAAGGGGGTTGGGCAGCCTTAAATCCCCCTGGTCAGAAGGAAGCAGGACAATGTTCCTGTCCAGGGACAAGTGATGGCTGGAGACCTGAGACCTGACTGGACAGTGTGAGACTGGATCATGGAGGGGATGGGGGGATATACCGGTTCAGTTACCCTGAAACTGAGACACACTTCCCCCTCAGATTCAGAGTGGGCTACAGGGTTCACCCCCCCCCCTCCCACTTTCATGGGGGCTGCAGGGTTCACTCCCCATCAGTGTAAATCTCTCTCTCTCTCTCTCAGTCTCAGGACTCTCTGTTTCTGAAGTTAATAATTGTCACCCATAAAGCATGGGGGACATTGGATCTGAGTGGGTGCAGAGCACTCTGGGCCTGAGATGAGTGACACCCAGGGTAAGGGGGGCCCATGAGATGCAGCAGTAGGGGGAAGGGCATACAGAAGGGATCAGATCCTGCGTCTTCTGATGGCTGCTTGGAGCTGTTCCATTTTCACACAGATTTGCCCCTGTCTTGATGCCTTCCCCACCCAGGTGAGTTCTAGCAGCTGCAGATCCAGGGCTGGGCTCAGTGTCCAGAAACTTCAGCTAATCTCCTGCATTCCAGAGGCTCTGAGCGCAGCAGCCATGTGGGGAAAAGTCTCCCCCCGGGATCAGCATATCAGCCAGACAATGCCCTAGGTCCTGGAGCGCAGACCCTGCTGCCTCTGCCCAGGGCATTCTCCTAGCTTTGTTATTACAATATGCATTTCCCACAGGGCTGGACTGAGGCAACCCAGGGCCCCAGGCTCCACACCCTGACACAGGGCCCTGCTGTGACTCTGTTTCTCTGGCAGTGGCTGGGGAAGGGGCCACCCACTCAAGGGCTGTGTGCTGGGGGTGGGGCCTGCAGAACTCTCTGGACAGGCTGGTGGAGTGGCTGGGGGCTCCATCCCCTTGGAGACACTGGTGGCAAGGGAAGGGGTCCCTTCTCCCCTGAGAGAGGAAACAGAATCAGGGAGTCCCCCATCACCCCAGTACTGACCCAGGGAGTTGGGGTGTCCCTGCTTGGGTTGGAGGACAGAGTCACTGTGCTCTCTTTTCCTGCCATGCATAGAGCCCTCTGCTGGGGTGCGGTTGACTGCTTAACACCCCACAAAGACACGTGGCAATTCCCTCTCAGGGCGATTGGCTCAGGCTCTCTGCAGACTCAGGCAGATGTTGCACACTCAGGGCATGTTTTCAGTATATTCTTTTTAGCCCTGAGGATTTGAAACATGATCTTTTTAATGGAAGTAATCATATGTCTTCAGTAGCTGGGGCCTAGACATGGAGCTATAGGACCTCTGTTTCATCTGGCCCTGTGTCCTGCAATCTCCGCTCTTCAGACATGCAGATTAATGGCTGTTTATTACCCATGATGCCCCTGCAGGTGAAACTCCAGGGAGCCCTGAACCCTCTGAGGAATGAGCTAGAGGAGGGCCTGGCACTGACATCTGAGGAGGAGAAGAAAATCACACAGTGGCAGGTGGGTGTCTGGATTTATCCTTCCCAGAGCCCTTCCCCCTGCAGTGTTCCTGGGGATGAGGGGCAGTAAAATTGTGGGATGAGGTTATAACCTGGTCTGGCTGTTTGCTTGGGACATTGCCATGGTGACAGGAGCAGGAAACATCTCCGCTGAGGATCCCAGTGCAACAGCCCTGGGGGAGGAGGAGGTTCCTGGCATTTGGGCAGCAACTCATTCCAGGGCTCTACATACACCCAACCTATACTCACTACAGAACCACTGTCACTGCACCCTGACCTCTGCACCCACCCACACACACTACACACACCCTGCCCAGATACAGCCTGCACTTCTACACCCCCCCAACTAATCCTGATATCCACTCACTGTCCTGTCACACAGACTCACTTGCTCCTCATGAAGCCAGACCTGCCCTTAGAGCAGCCCACTCAGATGCTTTCCTACTCGGGTTGCCAGGTGTCTGGTTTTTGACTGGAAATTCCAGTAAAAAGGGGGGACCTGGCAGTATCCGATCAGCACTCCTGACCGGACACTGAAAGTCCAGTTACCTGCAGTAACTGGCCTCCACCACCAGAGGCAGGTAGAGCAGCAGCTGCTGCTGGAGCCTGGAGTAGCCCTGAGGAATGGCTCTGGTGGAGAGTGGTACCGGCAGCTCCCTCATCCTGCCCCAATCACCCCCCCCACATCCAAGAGCACGGTTTTCCCTCCCCTGCCCTGGCCCTGTCACCTCCACCCCCAGAGCACAGCTCTCCCTGCACCATCTTACCCGAGTCACGCATCCCCAGAGTGCAACTCTCCGTCAAATATCCTGCCCCAGTCACCCCTCCGCCCTGAGCACTCTGCTCAGCTGGCAGGGGGAGGGACCAGTGAGCGATGGGAGTTGGATGGAGAGAAGTTGGGAATGGGATCTTGAGGGAAGGGGTGGGATCTCTGGGAAAGAGAAGGAACAGGGGGTGGGGAAGATGCCAGCGCTCATTGTCCAGTTTTCACAAATTAGGAAGTTGGCCACCCTATTTCCAACCCTTCTAATGAGTGGGGAGGAAGCACCCTAAGTTTTCAGAGAAATCCCCTATGATTGGCTGCTTTCCCCTGCCTGATAGTGAAGGGCAGCCAATCAGAGCTATGAAGTGTTTTGATGGACAGCCTGGTCCCTCAGCCTGTGCAGCAAAGAGAGTTCCTGCTTTCTGGCTGTGCAAATAAAAGACTGTCCCTGTCCCCCATTTCCCCATGTAACACTGCTTCATGTGCTGCCCCAATCCTTGTACCACTGCCTTGTGTGCTGACCCCCACGCAGGTACCATTGCCTCCATGTGCTGTCCTCTATTTCCCCACCTATATATCACGACGTCTCTGTGTTGGTCACTATCCCATCCATGTACCACTGTCCCCATATGCTAACCCCTATTCTTCCCCTGATCTGTCCCACAACTAGCCCCCAGGTCCCAGCTCCCCCTTACCACTGGGGCTTTCTGGGGGCCACTGATTTTCAGGGAGTGGCCAGATGCTGCCACCTATCTTCAGTGTTCAAGGGGTCACCAAGAATGGCTACAGCCTGCCCCCCAGTCCAGCAAGAGCACCAAGATCTACGAGAGCAGAGACACAGCCCTCCCATCCTGCCACACAGAGCCCTGGCCCACAGAGCATGGGAGCGGCTGCGGTTGGGGATAAGGGGCAGTGGTTGGGAGTGTGACCCAATTACTTTTTTCCAGAAGGACATTTTTCAGTTCCATTACCATAAGCCGTAGCTCTAAAAAGTCATCTGATTCATGATCCTTGCACCCCATGACTAGCAGGCCTGCTCCCTCATCCATGAGGAAGACTCAGAGCAGCATGTGACTAGCATTTGATTTAGTTGGGGTTGGTCCTGCTTTGAGGAAGGTGTTGGACTAGATTACCTCCTGAGGTCCCTTCCAACCCTCATCTTCTATGATTCCATGACTCTGGCTCCACGGCCTTATTCCCTCTCCATTTTTTACTAAAGCACAAGGTGGAGAATCGCAGACAGTCGATTAAACGTGAATTTAAGAAACTGCACCAGGTTCTGAGTGAAGAAGAGCAGCTGCTTCTGCAGAGACTGGCGGAAGAGGAAAGGAAAACTCTGGAGAGACTACAGGACAATATAACAAAACTCTCGGAGCAGAATGCCACTCTGATCAATCTCATCACAGAGGTAGAGGAGAAGTGTCGGCAACCAGCTACTGAGCTGCTGCAGGTGAGTCTGTTAACAATCTCCCCATCCATCCCTGCAGCATTAAAATCTCCAGTCAGTGATTAAATCCAAGGAGTTTCATGACAAATCATGTTTCCAGTGCCTGATCTGACTGTTTCCCAACACAAACAGAAGCCCAGGCGCAAGGTCCTGTCAGCGCAGACAAGCACAGTCTGTGTTAGACTGAATCACAGATGCAGCAGAGGCTTTCCCTGTCGAATGTGTGAAAAAGGAGCAAGGGGCTGGCATGGTCCCTGCTGTGACTGCTGGAATCTGGCCAAATTTGGCTGATAAGTAGAGATTCTGAGCCATGTAGTGACATGGGTGAGGGGGGAACCAGGAGCCAAAGTGAACTCTCAAATTATTGGAATGAAGGGGCTGAGACTCTCATTGCTAGCCATTGATGCTGCGGGTTTCCATCCATGGTGTCAGCCTGGGACACCTGGGGCCTGAGATTGGGAAGGGCTGAGCACCCACACTCCACTTGAAGCAATGGGAGCTGCAGATGCAGCAAGAAGATGGACAGGAGGGAGGCTGGGGACAATCTGGGTGGAAGCTCTGCAGTGAAGTGGAGTGAGAGGCAAAGGGAGTTAGGGATGCTGCTGCTTTCCTTAGGCCAACAAAGCTCCTTGTTCAGTGTTCACAGAACGTCACGTTCTTCCAGTCTGTGCCATTGTCACATGACCCTCAGCTCCATAGGCAGCACCTGAGTCTTCCATTTGGGGAGGCTCACACGCAAGCGCCGGAAGCTCCGTAAAAGTGGTAGGGGCCACCAGTGCCTGGACCATGGCCCTGCCCCCGAGTTCCTGCCCCCACTTGGCCTGCCTCTTCTCCCCAAGGACCCCCTCGCTCTGCCTCTTCCCATCCCCTCCCCAAGGCCCTCTGCCAGCTGCTCGCTCCTGTCTGCCTCTTCCCCTGAGGTCCCCCCACCTGCCACTCATTCCTCTCTTCCTCTTCCACCGGGGTCCCCCCACCCGCCACTCACTTCTCTCCGCCTCTTTCCCCAAGGCCCCACACCTGCCCACTTGCTCTTCTCTAGCCCATTCCTGGAACAGGGGGGCCATGTCCCCATCACTTTCTCCCACCTTAGGTGAGCACCAGGAGTGAGGGGACTGAGAGATGCAAGCAATGGGCAGAGGGTCCTCAGGGAAGGAGGCAGAGAGGAGCAAGTGGCAGGCAGAGGGAGATCTTGGGGGTAGAGGAGGGGCGGGACAACAGTCCAGACACTGGTGGCCTCCCTCATTCCCCACTTCTATGGAGCTTCTCTTCCAGTGCTCCAAAGGCAACAGCAGGTCGGCACACTTCCAGAGAGGTGACTCAAGCCACATTCGCAGCATTTCCCCCCGGCATGGCCAGCCATTTTTGTGGAGGCTTAGCCTCCCTTAGCCTCTTATACGTGCCACCCTTACTCAGCTCCTGTGAGAATCAGTGTCAGGGCAGACAAGGCACCTGAAATCAGTGATCACTTCTGAATATCCTGCACAGATGGGTCTGCCCTGAAGTGCTAAATGTTGTGGATTAAATCTGATACAGAATGGAAAGACACTCACTATTTTTGCACATGACGTTAACCAAGCTCACTCTCTCTGTCTCCTTTCAGGATGTGGAAAGTGCATTGATCAGGTCTGTTTACATTTCCATTACTCCATCTATTCCTGTGAGCGATGTGTGTGCAGAGCAGCCGAGTGATGACGGGACGTTTTCTTTGCAGGAGTGAGAATGTGAAACTCCAGCAACCAGAAGCCGTTTCTCCTGCCCTGATGAATGTGTACAAAATCTGCCTTGACATGAGGGAAATGCTAGAGAGATTCACCAGTGAGTTAAAGATCCGGGGTTGGTTCCATTTACATGAGGGTGGGGGGGAGAACTGATTTGTGTTGTGGATGGGGACAAATGGTGAGGTCCACATTGGGATCGTCAGCCTGGCGTGGCAGCAGCCCCATAGCCAAGGCTGGCCGAGCTCTCTCATCTGGAGGAGGAAGAGAAAGAGGTCTCCCTTTTCCACTGTGCACTGCTGCTCCTCTGTGTTTGGCTTGACCACCAGCTGACCCTTGGTGGCTGCTCGTGTGCTCAGAGCACAGTGTGTTTCTGAGCACTCTCAGCACTGGCCAAGCTCTGCCCCAGGAAGTCTATGTTCTAGGGCTTCTTTGTACTCTAGTGTTGCACCACTTTAATTATCCCAGTATAGTTAAATTGGCACAGCCCTGTGTATGGGAAGGGGAATAGGCTTACTGGTGTAAGGCACCTTTATACTGGTATCATTGTGTCCACACAAGGGATTGTACTAGGTCAACTATATCAATAAAACTTCATCCTCCAACTAACATGGTGACACTGGTGTCAAAATCTGGGTGGAAAGGCCTGCAATGCCCTTTGTGTTCCCTGGGGACAGAAGCAGGAGAATGCTGAGCGCTTCTGAAACACCTGCCCCAAGAACCTGAATCTTTGCTGAGGGAGAGAGATTGAAACACAAGCTCCTTTTCTCATTCTAGCCCTGACCCCTTCACCTCTCCTACCCACATTGCCCTTCACAAGTGCTGCCCAAAGAGGTGGCAGGGATACAAGATTGTGGGCAAGTGACACCAACCCCTACTTTTCCCACGCATCCCTCGTGGCCCCCAATAGGAGCTTCCTTCCCCCTTCCAGCAGGGAAAGGTGAGCACCATTTCCTGGGAGTAGTTTGAAGGGGCTGAGCTGAGTTTATCTCTCCCAGCTTAATGAGGTGATATAGTTGGTGGCAGCTGCTGGGCCAGATTTCTGGATTCCAGAGAGCCAGAACCCCAGGCTGCAGGGGAATCGGTTAACTCTTTTGTGGCCGGCTGAAGCAGCACATCCCTGATCCCTTATCCGCTTACTGTCCCCCGTCCTAGCACAGTCTGTTGCCACTGGGCCCGGGACATGGCTGGATCCTGGGGCCATTTCACATCCCAGTCATGAGCCTGCTGGGATCCTTGGCCCCTTTTCTCATTGCCTCATTTTAGGGAATCTCCACTCCCTCCTGTTACCCAGGGTTTCCTGAAGTGGTAACTTAACTATTTCTCTACAGGCAGTATCAGGAATAAATCAAGGGGGACACAGCTCCTCCAGCTTATAAATGATTGGTACAAACAAAAGTCCATTTACCTAAAACCACTCTTATTAGGTCTCAAGCACACACACATAAATCTGCTATATCAGTAGCTTCAGAGCATCCCAAACATTTATAATTGCCCATATTTTGTGCATTTATTACATCTTGTACCTCTGGCTGGACATCTCCTGGGATCTCTTGGGATATGACTTTTTCCGCACCTTGTTTATGCAGGATGGACTTTGTGCCTAGTAGCACGGACCTCTCTCTCCTTGCCTCAGAGGTTTTATGATAATGACTTTTAGCACTTAAGTGAATGTTTACAGTTTCTAAGCTAGTTTCGGGTTTTTAAAGTTGATCCTGCCTTTTGTTCTGCTGTTTGACTAATTCAGACAGCTGTGCTTTCTGCTTAGTTGTGGCTAGGGCTAAATCTCTCTTCACTTGTAGCTGCTGTGAAAGATTTATATCTGATAACCCAATAACCAGCCTGTCTCATATTTTCATGTTTTGCAGTTCCAAAGTCACAGTTTTCAGCCAATGCATGCTTATAGAACATTCAACTGTTTCTCCTGGTTCTTGAGTTCTCTGGAGAAAACATGCTCTTTCATAAACCATATTGCTCTGAGGTATAAAGTATGCATCAAACATAGCTAGAAACCTTTCATCTTTGAGACTGTTTTTAGTAAAGTCAAAGAATCTAAGGATATGCTCTGCCTGATTCCCTATACCATGAATTAAAGAAAATATCTGTATATCTCCATTGTGAAGGTTTGTCAAAACTGATGTTCTCTGAGCTATTAAAGAGTGGCACGTTGATGAGATCCTGCAACCTTTGTGGCTTTTTTCCTTCTGTCTGCAACCTCTATTGCTTTGCACTATCTGTTTATGTTCTCTCTGGCACTAGTTTATTTTTGACACCATGTCATGCTCCTATACCAGATATGGACTGGCTAAAGAGCTTCCTTCTGAGCCAGATACACACCAGGTGTGTTCAGTATAAGATTCTATAATTTTCTGCCAGGTTTGGCTGAACTTAGTTTAGAAAAGGTATTTTACATGCATTGCCACCTAGTGGCTGAACAGTACAATACAATTTAGCATTCCATTACAATTCATAAACCGGCGTCAGGCTGCCTCATGGTCTCTCCAACAGCAGCATCCCAAGATGCATTCACACATGCTCCTTTTGGAGTCAAGGTCATCTTTCATTCAGACTAACCCCTTATTAGCATCTCTAATTACTTCTGGCTGCATCTTTTTTCCTGCAACCTTCAGTAAAGGAGCTATGGGAGGCCACTTTGGATTCTCTTCCCACATGGTCCCACATGACCATGTGTATTGTTATCAGCTGGAAAAGCACCTTTCTGCTCCTCCTCTTTGGGACACATATTTCCTTTAGAATGTACTTCTTTTTAGCCCAGATCTAGTTCAGGCTTTATGTTCCTCTTTGAGGTGTCTGGGTGGAAGAGATCTCCTATTTCTTCTCTTTCTACTTCAGCTTCCTCTTGGATGTGTGTTTTTATGTCACTCACATGGTTACTTTTCCTTTCAGCAGGTGGAATTCCCACCTCAGAGACTCCATCTTTCACCTGATGATCCTGTATCTCTACATCCACCACAGTGCTATTCTTGTCTCCAGCTGGTCGGTATAACTCGCAGCCCAGCTATTCTGGAGAAGGTTTGCCTTCTCTGTCTGGCATAATTTCTGCTCTTTCCATGTGGTTGTCACCTTAGCCTTTGAGTTCTCCAAATTTGTATGTATCTCAGAATTGGGCTTCATTCCACACTTGATCTTAAGCTGCTCCTGAAACAACAAACAACAAACATTGCTGTTCCCTGGTCACCTTCCAGGGCTGAGACAGCCAGCTCCTCTCCCTCTGTATGGCTTAAGCTGAGATCCAGTCCCTTGAGCAGCACATCTTCTCTAGCTCCTGCAAGACCACAGCCTTCTGGGACTGTGGGGTGTTCTGTTGTGCAAGGCCTTCTGCCCTGATCCCCATATCTGTAGCACTCTTCTCTTCTAGTCTTTCCAATCCATTGGATTTTCTGGATAGCTGAAAAAAGCTTCCCTTTTAGCCACCAGCTCTGTATTTGTGCCTGTTGACTTATTCCCCTAAAATGCCTTCCAGGACATGCAAGGTATCACTCTGCTCCCCTGAGTAAATGCAGTCTCCTGGTAATTTACTGCTGGGCTCTATCTTATTGCACATACCAGAATCCTCATCATGCTCCTCTGCCCTTTCCTGAGCCATGATACTTAGCCTTTCTAGTTCTTGAACTTGTTCCAGGAGCTGTTCCTTCGCTTGTCTTATGATACATCTACATTTGCACTGGGAGATGATTCCTAGATCATGTAGACGTACCTGAGCTAGAGACTAAAAATAGCAGTGTGGCCAGCATAGCAGAGGTGGCAATCTGAGTTAGCCGCCAAAGTACAAACATGACGACCTCCTTGGTATGTAGTCAGGAGGCTGGCCCGAGATGCCCAGACTACCTTGGCTATACGGATACATTTAGCATGCTAGCTTGAGCTGAGCTAGTGCAGCACACTTCCCAGCTCAAATATAGACAAACCCGCAGTTTCAAGTTCTCCTTGTTACTTCCTTCTAATTGATGCAGCAGGTTCATAAGTCAAAAAAAGCACTTTTATAGTTTTCCAGCCACCCTACTCATATCCTGCAGCCCTTTCTGGAGCACCTCACTCACAAGGTGGAAGGCTTGTTCATGCCCTTCCAGTTTTGGCTTCTGAGTAGCTTCCCCCTTGCATCTCTCATTTTCTACATTGGCTGACTGCAGCTTGGCTTTCTTGAGACTGTTGTTCACCATCTCCCTGTTGCTTTGGCTGAACTATTCGGCTCATCAGGTGTTGTTTCTAGTCTAGGGCCAGGGCTACTTGCCCATGGGTATTGGCAATTCCAGCTACCACTTCATCCCTGTTGTGTTGTGTCCACTGCTTGTTACATTCAGCAGCTGCAAATTACTTCTGCATTTGAATAATCTCATCAGTCTGTGGCTCATACAGGTGTTGTGGCTGTATCTTGAACTGGTAGACATCTTGGAAGCTAGAACAGAATTTCTTCTGCTGACCCCCACGGTCCTTTTTGAGTGCCTTGACTTGTTTTCTTTGTTTAGTCACAAACAGGTGACTTCTCTCCTGCTCTGTGAGTAGCTGCTTCTGCCTATTAGTCACTGACTTTGCTCCCATTTCTCAGCCAGTTTCAGTAAGAAAGCTTGCCTTAGGCCTGCAAATTACATAGCTGTTTAATAAACCTATTAGGGCTCTTGTCACACCCATTTCCCAGGACCACCAGAACTTTTGAATCACTTTTAGCTTTTTTCCCAGCTCCCCTGGCCGGAAAGCCCGTGCTGTTCATGAGAGCTGCTAGTTGCACCTTTTTCTAATGGACTCCTTTCAGGCTCCTGGAGGAAGCTACTCAAAAGCACCAAACTCCCACACTTTGATTCTGGGAGCTAGGTGAAGGTGTCCCCGGTAAGCAGAGCGAAGTCTGAAATCCATGGCTGACATTTGTCCCTGAAGCTTATACCCCAAAGCCTGCTTTCTTGGCTCCCCATTTTGCCCAGTACTAGAAACTCTTACAGATCCATAGCAACATCCCCTCTGTCCAAAATCCAGTTATTGTAGGGCATCACCTTTTTACATGTCATAGAATCATAGAATATTAGAGTTGGAAGAGACCTCAGGAGGTCATCTAGTCCAACCCCCTGCTCAAAGCAGGACTAACCTCAGCTATATCATCCCAGCCAGGGCTTTGTCAAGCCTCAGCTTAAAAACCTCTAAAGATGGAGATTCCACCACCTCCCTAGGTAACCCATTCCAGGGCTTCACCACCCTCCTAGTGAAAAACTTTTTCCTAATGTCCAACCTAGACCTCCCGCCCTGCAACTTGAGACCATTGCTCCTAGTTCTGTCATTTGCCACCGCCGAGAACAGCCTAGCCCCATCCTCCCTGGAACCCCCTGTCAGGTAGTTAAAGGCTGCTATCAAATCCCCCCTCATTCTTCTCTTTTGCAGACTAAACAAGCCCAGTTCCCTTAGCCTCTCCTCATAAGTCTTGTGCTCCAGCCCCTTAATCATTTTTGTTGCCCTCCGCTGAACTCTCTCCAACTTGTCTACATCCTTTTTGTAGTGGGGGGCCCAAAACTGGACACAATACTCTAAATGCGGCCTCACCAATGCCGAATAGAGGGGAATAATCACTTCCCGTGACCTGCTGGCAATGCTCCTCCTAATGCAGCCCAATATGCTATTAGCCTTCTTGACAACCAGGGCACACTGCTGACTCATATCCAGCTTTTTATCCACTGTTACCCCCAGATCCTTTTCTGCAGAATTGCTGCCTAGCTCGTCGGTCCCCAGTCTATAACTGTGCATGGGATTCTTCCTTCCTAAGTGGAGGATGCTGCACTTTTCTTTGTTGAACCTCATTAGATTTCTTTTGGCCCAATCCTCCAGTTTGTTTAGGTCCTTCTGTATCCTATCCCTACCTTCCAGTTGTCCAGTTAATGTGGAGAGTCGGATAATGGAGGGTCAGATAAATGGGGTTCTACTGTATTCTACTTAGTCTAAAAGGTCTGAGACAAAATTTCCCTGCTGGGATCTACTTTGAGTGCAAATGAACGCCAAAACAAAATCTTCTTCGCTCTGCTCCAGCCCCTGGCTCTCAGTCAAGCTCCTTACTCTCCTCAACTCAGGAATGCTCGGCCCTCCTTCCTGGCGCTGGGTTTGGTTCAGTCTCTCATGCAATCAGGAGCACTCAGCCCTACTTCCCAGAGCTGGGTTCAGTTCAGACTGGTCCTTTATTCTCTGCAGGCCTCACTTTCACCTGCTTTCTCCAGCCAGGAGCAGCTCCCCAGGGCTCTGTCCTGCTGCTCCTGTGGCTGTCAATTGTCATCTCTGGCAGCTCCTTTCCCTTAGGCGGTCCCTCTCTAGGAGCCTCCCTTCCAGGCCTCTTGCTCTGGTGAACTCTCCTGATCAGCTCTCCTAGGATCCTCTTTCCTCAGCAGCTTTCTCTCCAAGAAACCCCTTCAGATGAGTCGTAGGAGGGTTGCCAGTCAAGGAAGCAGGGGTTTAATTACTTCCCGGTGGAGCTGGGTTGGATCGTTCTCCCTTTTAGAAGTCGGCCAAAGGCCCAGCCCCTGTGACAACCCTAATTTGCTCTGGGAGTGACTGAGCTTGGCTCAGCTCTGGTCAGTTCCTGACCCACATAAAGTTAAACCCAATTAGCCGTGTCCATTTGGCACTGGGATAGTGTGAGAGTGAGAATGACTCTGCAGCCCAGTGGTTCGGGCCTCACCTGGGAGCCCCAGAGTCCAGCTCCCCTGCTCCAGTGACCTTGTAATTATTGTTCCATAACCACAGTGACGGGAAGTGTTACGGCCCCTGGCACAGCCATGTCTCAGACTGTGTCTGCCAGGGTTTCCTTGCACCAATGAAGCTGCCCCGGTACAAACCATAGTACAGACATACTGCGCGGGTGTGAACTGGGACTGGCACCAGTGCAGCTTGTCCCAGATGGAGGAGGCAGTAAGTGGGGAAATGCCCCATCTCCTCCCCACTGCCCTGGCCTCATTAACAACAGTCTCTATTCCTCCCCAATAACCAGTGACACTCCCCAACAGCCCCCCCAATGCCTATCCCCTTACTGTCCTGCCCCTGTCCAGTGAGCCCAGCCCAGACACCCTGCCTATGCCTGGGGGAGGGGCTGGGCTGGGTGAGGGGAGGATCTGACCGTGGGGTTTGCCTGGCTGGAAAGTGATGCCCATGGGGCCAGCCAGCATGGAGAATCCCAGCCTAGTCAGTGTGTTGGGGGACAGCACTGACCTGCTCTTAGTAACATAGCAACCACAGCACAGAGATTCCCTGGGGCCTGCCCCCCTTCACCATTATCTTCCCTCCTGGTGCCTTCAACTCCCTCAGCCCCCTACCTCTTCTGGCCCCATCTCCCTCCCTTCCTGCTATACTGGTACCCACCCCTCCACTCATCCCCCTTTGCCACCCTGATGCCCACCTGTCTCCTCATTCCTCCTGCCCCTCCCTTTCCCATGCCCCCATTCACCCCCCTCTGCCTACCCTGTCCCCTGCCCCTCCCCCCCCCCCCACCATACTGGTACCGGTCCTTCCCCTCCACCCCTCTCTGACCTCCTGGCACTTGCCCCTTCCCTCAACCTCTCTGTCTACAGTGCCCAGCCCTCCCCTTCACTCCACTGTGCCCCACTGTCCCTCCTGGTGCCTGCCCCTCCCTCTTCTCATCCCCATCTGCCCCCCTGGAACCTGCCACATTCCTCCCCCCTCTGGCCCTCTAGCACCCCACCGATCCCTCACTCCCCTCCTGCCACCCACCCCAACCCCTCCCCTTCCTGTCTTACACCTTCCTCTCTCTTAGCTCCCCTTTCCACCCTCACACCCCCTCTGCCCCCGGCACCTGCCTCTCCACTCGTCCCCCTCCTCCCTCCTTGCTCCCCCTCTGCCTCACTGGTGAATTCCCATCTCTTTGCCTCCCTTTCCCTGCCACCCACCCCTTCTCTCCCCCAACTCTGCCCTCCGGCACCCGCCCCTTCCCTTCCCCTCTCTGCTACTCTGTGGCAGCCCCTCCCCTTGTTCCCCTCTTTCTCCTGGAGCCTGCCCCTGCCTTAACCCCCCTCTGCCTCCGTGGTTCTGACCCTCCTCTCAATCCTTCTGTCTCTTGGTGCCTGCTCCTCACCACACCCCCATATGCCTCCAACCTTCCCCCACCTCCTCTAGTGCTCATTCCTCCCCTCACCAGCCTCTGCCCCCTGGCACCTGCCCCTCCCCTAAACCTGCTCTGCTCCACATGACTCCCTCCCCTAATCCCAGACTCTGCCCTCCTGTGCCTGACCCTTCTCTTGCCCCCCTGTCAAGCTGCCTGCTATGGGTCACAGCTAACAGAGCCAACCTCAGGTCAGATTGCCAGAACACAGGGCATGTACCCCGCCCGGTGGTGTACTTTATCAGAAGACTTCACCAAAATGCTATGCTAGTTATTATCAATCCACAAACACTCCCCGTCTGCCTCTTTGGCCCCTTGTGGACGATCTAGACAAAGCAGCCTTCAGTGAGAAATAATTATTCAAACCAGAAATCACATCGCTTAGGTTTTTCCAGCTCCAGAGAGCCAGCCACGTACCCAGGTCAAAATACACTTCAGGATCTCACCCGAAACCATGCTGGTAGCCAGTCGTTGGTACACGAATGAAAGATTTATTCATTGAAAAGAAAAGAAGCGAGTTATTAAATGGTTAAAGTGAGACAGTTGATGTCAGAGTCTGTAGATCGGGATAATAGCAGTCATGTTAGTGTGGTGAGCTTGGCCCTTTTGGGATGTAAAGGAGTAATTAAGACAGGCCCACCCTTCCCCTCACAGCCCTCTGCTCTTCAGCACCTGCCCCCTCCTAGCCCTCATCTGTTCCCCTGGCATCCGTCCTTCCCCCCATCCCATCTCTGGCCCCTGGTGACCGCTCCTACCCTCAGCCCCCTCTGCCTGGCTGGTGCCCACCTGGCTCATCACCCTTCCCTGTCCCCCTCATGCATACCAGTTCCCTCGCCACCCCCTCGAACCCCATGGCACCTGTCCATTCCCTTGTCCCCCCTCCGCCCCCTGGCATCCCTTCCCCCCTTGTCCCCTCTGCCACTCTGCCACCTGCCCCTTTCATTTCCTCTCTTTTCCCCCTCCTCACCCTCCTACCCCACTATCACCTGCCCTCCCCTTGCCCCAGATTTGCCCCCAGGTGCCCACCACTCTCCTGGCACCCTTCTGCCCCCATGGTAACCTCCCCTCCCCCAATGCCCTCTGGCCCTCAGGGGCCCACCCCTCTCCTTGTCCCCTTCTGCCTGCCCATTTCCTTGACTCCCCTTTGCCCCACTGGAGCCCACCCCTCCCCTCGATTCCCTCATCCCTGCCCATCCCTTCATCCCCCCCATGTCCCCGGGCTGTGATCCTGTCCTCACCTCCTCTTTTCCCTCTTGTGCTTACACCTTCCCTTGCTCCCCCCTCTGGTGCCTGCCCCTTCTCTCACCCGGGGTCACTCCTCCCCTTGCTCCACTTCACCCCCCACTGCCTGTCTTGTGCTAGCCCCTCACCTCACTACCTTTTGCCCTTCCCCTCCCCTTTGATCTTCCAGCATCATCTTTTCCCCTCACCCACCCCTCTACTGCCCCATCCCCCCAGGGCCTGCCCCTGCCCACCCTAATGAAACCTGCCACCATGACCCCCTCCTACTCCTCCCACATCCCCATCCTTCTCCTCTAATTGTCTCTTCAGAGTCAGACAGGGCCGTGACTCCACTTAAAGAGCAATAACCCTGACACAGCGATTAATGGGGGCACAGGTTAATTTCTCTTTATCTCAGTGACCAGCCCCAGCCCGGCACTGACTCTGACTCTCTCCCCAGTGGACGTGACTCTGGATCCAGGCACAGCTCATCCCAGCCTCGTCCTGTCTGAGGATCGGAAACGTGTGAGACTCGGAGACAAGTGCCAGAATCTGCCCAGCAATCCTGAGAGCTTTGATTCTTGTCCCTCTGTCCTGGGCACTCAGGGATTCACGGGCGGGAGGCGTTACTGGGAGGTGGAGGTGGGAGACAAGACTGAGTGGGCTCTGGGCGTTTGTAGGGAATCTGGGCACAGGCCGGGGAATGTGAGACTCAACCCTGGTAATGGATACTGGGCTGTGTGGCTGAGAGGTGGGGAATACAAGGCCTGCACCTATCCCTCCACCTCCTTCCCCGTGCGTGTCAGGCCCAGCCGGGTGGGGATTTTCTTGGACTATGAGGCAGGCGAGATCTCATTTTACAATGTCACTGACAGATCCCATCTCTTCACTTTCACCAACACCTTCTTCGGGAGGCTCCGCCCTTATTTCCATCCTGGTCTCAATGCTGGGGGGAAAAACGTGGCTCCCCTGATCATCTGCCCAGTCCCAACTGGAGGGAATCTCTGTCCCTGACAGTGGCACCTGCAGCAGAGACTGTCCCATCCCAGCGCTGACCAGCCCCCAGGCCTGTTCCCATGGGAAGGGTATAAAGGGCATCACCTGCCTGCTCCCTACCCCCTTCCCCTCTCAGTTCCCAGCACTAGGCCTGTGAGCTGAAAGGAGAGTAGAGGGGCAAAAAGGGGCGGGGGTTTAGGCTGCTGGGCTGTGGGGGTCAAGGGGGGGCAGGCTGCTGGGCTTGAAAAGTAAAAATGTGGGTCTCATGCTGCTAACATTGCAGAGACAATTGTTTATACCATGAATGTGAATGACAGTCAGGTCAATGCTCCTACCTGACTGGGTCTGAAAGGAAAGAGCCATGAGCAGGCAGGGTAGGCCAACGGCTCCAGAACCTTATTCAGCCAAAGCCCCGTGCTCTGCTGAGATGGGAGAATGGGTCAGTACACGTGGCACTGGGAGGGGGTTGGTTGGTTTAGGGGATGAAGTAGCTGCCCCTGATTGGACAGTGTTCCTTGGGGGACCACTAGGCAAATCAAACCCCCATTTGCTGCAGCCCATCAGTGTATGCTTGAGGCCCATTGAACTGAATTCACCCCCCGTTACACACTGAGACCAGCATGACAGAGACCTTTATCTGTCCCTGAGAGGACCCCACCTAGCTGTGTTTGTGAAGCAGCGGGAGCGGGTTCAGGGGATTCCCAGGTCCTCTCAGGGCCATTAACTGCATTGTCCGACTCCCAGAGAAAAGCCAGTCCAGGAGTCCAGAGAGTGCAATGGGGCCTATGAGCAACAGGGAATGTCCCAGCTTTTACTGTCCTAGGGAAGTCTCCCCATGTGTCCGTCCCACATTCCCCCTGCCCCACATCTTCATTGTCTCTGCCTGGAACCTGGTCCCATCATGATGGAGGGGGCGGATGGGGAGTGGGGAGAGCGGGGGAAGGGGGATCAGACCAGAGGATGGGGATTGACAGCCCAGCCCCAGGACTGTGTGAGCGATGGGCCCAGGCTGGGTGAATGGGACCCGCTCATGGGAAGGAGCCCAGGAACTTTTCTTCTCCTCTTCCAACATGTTTGCTCCATCCCAGCCACACAGTCCCAGTGCTGCACAGCTCGCGTCTTCCTGGAACCAGCTCCTGTGGACTCCACCCTCCCTACCTCTTTCCTGCCTCTCCTCAAAACCCTCTTCCAATGGAGCCCTGAACCCTCCCTCTGTGCCAGGGAACATTTAAACATGGGTCAATGCCCCTGGTCTGTGCAGTGTGAGCTTGCCAAGCAGCGACCATGTCTGTGGACCTGTCTGGTATGCCCAGCACTGAGGGGCTAGAAGGATATTACTGAGCAATCACAATAACCCCACAGGCAGCACAAAGGGGTCTGTTTAGCTTGTGAGTTCCCAAAGAAGCGTCTGTCTCCCCCTGCTGGTCTGTATCATGCTCTGCACATGGTGAGAGCCACAGAAATATTAGTGACCGCCCAAGAAGGCCAGAATTCAAGCATTCAGATACCCTCTGGAAGCCTGCATCCCAGTTTAGAGGACCCTTCTGTGCAGCCCTGCCCTTGGAGAGCCCTCGTACCAGAACATGTAAGGGTGACACCAGCTTGGTAAAGTCTTTTATGAAATGCCTATGGTACCCAATGAACCCCAAGTACCTCTGGACATCCTGTACCATGGTGGACATCAGCAGTAAAATATTAGCTAAACACATAACTGTGCAGATGATGGTCGTTTATTTTCAAATTGTATTTTAAGTTATATCTGTAAAATAACTTAAAATGTGTACAAAAATAAATGTGGTTCCAAGTCTGATACTAATAGTAATGATGGAGTCAAATGTTAGTGAATCACGTACATGATTGTGCTCAGTAAACATAAATGCCAAAATAATTAGAAAAATTAATTCCTGTTCTTAATAAAAGAGAAAAAACTTAATCACGTATGTTAAAATTAAGTAAATACATTTTTAGTGGAGAAAAAAACAATTGTCTAAAATAGAGTAGATAACGGCAGTAACACAATGCTTCTGTTAGAGACACTAAGCAGATTTAAGCAGATTTTATTTATTTTTATTTATCTCTATTAAAGATAGTGTACTTGTGTTTCTGATATCCGTGTTAAGACTCCAAAACTGATACCTCAATAGTTGCAATTGGGAATATCTTGCTATATTATCTCCTGCTTGTTCTAAATTTACAATATGGCTTTAACTGTTTGCTTATATATTTGCTCTTTCTTTCCATAGGAATTAGATAAAGTGCTCCGGTCGGCTAACGTTTAAGTTATTATCTGCAAAAAACCTAGAGTTTTCAGGCACCTCAGTAGCCCCTGGGAACACAGTTAAAGTTGCCCCCCCCCCCAAAAATCTGAAATGGTACCCTTGGGGATAATACGTTTACCAGACATTTTCCCTAGTTGTCTCCAACCTGGGCTCTGGTAGATGAATACTTCAGACCCCTCAAAAGGGTCTCTTTTGTGGTCACAAGTTCATAACTTCCTCAGCTCAGAACAAGCACGCAGTCTTCAGTAGGCCAAGTCATTCCAACCTTACCCTAAGGATTGGGGTCCTCTGGGAATCAGAGGTCCTGGTTTACTGGATCAGGAAGAAGGCCCTGAGTCATCTTAAACCCAGGGTAATTATTCATAAATCCTTTCTAGTCTGTTGGTCCCTGGAGAATCCAGATTTTGTCTTTGAACTATCCTCATATCAGGTGATCAGCGGACAAAAGGTTCCCCTCTCAGGGCAAAGCTTCAAAGGCTGAGTTTGTAGGGAGCGGGGTTGTAATCTCACTTCCTAGGAACTCCACTTCACACATCTTGTCCCTAAAGATCAGTCGTGGCTGCTATACTGTTCAGCACAGCCTTTTGGAGTTCAAATTAGCTCCGAGACATTGCATTAATCCTTCTTCAGACTAAACAAAGTCTATATAATCCCACAATAGGACACAAACATTTGCATTTTTAATACAAAGGATTCGGCCAAAGATACTAAACTTAATTCAGTGATGGTTTATCTTAATTCCCTCAGGATTGGCCAGGATATTGCAGGAAATTGTCATATCTGTCACATGCATCCTTATGTGTAACTTTGTTGAGTTTCTGATAGTCCACACAGATGGGAGTTTTCTGTCTTTTTGCATTACCAGGACAATGGAGGCTGCCCAGGGACCAGAGCTTTCTCTGATAACACCTGCTTCCTTCATTTGATTGAGCATTTCTTTCACTGGTGGGTTGAAATTAGAAGCTCCTTGAAGTGAGGGGGGCTGAGTGTGGGCAGGAGATGACAGAGGGGTTGATGGGAGCAGAGAGGGCAGGGGGACCCTGCAGAGTGAGGGCAATGGGGTGTCTGAGTGTGGGTAAGAGGCAGCAGGGAGGGGGAATCACTGGAGCATGGGGCCCATTTCCCAGCAATAGTCACGTTTCCCCCAGCCCTCACCTGTAGAATCAGCTGCCCCCAGACTGCCTAATACAGAGAAATCAACTCTCCCAGGAGTGTGGGTGTTTTAGGAACATTTTGGCCCTAGCATTTCTACACAACATCATCCTATTGTAACTGACGTCAGTCAGGCATGTGTGCTGGTGTGAGCTCCCCTCTGGATGCTGTCTCAGCTTGTGCAGCTAGCTGAATTGGCAGACCTCATTAGCACTGCCTGTGAATAACCACAGACTCGATTTGGTGGCAAAGGCACTCGGTCAAGTTTATTGCAAGTGAAGCACAGTGCTAGTGCCCCATAGGAGCTACTGATACACTAGGACATGTATGCTTGTCACAATGGACCGGCTCAATTAACGGCAGGAGTTTCTGTTATCCCCTAGGTCGGACAAAGATGCCCCTGCTGGGATCTTCTTCTTATACCGTGATACAAACAAGTTTCACACTGCATGTCTGACGTTGGCTATTGTTCCATACCTTGCCTCCAAATCAAGCACAACATCTTCATCCATCATCCTGTCTCCTGTGTCTTAAGGTCAGGGTGTCTCTGTGCTGTCCCTCGTGATTGTGCTTGTGCACTACTGTATCTTGGGGGTAGCTTGTACTGCCTCCCTGTATTGTATTTCTGTCTGGGGAGCACTTGTGCTGTCTCCCAGGACTGTGTTTCTGCAATCACCCCATATCGGGGGAGTTGGGAATACTAATGATTTAACAATTTACTGCTCCTTAGGAATGCCAATGCATTAACAATGCTGTGTTTCTGTCAAGGTCCTGTCCCAGTCAGCGCACTTGTAAGCAGGCAAGCAGTTGCTGTTTCCTAAAGCCTGATTTTGGTTCAAGTCTCAGATCTTGCATCTAGGCCCGTTCTACTAGGCCTCAGACTCTCACTTTCTAGTACAGTAACTAGGGCGGCCACTCACACGTTCCTTTCAATCATTGGGTGCTTTCAAAGAGGTTTTATCTTTTCCCGAGGAGGTGGAACTCCAAACATACAGCTACCAACTCTCTCACACCCTAAACGTCCATAACTATATCTTCCTTAATCTTCTTTTTGGCCAAGTCTCTCCTCTTATCAGAAGTCTGCTTATTTGGTTTGGTCTTCAATTCTTTTTCTATACATTTATTAATATTCCTCACTCCAGCATATTTATTTTCAAGCTGAATTAAAAGCTCAATTTCTTGATCTGTCCACACTCGAGAGCGAATTGCATTTCCCCCCACCCTAGCTTCTTTTTTTTGCTCATTCCTTGCCACTAGATGTCTATGCCAAGTGTGTTGATTTAGCCCCGATCTAGTATGAAAGGCAGATCCACAGAGCAAGCAGGTAAAACTCCTCTCTGAACTATCTACCTCCTTAGGCATGAATTTGGGGTAGTAGCAAGCAATATTACAAAAATGGGACTGTTTACCACATTTCTTGCACACCACTCTGATTGCTGTACTTCTCTGGACCACACTGATGTGCTTTGCCCATTTACTGAAGGTTGCTAAAACCTGAGGACATATAGGGCAGTTATAACACTCTATGGGATAGTCTAAATAAAATATCCCATTCTTTAGTAAACTGCTGTCTTGTCTCTTATCCAATATTAAAATCAGCATGTAAAATGTCTGGTCTCAATAAAATATGGATCTTTAAATGAAACTAAATACTTACTATAAAAACTAGACTTAAAATTATCCTCGTCTAAATCACTAAAAAGCCTATTAGTAAAAACCATCAGTAAAAATGTTAGCTCAACATCCATCCCCTGGCTCTGACTAATCCAGCCTTGTTCCTCCGAAACATTGTCATTTCCACTAGGGAAATCACGTGCATATTCTTTGCGGGTCTCCCTTATTACTTCCTCATGAAGAGGCGAGAGAAGAGGTCCCACAAGTGGAATTGGCAAAGATATAGAATGAAATGCTCTGTGCAGCTCAGACAAGCCTTTGTGCCATTTTCCATGACCCCCCCACGCTCCCCATGTCCCTGCCCTTTCCCTGTGTCTGTGCACCCCAGAGGCAAATGGAAGTGGAGAGGCAGCTTTTGCTGTCTGAATGTGAGCAGCTGCACCAGCTCCAGTCTAAGGCAGGTGGACAGGCTGGGTCATGGGCACTGACTCTCTGCTCTGTTTCTTGTTGCCCTCTAGGGTGTCAGAAGCACCGTGAGCAGGTATGTCCAAAGGTTTGTCTGCCCCTCATGCCCCGTTGTTCTGGGAAGAGGCTCAGAGACCAGGCTACAGACCCAGTGCCCCAACCATGGGACCGTCTGACCTTCTGGATCCAACCTACCCCTCTGTCCCCATCACCCCGGTGTGCTGCTGCTGTGACCGTGTGACCCATCATGTGTGCTCCACAGCTCTGGGCTGCAGAACCCTCCCTGGGGCCAGGCTGGCTCAGGGGATCATTAATGGGGCTGGGGCCTGTCACCCCAAGGGACCAACTGGGACCTGGCCCCAGATCTGCCATGGCCCAAATCCTGTCCCATGTGAGGGGGGCCCAGGGGCCTGTGGGAAAAGAGCCAAGTGTCCCAGCCCAGGCCCTAGTGGGGCTGTGTCCATGTCCCAGAACCCCCCGCCCCATGGGAAGTGACCAGGCCCCTTGGAGGCTGAGAGGAGAAGCTGAGGAGTGGCTGGGCCTCTCTCAGAATGGGCCCCTCTCTCAGCCCTGGGAGCAGCCCCTCCAGGCCCTTGTGGGGAACGTGGGCTGGGCTGGGTGTGAGGGGAGTTGGGGCTGGTGCTGCCCAGGCTGTGTTTTCTTTCTGGATGGTGAGAAGCTACCAGTCCCCAGGGCTGGGACCCAGCATATTGTGCAGGCACTAAATTCCCTGGGCAGCAGAGGTGACATCCCTGTTAGCTCTGTCTGTGGCCCCTGCTCCCACCGTCTCCCCTTTCTGGCTTTGCAGGGAGGAACTTAGGGCTTAGGAGTGAGAGGAGTAAATGCACTGGTGTCTCTGCAGACGCGAGAAGGTGACATCTCTGGATCAAGCATCTGAGCCCCTGAGCTGGAAAAGTGAAGCTCGGATTTCCCATTGGTTTAAATCGCTCTGAATTAGAATTAGGCAGGTGGTAAGGTTGAGAGGGCAGGGGTCTTGGGCTGAAACCCAGCTCAGAGATCAGAATCACTTCCATGTTTGCCTTGCTTTTAATTTTAACCTCCACTCTGAATTTGGTGGGTATTTAATGCAAAACAGAAAACACTGGGCATGTGAAAAACTAAATTCTACTTTATTGTTCCAAAGGATTAACAAAGAGAGACTCCTTTCCCCACCGCCAGCCCAGCTTAGCATGCTACATTTCATCCCCAGCCCTGCACATTGCTATATCCAAATCCCCCATGCACCAGCAATAGAGCAACATTTATAAACTGGTAGAAAAGTGCAGCGAATCCATGAGAGATGCTGGGCCCCAGTGACAAAAGCAAACACTCCAAGAGCAGGGAATCCAAGGAGCTGAGATTAGAGGGATGCAGTGCGGGATGAGTGGCACAGACAGTCTTTTTGTCATCCAAAGTATTTTATATATATATACCTAACTGAAGTTTCCACTTCATGCATCTGACGCAGTGGGTTTCTGCCCACAAAAGCTTATGCCCAAATAAATTTGTTATTCTTTAAGGTGCCACAGAACTCTTGTTGTTTTGCTGAAAACAAATTAACACAGCTACCCCTCTGGAACTGATTTACTCAGCACCTCCTCAGTATTTGGTTGTGTCATTTACAAAAGTTTTAGCATCATTGCAAAGCATGAAAGAAAACAAAAACAAAAACAAACCAAAGTGAAAATCTGCCAATCTCCAAATGTTCTGGACTTGGCTGGAAAAAGCCCAGAAGCCACTTTACTAATAGATGAAAAGCTGAGAAAGCTCAAACAGAGCTTTAGGGTTCATTTGAATTCTGCCTCCAGATCTGGGGCACTTTCTTCTCTAACCATCAGGAGTCTGAATTGGGATCAAAGAAAACAAAGAGTGATTCCTGAGCATGGAGAGCAAAGAACGCTGTGGCAAGTGCTATGCAGGGAGGTGGAGGGTAGAAAGGGGAGAGGATAAACTCTCCAAGGCTTGGACAGACACTGCTGAGTGGGAGTAGAGTGTGACAGTGAAGGGGGGGATGAGGGAATCCCTCCAACTCATCCCATCACCCGCAAATAACACAGAACCCAAAACACCACATTTTACTATCCCTGCTCCAGCACTTTTAGATTCTGTTTAATTCTGGTCTCTAGGGGAGTCAATGTACAAAAAATACATTTTTTGGCATAACCTGGAGCAATATGAGACTATCTGGGAAGGAGACAATCTCTCCCTAAAGGAAGAACACAGTGACTCTAACAATCACTCTGCTAATGGATGAGAATAGATATGGTTGGGGACAGTCTAGAAAAAGAATAGTGGAGGAGAGTCAGATATGCTAGCTAATCCCAACCACTTTTCCCACCATAGACAGACCCTCAGAGGCTGATGCTGCGGAGGCAGAGGTAGCATCCCTAGGCCTTTCAGCCTCCCACAAAAGACCCTGTGGAAATCACTCCCTCTAACTGATGCTTTCTGAATGCAGAGGCAGGAAAAGGGGCAGAGGGGGTGAGTCATAAGAGGCAGCACCTCTCTTCCCTGTACTGTACTGTACTTGTTAGTCTTTAAAGTGCTACAGAACTCTCATTGTTTTTGCTGTATACAGACTAACACGGCTACCGCTCTGGAACTCTTTCCTGTACTGTCCTCTCTTATCCCATGATCTCTAACATTTGATTTCCCTCCCAGGGACACTCACTGTGCAGGGATGAGTTCCAGGTAGGTGGAAGAGCCCAGCTCAGGGGCTTCTGGAAAATGGAGGGTGGGGACAAGTGTCCAGAGTTAATGTGCAGCCTGGCCCAAGTAACCCTCTCCGAGACTCCATGAAGTGGCATCACATCTGGGAAAGGAAGGGAGAGGATGGAATTTCATTCAGGCAGAAGGAGATTTTGGAGGAGTTTCCCTCTCCCTTCCCCCAGCAGGCTAGTAGGAGGCAGGCAGGCCCATCAGTTCAGCAGCCAGGGCTGGAGCAGGGAGGAGGGGCTGATCTGGACTTCTGCTCCTCTGCCTGGGGTTTGCTTAGATCAGGCAAAGCCAGACGGTCACTAATCAGCTCAGAGTCAGCTGCTGCTGGAACCTACCCCCAGAGATGGGCAGCTGGATACCTGACAGCCAAATGCCACTGGTGTGTGTGGGAGCTAGGAAATGGAGTTTTTACTATGGCCAGCCCTAGCCAGGGCACTGGGAGAATTTATTTTCTCTATGGAGGATTTTCTGATGTCCAGTATAGTTTTACATTCAACTGAAGCGTTTTCCATGCTAAGGACATCTGAGAGGCTCTTCCCGATGTGGATTTGCTGATATTTGATACCATGTGAGAACCAAATGAAGCTTCCCCAACATTCATGCTCTTTCTTCTGTGAATTATCCGATGTGGAATAACGTGCAAGCTCAGACTGAATCTTTCCCTGCAGTTTTCCCCAACTTGTGAAGTTTTTCCCCAAAGCTAAGCATTTATGGGTTCTCTCTCTTGTGTGGATTGTCGATGTGAAGCAAGGTTTGAACTGCAAATGAAAGTTTTCAAAAGTAAAGACATTTATAGATTTTGTCCTGTGTGGATTCTCCAATATTTAGGAAGTTATGAGCTGGGACTGAAACTTTTCCCATCATAAAAGCAATTAAGGGGTTTCTCTCTTGTGTGGATTATCTGATGTTTAGTAAGGTTTGAGTGCTCACGGAAAATTTTCCCACAGTGGAGGCAATTTTAAGGTTTTTCCGTGTGCGTTTTTCTGTGTGCATCCTCCGATGTGAAATAAGTTTTGAGCTCTGACTGAAGCTTTTCCACACTCAAGGATTTTTTACAGTCTCTCTCCCGTGTGCAGTCTCCGATGGGTAGTAAGAGTTGAGCTCCGACTGAATCTTTTCCCACAGTCCAAGCATTTATAGGGTCTCTCTCCTGTGTGGATTTTCCCATGATTAATAAGGCCTGAGCGCTGACTGAAGCTTTTCCCACAGTCCAAGCATTTATAGGGTCTCTCTCCTGTGTGCAGTCCCCGATGGGCAATAAGATTTGAGCTCCGACTGAAGCTTTTCCCACACTCAAAGCATTTATAGGGTCTCTCTCCCGTGTGCATTCTCCGATGAGTAATAAGATTTGAGCTCCGACTGAAGCTTTTCCCACAGTCCAAACATTTATAGGGTCTCTCCCCCGTATGGATTCTCCCATGGTTAGTAAGGACTGAGCGCTGACTGAAGCTTTTCCCACAGTCCAAGCATTTATAGGGTTTCTCTCCCGTATGGGTTCTTTGATGTATAATAAGGGCTGATGCTACACTGAAATTTTTCCCACACTCAAGACATTTATATGGGCCCTCTCCTGTGTGGATTCTCCCATGGCTAATAAGGATTGAACGACGACTGAAGCTTTTCCCACACTCCAAGCATTTATATAAGCCCTCTCCTGTGTGGATTCTCCCATGGCTAATAAGGACTGAGTGCTGACTGAAGCTTTTTCCACAATCAAAGCATTTATAGGGTTTCTCTCCCGTGTGGGTTCTCTGATGTATAATAAGGGCTGATGGCACACTGAAACTTTTCCTACACTCAGGGCATTTATATGGTCCCTCTCCCGTGTGGATTCTCCCATGCGTAATAAGAACTGAGCGCTGACTAAAACTTTTCCCACAGTCCAAGCATTTATAGGGTTTCTCTCCTGTGTGGGTCCTCTGATGTGTAATAAGGGCTGATGGTGCACTAAAACTTTTCCCACACTCAAGGCATTTATATGGTCCTGCTCCTGTGTGGATTCTACTATGGCTAATAAGGTGTGAGCGTTGACTGAAGCTTTTCCCACACTCCAAACATTTATAGGGTTTCTCGCCTGTGTGGGTCCTCTGATGTGTAGTAAGGGCTGATGGTGCACTGAAAGTTTTCCCACACTCAAGGCACTGATATGGTCCCTCTCCCGTGTGGATTCTCCTATGGCTAATAAGGCCTGAGGGCTGACTGAAGCTTTTCCCACACTCAAGGCATTTATATGATCTCTCTCCCATGTGCAGTCTCCGATGGGTAGTAAGATTTGAACTCCAGTTGAAACTTTTCCCACAGTCCAAGCATTTATAGGGTTTCTCTCCTGTGTGGGTTCTCTGATGTATAATAAGAGCTGATGGTACACTGAAACTTTTGCCACACTCTGTGCACTTATATGGTCCCTTTCCTGTGTGGATTCTCCTGTGGTTAATAAGGCCTGAGAGATGACAAAAGCTTTTCCCACAATCAAGGCATTTATAAGGTCGCTCTCCTGTGTGCAGTCTCTGATGGGTAGTAAGATTTGAGCTACGATTGAAGCTTTTCCCACAATCCAAGCATTTATAGAGTTTCTCTCCTGTGTGGATTCTCCCATGGATACTAAGCCCTGAGCGCTGACTGAAGCTTTTCCCACAGTCCAAGCATTTATAGGGCTTTTTTTCTTTGGGATTTGTCTGCTGGGCTGTGGTTTCCTTGGGATCCTTGCCTCCTCCCCCACATTCAATGAATTCATCCACTTTCTTCCTTGGGTGATTTCCCAGCTTCCTCTCTGACCTGTGCCAATCACTCCAGGCTCTTCTCTGTTCCAAACTCTGGGAAAAAATCCCTTCAGCTCTTCTCAAAAAGGCCTCCTGAAGTTCCACTAGCTCAGGACTTTCCTGCTGTGGATTCCCCGCCTCGTTCTCACTCGTTGTCTCATCACCTGCTGGGAGAGAAAGGATCCAGGCAGGAGTCATTGCCTGGGCTGGTAGAAAGGACAGAAAGGGGAACAGCAAAGAAGGAAAATACAACATAATAACTGCTGGGGACACTGAGAAATTGGATACTGACTCTACATCCCATCTAAACACTCACAGAAAAGTGAAGTTAGGGAGAAAACTCCTGACAGCTAACAGTGTGGTGGGAAGCAGTGAGTGATATCTGCCATGATGATACAACACCAGCTGACCACAGCCTGACCTGGATGAGATGAGGCAGAACTGAGAATGCTCAGTTTGAGGGTTTTTTCAGCTCTTTCCTTCATTTGCCATATAGTTCTTGTGTCAATGTCATTGACTCCTCACCTGTGCGGATGCCTCTTGGGATCTTCCTTTCCTCAGAGGCCTGGAGATCCGGGACCCACGGCTCTTCCCCTCCTTCCAGCCGGGCAATCAGGTCAGGTTTAGGAATGGGGAGTCCTGCTCAGAGGGTGAAATCAGACATGGTCAGAGTCCACTGAGGATTGGTGGAGTATTTGTCACAAAGGGCACATCTTGAGTTTAAACTAACCCCCTGATTTGCTGGGGGACTGTGGGATCTGAACAGATGGCAACATGGTCACTGAGCACCCTTGGCAGAGGCAGATGTCTGGGGGAGAGGCAGTTGTCAGACCCTCACTGGGAATTTTTAGGATCTTTGTGCTCTGGGGGACATGCTGAGGAAAGACAGCTCTGGTGATAAATCTCTACCTATGTCTAAACCTCCAGAGCCCAGAACCCTCCCCACAGATGGAGCTAGTCCCATGAAGGGAGGTGAAAACACATCCTGGGCGTGAGTGAGAATTAATGCAGATAACACACTGCTTCTGCCCCCATGAAAGCTGGAGGGACAGGGATGAATTAGCATGTCCATTAGGTCCATGACTCCCTGATCCTGTTGAAGTTTGAAGGTGAATGGCTCTCTCACACTGGAGCTGTGGACTATGCGAACTATTTCCCTCTAATCTAACTGACCAGGGAAAAACCTGAGCAGATGCAGAAATGCAGGCCCCATGGCTTCACATAGCTGAGGGGACACATATCCTTACCCAGCGAGGTCACAGTCTCATAATTCTCCTGCATGACGTCCCTGTAGAGGGTTCTTTGACCAGAATCCAGCAGAACCCCCTGCCCCTCGGTGAAATACACAGCCACATCCTCGAAGGTCACTGGCATCTGAAACAACAAATGTTCCCTACTCAGCACCTGCTGCCCATCCACAATCCCACTATTCATTTGGGAAAAAGCACAAAACAGGACAGCTCTGGGTGGTCCAGAGGAGCAGAATCCCACCCCCACCCTGCTCAGAGTGGCCAGGAGGCTCCAGGGAAGAGAGGGAAGGTGAGAGCAACTTGTCCCTCCCAGCAGACAGAGGAGGGCAGGGTCTTCCCATTTATTACACACGTACTAGGCACAGACTGATGTGGGAAGCAGACCTCCATGCAAGGAACAGGGACAGGAATCCCAGCACCTTCCCTTTGTATTTGACCCCAGTCTCTGCCTAGTGGATTCTGGCTCCAGCACTCTGGTCTGTTTTCCCAGCCCTGACCTGGGGTTTGTTTCCTGTTTCAGAAATGGAGGAGTATTCACACATCCCGCCCCCCATAGGCCTGTTCACAAATCAGGCCCTAGGCTGAGCATGGCCCAGCAGGTTTATCACACCCTGTCATGCTCCCTACCTCACCCTGTGTATTTCTTGCCCATCCCCCTCTACAACAACCCTCCCCAGCAGCTTCCCAAAATCCCCTACCTGAGCTGGATCCATCACAGCCATTTCCCTTCCCCGTCCCCTAGGAAGATGGGATGATCTGGAGCAAAATGTTGTCGTTACTCTGCAGCCTGTCAGGGTGAGAAGGGCAATTGGGAAGATTGCCAAATTAGCGTTAGTCCATTTCACAGCCGGATTTCACCAAGGCTTTTTCCCTGCAGACAGACACTCTACACTCCACCATGCTGCAAAAACCCTTGGTTACATTATTACAACATAGACCTGACCCCTCCTATCGGGATTTAATCTACAAGATACTTTTAAGCCCCGCCACTGTAGCCCATGGGGCTAACCTGCTAGTTTACTATATTATATAATCTGTTTTTCTGTCAGTTTGATTGATTACATTATTTTGGCTTATATTTTTGTACTGAATAATTTCAGTAGACATCATTGCCTCGTATTTCAGTGTAATGCAAGGATCCTACAGTCCTGTATCCTGTATGATTAGCTAGAGCAAGTTAGCATCAGTGTTTGTAACCTTTGGCATAGATAAGTAGCCTACTGGTTACCCCTTTTGACTTGGGGAACTGAATGTGTTTAACAAAAGTCTGGAACATAGCGGTAACCACAAGGGACATCACAAGCACTTGGAAGTAACGGTTCAGGCCAAAGATAACGTTTTGAGAAGGAGATCATCAGGATTAATATGTATGGAGATGTTATTAATATGTAAGACTATGCAGACCCATGCAGTGAGTGTACCCTAAGATTTATGTGGGTGAAGAAATAAGATTTGGGCGTGGACATGAATATTCAGGATTGTGCCCAGACCCTATAGGAGGGCAAACCACTATGTGGAGTTACCTTCTTTAAGCTCCAAGTTCTCTTTTGTTTAGCTATCAGCACAGCCGTTGCAGTATTGCTTGGCTACTCACCACTTGACTCTGACCTCCACCATCTCAGGACAGAGGAACTTGGACCATCAGATGCCAGAGCCGAGACTGGTCCTTCATCTCTCACTGCCATGTCCCCAAGGAAGGGTGTGAGTATGTTAGTTTAGGTGACCTGGTAGTTTAGGTACCATCAGTGCCTATAGAACTGCACAATTTCTTTCTGACTCTGTGGGTTGGCGCGTTGATAACTTTTCCTTTATTTTAATAAAGATCTCTAAAGTCTGGCTTCAGCCTCAGCGTGAGTGTCCTTGCCACACCCCTCCGGGGTCCTTGCAAAGTAGTGAATTGTCTACATTTAATTCCTAATTCTGTAGTCTGATTTTGGCACAAGAACCTAATTATCTTCTGGACAGACCATCGATGAGCCTATAATAAGTCGGCCCTATAAAATTCAGGTTAAAACCAGTAACAGAGCCTTTGAGCCGTATGTTAGAAAAGAGCAGAATTCAAAGAATCACTTTGGCGGATCCCGTGACACTGTCCCCAGGGCAGCACATTCCCCCAGCAGCGCGGGGAGCAGGCAGGGTCAGGAACTGATTTTCCTCTCTGCTCCTCACCTTCTTCCCAGGAAAGACAGTCTGCACCGGGACGCTGCAGGAAATGGAGCTGGGTAGGGTTGGGAGCTGGGAACCTCCCTCCCCGCTTATTGTTCCTGTTCCCCTTTCCATCTCTCCACTCTCCCTTCTGCATGGAAGAACTGGTTACTGTCCTGCCATTCCAGTGGGTGTTTCCTCTCCAATAGCTACTGCCACTGCTAACAACAGTGTGTGCCTGGATGTGTCGGGGGCAGCAGCTGTGGGACTCACAGACACACAGAGATGAGATGAGGAGGGGCCGTTTGTGCAGAGTCACTTTCCTGCATGTCCCCAGCACTTTCCCCCAGCTCTCTCTCACCTCCTGGAGTCTCCGGCTCAGGAGTTGATGCAGGCAAAGCCCAGTGCGGCTCCAGGGGCTGATTCCAGCCACCAGTGAAAGTCCCCCCCTCGACTGGGCACAGAGGGGCGTTAATGATGCTCTATCCCAGCACAGACCCCACTGGGCAGCAGCAGCTGCTCAGCCCAGGCTCCCAGATGACAATGGAGGCAGCAGCATGTGTCCCAGGAAGCCCAGCTAACTCTAGGGCTCTAGTACCCTGAGCGCAAAGAGAATCTGACACCAGCCTTCAATGTCTAAGCAATTCCAGAACCCTCTGCTGGGGCAGCTAGTGACCGAGCCTCCCTGTGCTGCCCTGCAATCCCCAGGGACAGTCAGGCCAATGCTGATTCATTTGCCCATCTGGACTCATGCTGGAACCGGAGAACTAGTTCAAACCGATATTTCATACTGAAACCAGAACCGAATCTGAACCATAATTGTATTTTACTGATGGAACCTGCACTGAACTGAACAGAAAAAAAGGAGGTGGGGATAACAGTGAAAATAAAGATTCAGCATTTGTTAAACTCAATATGTTTAAAAACCATAGTGATTCATCTTCATTTGAAGAGAAAACAACAAAACAGCCAATGGGCTGGTGCTGGCTCCCAGAACGGCTGCCCCAGGACAGTGAGAAGAGAATGAGAACAGAAGGGAGCCAGCCAACAAGATCAGGGAGGGAGAGGGAGGCTTGGGAGCTGGCTGCACACCATGGGAGGCAGAGGGGGGTCTAGTGGCAGATGAACCATCTCTGAGATGCCTCCCTGGGGAGAGAAGACGTGGGATGCTCCCTGGGCTCTGAAGTTCATAACAACTCTTCAAGTCCAAGGGCAAAGGTAATGGCTCCCCAGCCTTTTCCTCTTATATGGGCCTCCTCCCACCATCCCCAACTCCTGGGGTAGCTCCTCCCTCCAGTTGCTACACTTGAGGCAGGGTTCATGCTCCAAACTCCGTTCCCCACTGAAGCTAGCTGCAGGCTCACTCCCAACCTGCCCAGAGCACTGTCTGATACCCACCTCCAACCTCCGCCTCAACCTCAGAGTTGCAGCTGCCGGGTACATACCCAACCGCCCCACCTCCCGGGGCAGTGTTTGATACCCACCTCCAACCCCCCGCCCCACCCCAGAGTTGTTCTTTCTCCTCACCCATCCTGGCTGGCTACAAGCTCAGCTTCAGAGCCAAGTTCTGCGTGGGAGGCAGGCCAGTCTGCCTGCAGCACAGTGTGTTCCTGGTGGTGCCACTGGCGCAGTCTTGTTGCAGCACTGAGCAGCGACTACTGAGCTGGGCATGGAGCATGCCTCAGCGACTCTTGAAGCTCAGGGATTTTTGCCAGGACATGACCACCTCAAGCCACGAGCTTCACCTGACAGAAGCAGAATGGAGGGCTTTGGAAGGCATCTCAATTGCACTGAAATCTGATTAAGTGATGACAAAGATTCTTCAATACGAATGAGTAACCACTGGTGAATTGATGGTGCGTGGTTAAAATACCAAGTGGAAATATCAAAAGTCTCTTCTCCGTTTACTGAATCCTTACTTGATTCAATGAAAAACTGGGGAAAAAAATCTGTTAGAACTAATATCTTTCTCTCGTATATATCCCTTTGATCCTAGAGATCAATTCCCATTTTCAGAAGAGGACAGAGTCAAGGCAAAATTTCATTTCACCAAAATGTAGATGAAGATAGAAATGCTTGAGCCAGAAGTCAGAAATAATGATGTCATAGAATCAATGTCAGACATGTCTGAAATTGAAAGATGAACTTCTTCTGAAAGCTTGTAAAAATCTCCAAAAAGAAAGTGATATCTGGATGAAGGATAGACCAAAAAAGGACTGGTCCCATTCTTGATTCATTCGCAGATGAGCTACATCTCAATTAAGAAAGAAAACATACTGAACTAATGGGAACATCAGAAAAATGTCATGCCCAGGCTGTATCAACTAGCAAAAAATGTACCGGCAGTTCTAAAGAACACTAGTGAGTTCTGAAAGAAAATTTTTGGGCCTCAAATGTATCCTTTCACTGCAGAGGTCCAATATAACAAAGCAACTAATTAAAGTTGATATTTTAGGTTGCTCAAATTGTTCAGAAAAAAAATTGAGTTTAATTGACAACACAAAAACACTAGGAAATTCATTTAAAGTTAAACTTAAAAAATAAATGGTCAAAAATCAAAACACTTTCCATTTCAGCTCTCTTTTTTGAATTTACCTTCACAAAGACTGAGATAGGATTTAAACCAATGACCGAACTTTTAATTTTTGTTTCTTTGGGTGGCTTGAACAGGAAACGAAACGGAACCTGAACCAAACCAAATATCGAACACTCTGAATTCAGACCCCCAAAATAATAATATTGTTGTAAGTAAATTAAAGACTACATTGGGAGGTGTTGGGGTGGGGAGGGAGATATTCGCCTTGTAAATTCGGAGCCCTTAGGGGGAAGTCTCCTGCCCATCCACCCACAATGCTTGTTTGACCATTTCCAGGAAAATAATTCCCCACTAGCTCCTGGGTGGAGCAGCCCCTTCACCCTCTTCAGTCCTGTCAACCCCAAACACTTCATATTCAGGAATCAGACCCGCAAAATAATGAGATTGACTTAAAAAATATCAAAGACTAAATTGGGAGCAGGGTGTGTTCGGTGGGGGAGATATTTGCCTTGTAAATTCTCAGCCCTTAGGGGGAAGTCCCTGTCCACCCACCCCCAATGTCTGTTTGAAGATTTCTAGGGAAAAAGAGTCCCTGTATTCCAGCTCTGTTCCCCTGAGCCCCAGAATTCTCCACTGCCCCCTGATTCCTGTGTTTTTCCTCATCCTCCCTTCAGCTGCCCCACATTCCTATGGCCCCATCCCACCCCTGGCATCCCTGTTCACCCTCCTCCTACCCCCTCACACAGCTCTGGTCACCCCGCAATG
The DNA here is from genome assembly GCF_026122565.2 of Emydura macquarii macquarii. Taxonomy (NCBI): domain Eukaryota; kingdom Metazoa; phylum Chordata; order Testudines; family Chelidae; genus Emydura; species Emydura macquarii. The sequence continues at coordinate 122,953 of NW_027132530.1, read as the reverse complement.
TCCTCTGGCTCTCAGAGCCCCCTGCCCCTATTCAGTCCCCTTCCAGCACCCACACACCTCCTCTGGCTCCCTGATGTTGCTGTCCCAACCTTAATCCCTCACATTTACTGCAAACAATGGGAGCTGGCAGCCGGCTTCCCTCTGCACAATGCAGGTAAGCACAGTCAGCCCAAGGGGGGACAGCTTGCTGCTGAATACAGGCTGCAACTGGGAGAAGGGATGGTGGGCAGGTCTCACCTTCTCTTCACATGGGGCACTCCCTGGAAGCAGGTGGCTGGTTCCCAGTAAGGGATGTCCAGGAGAGGCTGGGGTCTCTGCTCGTCTCTCGGGGAGCACAGAGAATGTTCCTCCCTCAATAGGAAACCTCTCCTGTCTGCAGACAGGGTTCTGGGGTCCCCAGCGGCAGAAGGCGAGGCCCTGGGATCCAATATTGCCAACCCCAAATGTTCAAAAGCATGAGTCAGGCTCACCAAAAATCATGAGATTATGTAAAAATAATTGATTTGATGTTCTAGTTGCCTTCTGCTCTTTGAGCCTTTAGGGTGCACTGGGGTCACATTTTGAAGCTTTCTCCACAGCCACGAGGGCTAGAAATTTATGTTTGCTTTAAGAACGAAGGCTGAAATCATCACTTAGCCACCTGACATGGGCAACACTGTGCACATACAAGAGGGAAGTGGGGCCCTGTCCAGGCACTGGGATGCACTGTGCCTTTAAGGACAGAGCCCTGGGAAATGACAGCTAAGATCCCAAGAAAAGCAGGAAGAAAAGTCCCTCTGCCCCACACCCTATTTTTGCAACCACTGTAGTTGGCTCATCACATGATCTGTCCATCCCTATTCTTGGTATCCCTTCTGCCACTTCTGGCAGTGCCTGTACCCAGTTCTCAAGCCCGGATCCTACCCCCAGGCCCTGATTTAGCCCCTCAGCCCCTCTCCTTCCTCTGCCCCCAGTTGTTGGACCTACTATGTATTCAGTTTAGCATCTGCCAAGATTCTGACGCTCCCTCCCCCTCCGATTTGCCCCTTTGCTCCCCGGATCAGCTGGGGGCTCCTTATCAGCCCAAGGGGGGCAGAGTGGGGCAGGGCCAGGCGGTGTCAGCAGATCTCACTGAGCATCCTCCGTTCACACTAGCACTCTTCCGTTCACACAGCCGGAGAAAGGCTGTGTGGGGCAGCGGATGGGAACGTGACCCCGGCTCCCACCCGCATGTCCCCGCAGGGGTCGCTGCTGTCCCAGCCCTCATGGCGGGGCGGGCTGCCCGGCTTCACACGGGTCGGGTCGGGTCGCCCTGCTGCGAACAATGGGAGCTGGCGGCCAGGTGTCCCGGCCCAGAGCGGGGAATCGCAGCCAGGTCAGCCTGGGCCAATCCCTCCCCTGAAGCCTGGGTGTAACCGGAAGGCATCGCTCCGGGGCAGAGCTGGGGGTTGGGAAGGTCTCTCTTACCTTCCCTGCAAGCGGGGCCGGGCCGGGCCGGGCCGGGCCCTCCCCGGGAGCAGGGAGGCTGGGTCGGGTGCCGGGAAGGCGACGCCAAGGCGTGTCCTGGCCAGGCTGGGCTCTCTCTCTCTCTGCACCGGGAGAGTCTCCTGCGGGGCAGCGGGAATGTTACTCCGGGATATTCACCTCCCCGGCTGCAGCCGGGCTCCGGGGACCTCCCAGCAGCAGCTGCTGGGTCTCAGCGGTCTGGCAAGGAGCCTGGCCTCCCCAGCACGGAGAGCCGGAGTCGCTGCAGGGAGACTAGAGCACAGAGCAATTCACTTCCTGCGGCGCTGCTGCTGCTGCTGCTGCGGGGTGGGAGTCGGGACTGAGCGTGACCGTCCCCACCCCAGCGATCGCTCCCAGAGTCGTTACCCAGCTGCTCCTGGGTCCTAGCGATCAAGTGATTTCACTGCAGCCACCCTGCCCCAGACCTGCCTCCTGGGGCCCCACACCCTCTAGATACAGGCAGCTTCTCTCAGCATTAAGGGGCATCTTGCATAGAAGCCACCGTGTGAATAAGTGGACACACAGGAGAGGTCCAGATCCCGGAGAGGGGGGAGAAGCGGGGTTTCTGTGGAGATGGGGCCTTGTTCCAGAGAGTCCCTGATATCAAGGACGAGGGGGTGATGATCGGTCCTGGTCCTAGAGCGGCTGCCCGGAGCAGCGGGGGGGACACGTTTCTCGGTGACACCCCACCCTAGACAAAGGAATGTAATTTCCCCCTGGGAGTTACTGCCATAGGACTTTGAAAGAGGACATGTATTTACATCTCACACAGACCCATCAAGCTAAGCAGGGGTGGCGTGACCCCATCAATTATATTAGAGGAGGCAGGAACTAAAAGGTTTACATTTTAGCAGCGAGAAAGCAGCAGGACACAGACTGCCTTCAAGGCAGACTCCCTATGGCCTGCCTCACAGCTGGGCCTGGACATAGACTGTTCTCTAGAGGTCACCATCAGAAGAATCCATTTCAAAGGTTCACTGGACTCTGAAAGGGGCTCAGCCAGGATTGTGTTTAAACTGAGCTGTTTGGTGCCTCCCAGGAAAGTCACCAACTGCTGCACGTTGACTCCTTAAAGGGAGAACAACCCTTAACATTCCTCTGATTGTTCCAGGACAAGGATGTTTTGAAACACCCCTTCCTGGGGAACTTTGGGGCTGGGCAGAATATGAAGTCACCTCACGGTTGTTGACTAAGGCTGTTGGAGATTGGAGCAGAGCCTTAAACTGAAGAGGGATTTTATCTTTCATGGGAAATCTAAGCTTTATTATTTCTGAGTCTGCAGTTCACATCTCAGTCCATACAAGACTCCCGTCCAGACAAGCCCGAGAAAATGGATTTCAGTTTTAAATTTTCCAACTTTAGGGCTGGGCAGAGTGTGAAGTCACCTCACGGTTGTTGACCAAGGCTGTTAGAGGTTGGAGCAATTCCAGGGATTGCAAGCAGGCACCAGGATACAAAGCGTTGAGCCAGGGCTGCCTAATACATGGAGTGCATGCTAGCTGTTTACTGGGCAACCCAGGCAGAGGAACACGAAGGCCAAGCACCATGAGGCACTCAGGATTACAGGTTAGAGCTGACCCAGCACTTCACCAGTCTGGATTGCATCCCAGGACGTGACAGAGCCTTAAACTGAAGAGGGATTTTATCTTTCATGGGAAATCTAAGTTTTAAATGAAGTGGGTTAGAGCCCACGAAAGCTTATGCCTACAGAAATTTAATTTGTTAGTCTTTAAAGTGCTACAGGACTCTGGTTTTTTCTAAGTTTTATTATTTCTGTCTGCAGTTCACATCTCAGCCCATACAAGACTCCGGTCCAAACAAGCCCAAGAAAATGGATTTCAGTTTTAAATTTTCCAACACCACAGACAGAGAAGGAAAAGGAACAATTTGTGGCACAGACAGAGAAAACTTAACTAACTCCACACAGTTTGTTTGAGGGAGTCAGGGTGCTTTGCCCAGACTAATTAAGACAGCAGAGAGGGTGATGCAGAGAAGAGGGGAGAGTGTTTGCTTTGGGGTGATTATCCATTCATAAATCTAACCCCTTTACTGCCCCTGCCCCAGGAGCTCCTGTTCATTGCCACAGAGATGGGTAAATCTCCCCAGCATTAGGTGCTGCTAGGGACATGTTTGCTCTGTCAGAGATGTCAGAGTCTAAGAAGACTGAGGGTACGTCTACCCTGCAAATATAGACCTGTGGCAGTAAGTTTCAGAGCCCAGGTCAACTGACTCAGGCTCAGGGGTTCAGCTTTGGGGCTAAAATAACAATGTAGCTATTCAGGTTTGGACTGGAGCCTGGGCTCTGAAACCTGGTGAGGAGGAGGGTCTCAGGTTCCAGCCCCCGCAGGAATGGCTCCAGTATTGTTTTTAGCCATGCAGCCTGCTTTGACAAGCCCTCTAGATGCCTAACAACATCATCAGGTGCCTTTGAAAATCCACCCCTCAGTCATTTTTAAAAAGATGCTTCCGAAAAACAGGCCCAAAATCTAAAATATTTAATGACAATAGTACGGGGCTAAGAATGACAAGGTCTGACAGTCAGTGCTAAATATCTGAACAGACCCATTTTGAATGTTTATTGCTAAAGGCATTAACAGATTTCCTTGTAAATTCCTTGTAAATTCTCAGAAGATATGTTCTGTACTCTGTACTCTTGGCGCGGTGCCAAACATAATTGTGGGCCCCCATGGGGGTAATAGGGCAAGGCGCGGCGGGGGCGGCCCCACTCCTCCCAGCCCAGCATGAAGGCCCTGTTTAGAAACAGCAGCTGCCAGACGCACACTGGCTCACTTGGTCCTGTGCTGCCCGTGTGCCCCTTCCCCTTGGGGGTCTGCACCACGTGCTGCGCCATACTGCCTCTCACCCAGTATGTATGCCAACATCAAGTGGACATGTGATGGTTTCAGCCTTCATTCCTAAAGAAAAAGTAAGTTTCTATCCTCGTGGCTGTGGAGAACATTTTAAAATTTGAGCTTTGCAATATTGCATGCCAGGGCCTCACTTGCTTCTGCTGGGGACCCCAAAACTCTGGCTACAGATGGGATAAGTTTCCTATCAAGGGAGGTGTGATCCATCCGTGCCTAGGGTAGCCTTGCAAATGCCAAGTCCGGGCAGGCTGTAGAAGGAGAGCAGATTCGCCCAACACCGGTGGGTGACACTGAAGTCAGACTTCCCAACCAGCCACAAACAGTCCTTCTGATTCCCCACACTGGTTATCAAGAAGCTAAAATAAAAATATACACAGCCCCCTTTATTGCATTTCAGTCTCTGGCTCCCAATCGCCCAGTAGGTCCAGTAAAGAGATCAGTTATTTAAAACTCTGTGCTCTTTACCAAAAGGTTTCTCCTGACCCCAAAGGGTCAGCCACAGTACCAGATCAATATAAGTTTAGATCTTACCCAAAATATCACACTGCCAGCCAATGCTTTAGTAAATAAATCTAAATGTTTATTATAAAAAGAAAGAAAGAAACTATAAGAGAAATGTTAAAGGATTAAAGCAATCAGACACATATAGTTGATTTGAAAGTCCAAATATATCAGGTTTCTAATAGAATTGTGGAGTTTGCAGGCTTGTATAATCCCTCTGGTGTACATCCAGTACCTGGATGGGTCTCAGTCCTTTGTTTCACAGTTTCAGTTCAGTTGATCCAGAGGTAGGCTGAAGATTGAAGAGAAAATGGATGTCGTGCAGCTGCCTTTTATGTCCTTTGGCCTTTGCCATGCTGCTTGTGGAAATTTACAGGAATAAGATGGAGTCCAGGGTCACATGAGTGACTGGTGACTCATCAGGTATATCCCTGGCTTCTCCTGCTGGCCCATTGTACCTGTGAGTTTCTTTAATGGGCCATTAAGCAGGCTATTGCTGCAGCCATCCTGTCTGGGGTGTGGCCCAGACACAGCACAATTTGAGATACAGATATATCAACCATATCCATAACTTCCATTACACATATAGTACATGAACATGAACATCATCATCTTACTTAGCACATCATAGCCTTTCTAACAGGGTGTGTCCCTGCCTGTGGATGTCTGTGGAAGTACAATGCCTGCCAAAGGTTTGCAGTTTGATACAGCACCACAGCATGAGAGGGAGCCCAAAGTGCTCAGCAGTCCCATAGTTTTCAGGCTGCACCTCAGGAAACCCCTTCACAACCTCCTAGTGTAGATAACCCCCCAGAGACTGCCTCTTGGAGCACGTTCCTTCCTATTAAGACCCTTGTGATGACCACAGCAATAGCCAGGATGCAGAAGAAATATAAGTAACTTATTTCATATTTTTGGCCACCTGTGAGTATAATTTAATATATCTAGAAACAAAAAGGAGAATTGGCACCATGTCCCCAGTCACCTCTTTACAGTGTACAGCTGAGGAATTCCTGATTTATAGAATCCTAGAAATGTAGGGCTGGAAGAGACCTTGAGATGTCATATAGTCCATCCTCCTGTGCTGAGGCAGGACCAAGTACAACCTAGACCATCCCTGACAGGTATTTGACTAAACTGTTCTTAAAAAAAACTCTAATGATGGGGATTCCACAACTGCCCTAGATAACCTGTTCCACTACTTAACTATCCCTAGAGTTAGAAATATTTTCTTAATATCTAACCTAATCTCCCTTGCTAATTCAATTACTTCTTCTTCTACCTCTGGTGGACATGAAAAACAATAGATTACCATCCTCTTTATAACAGCCCTTAATATATTTCAAGACTGTTATCAGGTGCTCCCTCAGCCTCCTCATCTCTAGACTAAATATGCCCAGGGCTTTTTTTTATCCTTTCCTCAAAGGTCAGTTTTTCTAAACCTTTATAATTTTTTTTGCTCTTGTCTAGACTCTCTGCAATGCATCCCCATCTTTCTTAAAGTGAGGTGCCCATGGATATATACAGCACAGGAAACAGATCAGAGGCTTGTTGGCACCCTATCACTGTGTAAGCAGGGTCTGAAGAGCTCTCCTCTGACATCCAGTGATGAGCTGGGGAGAGAAGACTTTAAGAACCAACCTTGTCTGCATAGACATGCCCATTCTGCCTAGGTGCACAGTATGATGGGGTTGCTTTGCCCAAATGATGATTTGTGGCTAGTGTTGGATTGCAAATTACTTTGTTATTGTGTGCCAAAATAATAAAGTGCTGTTTCCTTTGTTGTTTGAATAAAGGACAGCTGAATTGTCCTTGGCACACCCTGACTGAGGGCACTCATCCTCAACAGAACTGAACTCAATAAGCAAGGAGCAAGGGTGCCAAAGACCAGTGGAGAAAACTGAGGGTGAGGATTGGTGCTTGTGCTTGGTGATGCTCAAAGAGTTCTCAATACCATTTGACCATTCTCCTATCTACTATTTAATAACACAGCTGATTAAACTCAGCTGGGAGTCTTTCATTTTGCTAGAGCTGAAATCACTGACAACCAAGTCTGTGGCAGTGGCAAAGAGATTGACAGTGCAGTGACCAGTGGAAGAGTGAACAATAACACAGACATCAATGGTTCAGTGTCAGAGTGATTGACAGTGCAGCGGCCAGTATTATGAGAGAATTAGACTTGACAAAATGGCAGGTCTTTTGTGCATTCAGCCACCATTAACTGGAAGTGAGAACATCATGTAGTTGGGAATAACTTGAGCTTTGTGTGAGTATAACAAAATAGATGCAGCTGCAGTTTTGCTGATAAGGATACAGTAAAACTGGAAGGACAATGAGAATGAGTGGAAGTGTGGATAGCTGACCTTGGATCTAGGTGTTCCCGATTAAGAGTTTTTGCTGATGTTATGACTAGGAACTGCTTACTGATGTTAGGAAAATTGTTAATTTGCAAGGGGTTACTATGAGGTTATGTGCTTTGTTCTGAGCAACCTATAAAAAGATGTCAGAGTATGTAAGTTGGAGAAGTTCGGAGAAGTTTTCTATGAGCTCAGAGGCTGACTTCCCACTCCTCAGCAACTAAAAGGCTGGTCACTGGAAATTTACCACTAGCCACTCAACACCATCTCAGACTTTGGGTTGCTCTAGACTATTGCTGCTTTAGATGCGTGCTGTAGACTTAATAAGAAATTATTTTTGTTTTGGGTGAAAGCACTGATGTTTGTGCCAATCATTTATCGGATGGAGGAGCTGTGTCCTGATTGAGTTATTCCTGAAACTGCCTGGAGAGGGGAAAATAGAAATTACCATAGTTTTGCTTTCAGAAATTCCCAGATAACACCAGCACCAAAGTGAATGATGGCATAGTGGCGGCAGCAGGCAGCAACACAGAGTGAATGGTGCAGCAGCAGCTGCTGAAGCATTGCTCCACTTCTTCCACCCCACACTGGGGTGGGAGGTGAACTCATGAAAATGCACCTCTGAATTCTGAGTTGTCACTGACTAAGAACAACAGAGAGTGGGTGTGGTGGAGGGAGAGGGGAGTGGTATGTTAAAGGAACATTTGTGTGTTGGACTTTCACACCGCAATATGAGAACTTGAGTGTGGCAGGGTGCCTGCCCCATAGTGGCCTTGAAAGGCTTTGGAGGGCCTTTGGAGAGGCTGTACAATAGGTAGCCAATAGGAAGGGGCTGCGTGGCAGCCAATCAGGGTCCAGAAGGCCAATATAAAAGGGAGCTGCAGAGCAGAGCAAGAAGAATGCTCCCAAGGGTGTGAAGAGGGAGGACTGTCAGCACCATAGACAGAGCAGTGGCTGGCTGCTGGGACTCAGCAGAGCTGAATGCCCTGACACGAGGGCAGAAACGGTACTGGGGCTGCAGGGAAGTGGCCCAGGGAAATCCACAGAGGAGTTGGGGGAGACACAGCAAAAGGCTGCCACACGCAGGGTTCCTGGGCCAGGATCCGGAGTTGTGGGTTGGCCTGGGGTGAAACAACCAAGTGGGGAAGCAAATCCCATGACTCTGTCCTCAAAAGTTGCATCTTGAAATTAAAAAGGAACAAACAAGAGCTGTTTTTAATACTTTACAGTAAGGACTTGTCAAAGTTAAAAGGAGTTAAGAAGCTTTAATAACCATAGCATATGGAAAAGCGATCCATGGATATTGAGAACAGTCTTCTAATGGCACTGTAGTAGTACCAATGTCCGGGAACTAATGTATGGAATTAGTGAGTTACAGTTTACTCTTCCATTAACATTTTATAAATCTCTCTCGTGTGTCCTTTTCTTCTCCCTTTCATATTGCTGATTTTTATTCATTATTTCTGATCCCGGTTTATCTCTCTCTGTGTTTCCTCAATAGTCCTCTAATTTCAGTCACAGATTATTCCCTCTAAAATTTTCCATTCTTTTCCCCGATTTTATCCCTTCCTCTTTCAATACCCCCTGTCTCTTTTCCCTCTCACGGGTGTTTTCCTTTTATTCTTTTCATTTCTAGTTTTCACACTTTCTGCAGGACTCTCTGTTTGTTCTTGTTTTACTTTGATTCACCTTTTCTTCTTGCTGCTTCTGTTTCCACTGGTAAAAGCTGCTCTGTCCCTGTCTCTTCCAGCATTGCCAGCCGCAAAAGTTTAAAAATCCTGAGTCTAACCCCCCAAAAATGGACCCAAAATTATGAGATTTTTAAAAAAATTATACAATGAATTTTGGACCATCTTTTGATTGTTGAATTCCTCCTGCCCATTCCTCATGCAAGTGTGACAATGTCACGGTGTTGCCAGCTCTCCTGACCCTCCAGCCCCCACACATACCCCTGCCTCTTGCAGCTCCAGGGGTTCTTCACTCCCCTTCCTCTTCCCATCCCTGGTGCTCCAGGGAGTGAGGGGGAAAAGATTCCAGGGCCCACAGAAAAGAGGAAATAGAGGGCTAGGTAGATTGGAGTCGTCCAGGGTCATAGAGATTGGGATGAGTGAGGCTAGAGAAGGCCATTGTTTTCATTCCCAGTGGGTTACTCCTAAGGTTACCATATGTCCGGGTTTTCCAGGACATAGCCTCTTTCTTGAGCTTTCTTTTTCTGTATGGGCAGATTTTTCAAATAACAGGCAATGTCTGGAAGGTTTGGCAGAGCAGACAAGCTGCAGCTTAGAAAGGGCCCTGATTGGTCTGCTTACTGATTGGTCTTTCCTTGCAGCCACAGCTGTTTGGTCCATTCCCATGCAAGCCACAGCTGCTGGATCCCCCCATCCCTACCCAGGCCCCAGCTCCCAGCCCTGGGGACGAGGTCCCACAGGGAGGCACTGACTGATGGCTGTTGCTGCATCCTGGGCTGGCACCAGCTGCTCTGCCACCGTAACAAGGAGCAACACTGCCCTCCACTTCCAGTGAGTACCCCTACTGCAGGTACTTTCTCTGGCACTTCCAACTGTTCCCCTCCCCCTTCCTCCTCCAGCAGTGTCCTCTTTTTGGGAACGTGAAATATGGTAATCCTAGCTATTCCCCTCTACCCCCTCTGTCTCACTGATAGTCTTAGATGGGATCCCCAGAGTTCTCCTGGACCACAGAGGACAGTGAGAAAGGATCTGCCAAATCCACAGGGCAATGGGTCAGTGAGATTGGCTTCTCCCCCTCGATCTCGCCCTGCTATCTATGGTTGGACATTCCAGAGGGTCCATGGAGCCTTCGAAGTCCCAGAGACTGCATGGTGGAATGTCTGCAAGAACACAGGAGTCCTCCAGGGTCAAAAGGAATCAGATGTTGGTGGCTAGAGAGGCTAATCTGAGATTCCCCAGGGTATACTCCCCCATGTCTCAATGACACAGTCTGAGCTGGGATCCTGGCCCCACCCAGAGCCAGGGGCAGATTTTCTCCCCAGTGAAAGAGGCTGGTGGGAAAGTGAAGATCGGGGCCTCATTACCAGCATCAAAAAATGTCACCTGCCCCCGTTCATAGTCCAGAGAAACCCTGATCTTCCTAGGGACCCAGCTCAAGGGCAGGGGGCTCTCAGGGGAGGTAAGAGCCTGGAACTGCTCTTCCCACTGTCCCATGGCCCAAATCCCCCCCTCAGGGTTAGGACTGATCCATCCTTTCCTCCTCACAGACTCTCTGGCCACCCCCACAGCCCAGAGTACCCCATCCCCCACCTCCACCTCCCAGTAATGTCTCCCTGAGGTGAATCCCTCACAGCCCAGTACACAGGCCCTAGAGTCAAATCTCTCAGGATCCTCAGGCACATTATGCCATTTCTTCCCCCATTTCACAGTTTTCCAATCTTCAGACAGGATGAGGTTGGGATGAGCTGTGTCTGGATCCAGAGTCACTTTCACTGAGGAGAGAGAATCAGAGCATTAGAGGCAGAGCTCACCCCTGGGGGAGGCTGGGACCTTTTCGTACACGTCCCAGCAGCCCTGTTCTGGCTGGGACAGTCCTGGATTCCAGGGAGCTGCCTCTGTCCTGGGCACCTGAGACTGAGCAGAGCCATCACTGAAGATTCTAATTCTGTGTAATGTGAGCCACTTCATTAGTTTCTCATTTGTTTCTCCAAGTTTCAAGTCCCTGCTCCCTCTGCTGGGGTTGCTCCATTCCCAGAAGCAGAGACACAGCAAGGAAGGTGTCAAACTTTTAGTGTGGAGAGAGCAGAGGAAGCAGGTTCCAGCTTTAAAACCCAGAGGAAAGCTCCATCCCCTAAATACATTCTCCATTCCCAGGCCGGAGAACAGTGAGGGTGATGCACATGGGGGGAACAGCCACTTAAGTCCAGCAGGTAGGAGGTGTGGTGTACCCATCTCCAATCCAGAGAGAAGGGAGGAGGTGCTGGTGTCTGTAACTGTGGTTCACAAATGTACTGTTGTATAGATTAGTCTATTAATTAGGTTAAGCTCATTAACATATATGTTGATTGGATTACTATGCTTACCTGTGGTTAGGCATCTGCTGATATTCCCCTCCAAAATACCCTAAACTGGTACAAACTGCCTTCTTGCAGTTACTTACTATCAGCAGTTGCAACACTTATTAGAAAACAATAAACAAAGCCTTGTGCCAGCTTGGAACTTAAGGTCACTGTTAGTTTACTTACATACGCTAAATTCATCAAGTAACTATTCCTACTCACGCTATAAAACCTTATACTAATGCTAACTTCTTAAGCTATTCTTATAAAGCTAGGTCTACAGATCTCTTCTATTTCTGCTCTCAATTCCTCACTCCTTTATCTTCTAATTTCTACTATAATTATTACATGGCTATATATCAGTGGGACAGCATCTCCCCAATTCATGAAACAGTTACCAGCCTCAATGGGGAAGCCCAGCCCTGTCAAAGAAAAGGTAGGATGTTGCAGAAGAGTGATTGTGGAAACCCCCTCTACAGGGGTAAAGGAGTGGGACATGTCAGCCCACAGGCGAAAGATCTCTCTACTCATTCCTCTCAGTGTAATATTAAAAGGTCTAGGAATGCCTATGAAAACCCCTGGGTCAGACTTAAGGGTGTTTGGATGCTGGTCAGTGAGAATGTTTCTGTTCATTGGCGTAGGCATGAATTCAGCACTAAGGTTGACATCAGGATTGCTTGTGTGACTTCAGCTCGGGATCTTCTTATGAGTGAATTGTTTTTAGCATTGTGTGTGTCATGGCTGGTGTTGGGCTGGTTGGGAATTTTCTCCTAATTTAAAGATAATGTGAAATCTCACCCTGTCTGTATGATCGTAGGGTTTCCTCGATTTTTGCCTTGAGTTCAGAGCACAATGTATCTGGAGGATAAAAGAGATGAGATTTCAGGCTATCCTATTTATAACATCATTCCCACTCAACTGATATAGCTGTGTTTTAATTATGACAGAGAAAGACAGAGGGACAGACACACTCATATTTAATATAAATATAAGCTAATCTGACACCTTCTTTTTCTTCTTTGATTCAGCATCTCACAGCAATGGAATCAACAGTTATTAAGCCTCAGTCACAACCATCCTAGGAGATACAACCTTTAAGAAATATTTACTTTTCCCTCATCATCACCTCCCACCCTCCAGATCCCAGCTTCTTTGCTCATTCACCTATTGTATTTTGTCAGACCCTAGACTCAGATTCTGCAAAGACTTCAGTGTAAATATAATTTTATGCATTTTCATCCCTTTGACATTAATGGGATGCTAAGAATTTGCAGCATCAGAGCTCTTAATAGTAAGTTCTTTGGGTTTATTTACTCAACATCAATGCAGAGCTTAGCACAATGGGGCCCTCATCCTCTATAAACTGAAATACATATAATAGTAAAATTATTTCATAAGTGTGGAAATTCAAGCAGGGAGAGGGTTGATTCAATGGATCAGATTAATCCCTGAACTAGGAAAGGGATAGAGGGGGCCAATTTGTGAGTCCCCAATTCACTGGCTGCAGAGGCCCATGCAGACTTTGGCAGAGGCTAGGGAAGACCTGAGATACAGCCAGAGCAGCACCCCTGTAATTCTGTGACCCCCGTGGGATTTGCAAGTTCTGTAGTTGGAAGAGAAAATCAGGAACTCCAAATATAGGCCATTTTGCTAAATTTGGGCCTTAATGTTGTGACCTTTAGTAAGTCAAGAATTAATATGACATATCCTGACACCTGGGCCCCTGTTACACCTGCTCAGCTGCACTACTTTCCACCTTTATTAAATAGATATGTAAAGTATTTATCAAAAACAATGAGAGTTCTGTAGCACTTAAAGACTAACAAATTTAATTTCAGCAGGCATAAGCTTTCGTGGGCTTCAACCCACTTCTTCAGATGCAGTTGGTAGAAATAATACAACAAATATAGGTAACACATATAAGAGGGAACATATGTATATGGATATTGGATATATATATGTTGCCTTCTATATGTGTTACCTATATTTGTTGTATTATTTCTACCAGCTGCATCTGACGAAGTGGGTTGAAGCCCACGAAAGCTTATGCCTGCAGAAATTAAATTTGTTAGTCTTTAAGTGCTACAGAACTCTCGTTGTTTTTGCTGTATACAGACTAACACGGCTACCCCTCTGGAACTCTTCTGAAGTATTTATGAATCAAGTGGCCAGAGCCTGTCTCCTCTCTCAGTCTCAGAGGCTCATGCCAATTTCCCCTCCTTGATCCCTTCTCAGTACCTTTGATTTTCCTCAAAGTCTCCATTAGAGTAATATTTTTCTGGGAGAAATCACTGATGCTGTTTTCTAGTTCAGGAGAAATCTCCACTGGCTCCTGGAACTTCCCCTTTTCATAGCTGGAGAGAAACAATTTCAATGTATATTATTTCTATTAGTGACTCATTATAATTTCCTGTTATTTGAAGTTGTTATTCTAATGAACCTGGAGTTAGAATTTTTCTACTTCTCCCAGAGCCGTTGAAGCACAGTCCATAGCAGTCCATCTTTCCCCCAAAGGTCCCCTTAATATTCTTCAACTCTGGCCTGGAGAGACCAGCTCTGGGGATAAAAGGGGAATTGAGTCTCTATGGCCAGTTCACTTGATGGCCTCCATGCTCTGATGGACTGGAGGTTCCCACGTTCAGTGTTGTAGAAATCTGTTCACTAGGGAACTAGACTGATACACCAACTCCCTCCACCCCAGCTCATTCCACACAGGTCTCCTTACTCCTCAGGTGAGAGAGACTTTTGCTCTCTGCTGACCTGGCTTGGACTGCAGTTTCCCAACAGTGAAAGACTATATTTCATTCCCAGAATCCTGAGGCAGCCTGTCCTCCAGACATGTAGCATCTCTAGGAAATACTTTAGATCAATATTTTCCACTGAACAGAGAATTCCAGAGTCTTCTCTGAAAAGATGAGAACCTCAGGATTAAGTTCATCAGAGAGATTTGTACCCAAAATGTGACCCTGCCCCACATATTTTGCTGTGTAGACCTGGGAAGATGTGGTATTAACATGCTTCCCTAGCTCTTTCACAGCATGTGTGGGAGTGAGAAGGAACCACGTACCTGCTCAAGGTGCTTCTGACATCCTGGAGGGAAAAGAGAGAGAAAAAGAATCTCAGACCCACTTGAAACACACTGGGGATCCCAGGGAAAGGATTTTGCAAATCTTGGGAAAAGAGGCCCTGACCTGACTCCAGGACCATGATTAGCTCAGCTAGTGGGGCTCTTCCATCGCTAATATCTCTGTGTATCTAATTCTTCAAGGAAAAATAGGAATTCACATTTCAGGAATTCTCTCACTGAGTTGCACTGACTGTTGGACTCCAGTGCCCATGACTCAGGAGCTGTCCTGTCCCTATGGAGGGATCTGAGTTATTTCTCACCTGCAGGAATTCACTTGCTGGCTTCTGGCACTTCCCCTCTGTCTCACTGATCAGTTCACCGAGACAGGAAATCTCCTCAGAGAGTTTAGCGAGATTTTCATTCTCTATCATCATAATCTTCTTATCCAGGTTTTCCAGCTGGGCCAGTAGGAGTTGTTCTTGTTCCACCAGGAACTTCCTCAGTTGTTGAAATTCAGATACAATCTTCTCCCTCTCAGTTTGTGTCTTTTTCTATTAAAAATAATAGGGAAAGGGCTGCTCAGGGACATGGTTGAAAACTGGTAACCTTTCATGGAGTGTGGAGTATGTAGGTGGGAGAATTTCTTTGCACATTCTAAGACATCTAACACCTACCTGAGACCTGTGGTTACTAGAAAGAGGATTTTCTCACACCTTCCAGTTTGGTCCCTAGATCTCTTAAAGGGATATTCTCATGTCTGACATAGTTAGGATATTGAGTTACAACGGGCCTTTAAAAATGTCGATCCAAGGCAGCAGGAGGCACAGCTCAGTACTAGAGCTGGGTGAAGTTTTCTGCACTAAACCTTTTTGCAAGTAAAATGCAGATTTTGTTAGCCCTGAAACATATCATGAATTCCTGTTAATTTCACCCAATGTTTTGGGTAAATAAATTAATAAATAAAAATTCATGGGGAAAAAAACCCCAAGAAAATATTTTGATTTTTCAATTTCAAGTTAGTTTTTGTTTGAAAATGTCCATCTTTTTCATGGTCAAAATTGAAACAAAACATTTTGCCCAAGAAAAAATGAAATATTTTATTTGCTCAATTTTTTTAAAATTATTTTTGTTTTGACCCATTTGTTCCCAATTTCCAGCCAATGAAAAGTTCTGTTATCTTCAGAGAGCTGAGCATTGGATACATATAGTTCACATTCTCAAGATTCATCAAAGCCACAAAAGCTGGAATTGATTAATTACCAGAAATGAAAGCTTACACTCTGTATATGGAGAAGAGGATTTTTCAGGCTGTCTGTGCAGAGGTGTGTGCACATGTGTGCACACACATAGAGCAGCCGTGGTCATGGAGCAACAGACAAAAGCCTACATTCCCTGAGGCCACAAAGGAATCTGCTTACAAACAAGCCTTGTACCCCATGTCAAAGCAGGTTACTAACAACAGGAACCTACCAGATACTCCTGGCTTCTCTTCTCTCTACTCAATTTAAATCCCAGCAATGTTTCTCTCTCTTCTCTCAGAATCTTCAAATGGATCTGGATTTTTTCCTGAATCAACAGAAATGATTTGGGTTTGATTTTAATTTTTAGGGGTGAGAGTGGGGGGAGGGGATCTTTTTCAACCAAAAAAACTGACTCTACTGATGAAAGGAGAATCTAGTGGATTTATGACAGCTGAAATACTAAGGAAGTGGGTCATATTAGTGGAGACAGACAGTATTTTATATTCAGACGCTGAAATTATTTGACCTTGTTTCTCCACTGATTTATAGCAACACGAAACTGGGGTCACACCCTTGGATTGATCTTTCACAGTGTGAAATAACCTGTGTTAGAGAAGGTTTAGCCAACAAATTGATTCAAATCCCAGAAGCCCCAATGGTTAGAAAATGTAGCTGGAATTCTCATAGAAGCCCAACTCCCATTGACTTTTCAGTCCTGAACTTCTGGGGATTGGACTGGTTGGAAACAAAAGTGGACAAACCATTTTAGACATGTTGATTTTTGTGACGATTGGTTGGGGTTTGCCCTAGTGCTGTCCTGAACCTTTCAGTAGCAATGCCACTGGGTGGCTCTGCTACAGTTCTCAGCAAAGCCACATTATAGGATAGCAGCATATGGACTAATGGAACCACTTTGGCTGGTCCTTCAGACTGACGCAAGGCAGCACCATCCAGGGGTTACTTTGGCTGCAATCAGGTTTAATCCAAATGATACCTGACATGAACCTGCGCTACCTGGAGCCCTCTAGTGCATCAGCTCAAGGTTCTTAGGGGCCACACCATGTTTAGAACAGTGAGTTCCTCTAATGCACACCAGCATCTAGGTTTAACCCCTCATGGAGCAACAATGGAATTCAGAATCCCAAGAAGAAACTTCATCTCCTTGCTGGCTTGGGTCCTTTCTCAAGGATTTTTTCCCCTTCTAAGAGACTGCATCACTTCTAGGTCTTCTAGAGCGGCAACCACATGGTCTCGTGGTTGGAGCACTGGTGTGGGCCTTGAGAGACCTGTCTTCTATTTTCTCCCCTGCCACTGTCCTGCTGGATGACCTTAAGCAAATAACTTTCTCTTTCTGGGCCTCAGTTTCCCCTCCCACCCTGTATTTTTCTTGTCGGATTAGCTTGTAATTTGCTCAGAGCAGGGATTGTGCCTCATACAATTTTGTGCAGGGTCCAGCAGAATCAAGTTCATATCTCATTTTGGGGTCTGTAGTGGCTACTGGGATGCAAATAACAATAATAATGAATGCCATGATACAAAACAGTAACAACGATGTAGGAGAGTAAAGAGTTAAAAGCTGGACAAGTGGCCAGGCCTAAATTACAGGGAACGGGGTCATGGCAAGGACAAGCCTTGTTTCTCTTACATTGGTGTGAATGTTTAGTTAGTGTCTGTTATCTCTCTTCTTCTCCTCCCTTTTCTGGCCATCTGTGTAGGGGATGAGCCTATTGCTGTTTCTGTGCAAGATTTTATAGTGGGAAGAAAGCATTATCTTCCTTCTGCCCCTGGCATGCCTTTACTTTAAAGAATGTCAGTGTAAAATTGATAGGTTTTAGGGTGATGTGCCTGCCCTCTGTAATCCTGTAAACAACAAACGGGGGCGGGTATAATTATATTCATTATGTAGTTATTAATATTCATTTTATAGGTGTCGATGTAACCAAATAAGGGTCTATGGGGAGTTGCTGGAAATGTATACATTTACATACTGTTATGGATAAAAGAATTGTAAAGTAACCCCTTCTTCGCTCAGTCACAGCATCGAGGTGGAAGGAGCAGGCAATAAAGGGTTTTGTCTCCCCAATCTGCCCCCGGGGACAACCTGTTTGATTATTTCTAACAAACAACATCAGCTTTTTCACTTGATGGTCCCCAGCCTGAAGGAAACACTTTCACAAAGATTGGCCTGCAGGTACTATGATTTAAATCTCACTGCTCATTTAACAGCATCTGTCCTGTAGATAGTTCCCTTTGTTCACCAGTGGGAACTGGGTTTGAAAAAGTTTCAGCTTCTTAGGTAAACGTTTCCCACATTAGAAACCTTTAAAGTCTTCATTTTTGCTGTTTTTGCCACACAGCCATATCATTTACGTTTTATAACATTTTCCATACAGTGCAGGCTTTACAGATCTGAACAATGCAGTCACACCTGTGAAAGGCAACTTACACCTGTCATTAAAATCCAAAGCTGTTACTCATTAAACAAATAAGCAATTCTGTACCTTGTACTCCTGGGCAGCCTCCTCTATGGGAACCACAGTGTGAGCTCGGTGAGCCCAGGACAGATGGCAAACCACACAGATGAGAGTTTGATCTTCTTCACAGAACAGTTTCAGAGCCTCCTGGTGTTCCCCACACATCCTCTCCCCTCCTGATCCCTTTCCTGCCTGGAAACTCAGTTGTCTGGCTATTTCTATGACATTTGACAGCTGCCTATTGGGCCTGAGGTTTCTCTGTTGCACAGTTTGTCTGCACTGAGGGCAGGAGATGGCTGTACCTGATGATCCCCAGCACTGGGTGATGCAGGCATGGCAGAAATTGTGCCCACACTCCAGAGTGACAGGTTCCCTGAAATACTTCAGACAGATGGGACAACTAGCTTCATCCTGGAGACGTTCCACCGAGTTCTCTGCACCCATGGCTCCCTCTGGGCAGTGTAACAGGGTAAAGTACATTCCTGAGCTCAGAACTAAGCCCCTCCTGCAGCAGCAACTGGGTGTTTCCCTTCCTGAAACTGACTCAGCTGTTTGCTGATCCGGAAGAAGCACACTGGTATCATTACAGCTCCGGACTGGGGGCTTTTGTGCAGACACCACTAGGCTGGGCTCTTCAACCAGTCCCCTGTGGTGTGGAGAGTCCCTGGGGCTTCATATGGACTTCAGCATCCACCTGTGACTATGAGCGTTCAGTAGCTGGGGCCATGTGTCTAAGGAAGGAAGAGAAATTCACAGGCTATAAACTTGGTTTAACTGGAATCAGTGTTTCAATATCCTGAGTCTCATTCACACTAATCCTGCTCTGACAATGACCATCCTTCCCAGAATGTTGTATGTCCTGTGGGGTCTCCCTGTTTCCATTTCTCATGTATTAAAAGAAATTAATAATATTTTTAGAACATTCCTTTGGGGCACAAGCGAGAAACCAAGACTGGCTCTCCACAAATTCCAGCTCTCCCTATCTCTGGCGGGATTTCATTTTCCCTACTTGACTAATAATCCTATTTCCTTTTTGTTAAGTCATCTTGGTGGCTGTTGGATATGACTGCACCGACCTCACCATGGGTTTCCATTGAATGAGAACTGGTTCTCCATCTACCCCTTTCATGCATTGTAGGATTGAATTATTATAGATTGAGTGGTTCCCAAGCTCGCACAATGGCTGTTGTGGAGGAAGCTCGGTTAAACTTGGTTAGAAAGCTCTGCTTCCATCCCTTCTTCCATGTAGAAGTGGTTTTATGGAGCAATCCAGTTTTTAAAATCAGTGGCAAAGCTTTGCTCTGGAGGGATTGGATGGAGAGAGGAATTATGACCATGTCACTGCTAATTGACAATCATATAATTACCCATTTGCAATTATAAGAAAGCTCACTGCGAGCTATTTACAAGTATATGTACTGCATTTCGAATAATAATAGATTCATAGAAATGTAGGACTGGAGTGGACCTCAAGGGGTTTTCTAATCCAGTCCCCTGATCTCAAGGAAGGATTAAATATTATCTAGCCCATCCCTGACAGGTGTTTGTCTAACCTGCTCTTAACAATCTCCAATGACAAAGATTCCACAACTTCCTTAGGCGATTTATTCCAGCGCTTAACGACCCTGACAGTTAGGAAGTTTTTCCTAATGTCCAACATAAACTGCCTTTGCAATTTAAACCCATTACTTCTTGTGCTATCCTCAGAGGCTAATGAGAACAATTTTTCTCCCTTCTCCTTGTAACAGCTTTTATGTAGTTGAAACTGTTATCACATCCCCCCTTAGTTTTAGACTAAACAAACTCATTTTTTTCAATCTTCCCTCACAGATCATGTTTTCTAGGCCTGCAATAATGTTTGTTGCTTTTCTCTGGACTTTCTCGAACTTGTCCATATCTTTCCTGAAACGTGACACGTAGAGCTGGACACAATACTTCAGTTGAGGCCTAATTAGCGCGGAGTAAAGCAGAAGAATTACTTCTTGTGTCTTGCTTACAACACTCCTGTTAACATCTGTGACCCTAGAGCATAGGGTAGCCCAGCTAAAAGTGCCAAGCTCAGGGCAGGCTGCAAAAAGGAGAACAGATTCTCCCAACACTGGTGCCTCATACTGAAGTTAGATTCGCCAGCCAGTCACAAACAGTTTTCCTGATTCCGCACACTGCTTAACAAGAAGCCCTGCATCCTGTCCCCCGCCAAAAGAAAAAGAAAGAAAAGATCTACACATCCCCCTTTATTGCATATCAGTTTCTGGCTCGCAATCAGCAAATAGGCCCAATCAGCAACTAGTAAAGAGATGTTATTTAAAAATCTATTCCCTTTGCAAAAAGTTCTCCTGATCCCCAAAGGGTCAGCCACATTACCAGATCAATATTAGTTTGAATCTTACCCAAAAATATCACGCTGCCAGCCAATCTTTTATTATCTAAAACTAAAGGTTTATTATACGAGGAAAGAAACAAGATGAGAGATGTTAAATGATCAAAGCAATCAAATACATACATCTGACTTCAAAGTCCATATATGTCAGATTCTCAGCAGTATTGGTGAATTTGCTTGCTTGTACAGTTCCTCTAGACTACATCCAATACCTGGATGGGTCTGTCAGTCCTTTGTTTCAAAGCTTCAATTGTAAAGAAGTTGATCCAGAGGTAAGCAGGAATGAAGACAAAATGGAGATGTTGCAGCTGCCTTTTATATTCTCTGCCATATGACTTGCACATCCTGTGTTTCAAATACAGGCTCACAGCACATGGACAGTGAAAAGCTCTTGGAGTCCCTGTTCACAAGCATGTCCCCACATCTCCTGCTGGCTTATAGGTGTAGCCCCTGGCTTCGCTCTCTGGACCATTGTACATCTGGTTGCCCTTTGTGATGTTCCCCTAATGCAATCTGGACAGGTGAACTGCTGTGTCAACCCAATCCCCCACTCCTGGAGTCCATCTTACTCGGCTCTGCTGTGAGAACCCCCACTCCTGGGCTGTTCACGCACAGCCTCCAGCAAGCAAGTTGCTCCTAACTGAATGAGTGAGTGAGTGCTTCTAGCCAGTCACTCTTCGGATTATGCAGCAGAATGACCCCAGCCATACTCCCAATCCCAGATGCCACCCTAGGAACTTCCATTTTACAATGCTCAGTAAAGCTCAGTGAACCATATAAGCTCCTATAAATTCATTGATTTAACAAAGAAATTGATATGCCCCAGCCTTGTTATGCCAAGTGGAGTCTCCAACACACTTCAAACCAGATGCACTGCTTTAGGTAAAACAAACAAATGTATTAACTATAGAAGGATTTTAAGTGATTATAAGTCAAAGGATAACAAGTCAGATTTGGTCAAGAGAAAACAAAAGCAAATGCATTCTAAACTAAGCTTAACACTTTCAGCAACCTTATAAACTTAGGTGATTCCCACCACAGGCTGGCTGGTTTCCCTTCAGCCAGGCTCTCCCCTGTGGTCAGCATGTCAGTTGCTTGGTGGTGTGTGTAGATGGAGGTGGAAGACAGAGAGCATGGCAAATGCACTTCTGGCTACCAGGCCGGAGTGACCCTGGGGATTGCTCTGTTCAGCGACTCCGTCCTGGGTTCTAGTGAGATTGATTACACTGTGTTCCTTGTGTGTGTGTCTTTTATCCCCCAACATGTTATGTGTGTAATATTGTCTGGGTTTGGCAGCTTTGAAAAGTTGTGAAGTTGTATGATTGAATAATGTTATTGG
Source organism: Emydura macquarii macquarii (assembly GCF_026122565.2). Taxonomy (NCBI): domain Eukaryota; kingdom Metazoa; phylum Chordata; order Testudines; family Chelidae; genus Emydura; species Emydura macquarii. Next base: position 101,215 of record NW_027132530.1, on the reverse strand, counting down.
CTAGCCTGTGAAACAAAGTGTTTGGTAACACAGTCAAGCTGTCAGCCATTTACCTTTTTATTTTTGTTTATGAAAATTAATCAAATAAATAAATTAAATGAAGATTGCAATACAGCCACCCTGCTTCAGACCCCCTTCTCCGGGGACCCACATTCCCTAGGAACAGGCAGCTCTTCTCAGCATTAAGGAGCCATTGTGCATAGAAGGGCATCATGTCAATGGGCAAACAGAAAGGAGACATCCAGATAGTACATCTTTAGAGACTGGGGAACACCCCCAAGAGTCTCCAGTTCTAACCTGGACATGGGGGTGATGGGTACCTGGTCCTAGAGAGGTTGCTCTGAATCTAGAGAGGCGGGGGATATGTTTCCCAGTGACACTGATTCTGTGTGGGGTTCACTCTGATAAGAGACTGATCCAAATAGCAATTTTAAAAATGTGGTCTCTTTTCTCACAGTATTTCAGTTCCACCCACGCTCTGTAGATGTCCTTCAGTCCTGAGAAACAGTTTGCTCCCCACAATTCCTGAGGGCATTCTGCGCCATTACACACATGCAGAATTCATGTTTCCTGCAGATTTATTTGCTTTCCACAGAAAAAATGACTTCTGATGGAGAAGCAAAGGGCAGCCACAAGAGCAGTCACACACTCTTCCCCAGCAGCAGGTGCCTCCGTTTCTGCGCTTGGAGCAGCTGGAAGAGGTGTAAATCACCATGGGGATGGGTACAGGGATGGGCATGTGAGAGAAACTCTGTCCTTCCTGCTCTTTATGACAGTGTGCCTGGAGCTGAGGAGGGGCAGGGCTGGGAATGCCCTGGCATGTCCACTTGCTAGTCCGAGTTGGGCTTGGGGGGCAGAGGATGGGACTTCTTCCCCTGCATGGGCTGCTCCAAGGGCTGGGTCAGATCCATCCCTGGGAACATCCCCCAGCTGCAGAAAGCTCCACACACACCCTGCTTCCTATCCACATCACTCACCAGCCATGGGGGGAGGGGTCAGTGTATGGGGAGCTGCCCCGTCTGCCCAATCCCCATGTATGTGAACCCCCACACACACCCCTGATGAGCCCCATCCCTCTGCATCCAGACCCACCACATCATAGAATCATAGAGTTGGAAGGGACCTCAGGAGGTCATCTAGTCCAACCCCCTGCTCAGAGCAGGACTAACCTCAGCTAAATAATCCCAGCGAGGGTTTTGTCAAGCCACAGCTTAAAAACCTCTAAAGATGGAGATTCCACCACCTCCCTAGGTGACCCATTCCAGTGCTTCACCACCCTCCTAGTGAAAAACTTTTTCCTAATGTCCAACCTAGACCTCCCCCACTGCAACTTGAGACCGTTGCTCCTTGTTCTGTCATCTGCCACCACTGAGAACAGCCTAGCTCCATCCTCCCTGGAACCCCCTTTCAGGTAGTTAAAGGCTGCTATCAAATCTCCCTTCAATCTTCTCTTCTGCAGACTAAACAAGCCTAGTTCCTTCAGCCTCTCCTCATAAATCTTGTGCTCCAGCCTCCTAATCATTTTTGTTGCCCTCCGCTGGACTCTCTCTAACTTCTTCACATCCTTGTTGTAGTGGGGGCCCTGAAACTGGACACAATACTCCAAATGTGGCCTCACCAATGCCGAATAGAGGGGAATGATCACTTCCCATGATCTGCTAGCAATGCTCCTACTAATGCAGCCCAATATGCTATTAGCCTTCTTGGCAACCAGGGCACACTGCTGACTCATATCCAGCTTCTTATCCACTGTTACCCCCAGGTCCTTTTCTGCAGAACTGCTGCTTAGCTCGTCGGTCCCCAGTCTGTAGCTGTGCATGGCATTCTTCTGTCCTAGGTGCAGGACTCTGCACTTGTCCTTGTTGAACCTCATCAGATTTCTTTTGGCCCAATCCTCCAGACCACCCTCTCTGAGCCCCCCACACTTGAACCCACACCACACCAAGCCTTACTCCCCCTGCACCCAGATACCTCCTGCCAAGCCCCAACCCCCACACCAAGACACCCTGTGCTGAGCCCAACCACCTCCACCTCGACCCCCAAAAAGTCCCATTCCCCCGTACACCCAGAACCTCCCAATGAGTCCCCGTGCATCCACACTCCTCTCCCACCATACCTGGATCCCCCCAGACTAGGATCCTGCCAGGCTGAACCTACTTGACCCACACCTGGATCAGGGGGCAGGGCTAGGCAGGCATGCATGCAAGACTGTCCCTCTCGCTCGCTATTCTGGTGCCCCCCGAACGGAGGGACAGGGCCCCGGGTCTTTCTGATTCATTTCTGGAGTGAAGGCTCTAGGATCCTGCAAGGTGGGAAGGTCCCAGAGCTCTGGAAATCCCAGAAGTCTGCACAGCAATGAAACAGCCCTGCAGCCTGAGCCCTGAGAGCCTGAGTCAGCTAGCATGGGTCAGTCACAGGTTTTTCTTTGCTGTGTAAACATACCCTTAAAGTCTTCTGTGCTTGACCTGCATGGAAATATTAGTATTGCCATTTGCTCTATTTGTCAAAAACATTTCCTGAACATTTTGTATTGTTATTCTATATTGTTATAAACATATTTGCAACAGGTATTTCGAAACAAATTACCAAAATAATTGAAACTGGTGTGATTATATTGTTATTTTGACAAATAAAATATACAGAATTTTTAAATTTTTGGCACAGACTGTTTAATTGTGTTGGCAAGGAATTCCCTCAGGTGCATCCCCACCCTGCTGTTCCAGCCCAGGGAGGGGAGATCCAAACACACATCCAGCTCTGCTGATGCCCCTCACTCCTGACCCCCTCAGCCCTGGACTCCCTCCACTGGACAGTTCTGCTAATGTCTCTATCACACCCCACCCCATGTCTCCCTGCTACTCGACCTTCGGTTATGCCTGAGGCTGCTCTAGCTCATACTCTGCTTCCTGCAGGTCCCTGGGAAGCAGCAGCTGTAATGCCCTGTCCCTTTCACTCTGTGCCCTATGGTGGGGAGGTGAGCGGGGTGGGGAGAGAAGCAGGAAACTGCTCCCTAACAGAATTTGCTGGTTAGGTCCTACTGAGCATTGCTTTTACCAACTGAACATGCTCCATACCATCTGCGGAAGCCGCCTCACTCTGCCATTACTTGGAATCAGATTCTGCTGCCTGCACTTCACAGGGGTTAAGAGAGGGCAAATCGGAGCTGGGGGCGAGGGGGGAAGATGGGCAGGGTCTGAGCAGGGGGCAGAAATTGACTGGCCAGAGGGGTCAAGCAGCTGGAAACAGGGACTGGGGAGAGGCTTAGGAGCAAAATCAAGGATGGGGGAGGGGGCATGGGAGCCAGAGTGAGGCCCAGGGGTGAGGAGCTGCCAGTTGGCAGCAGAGAGCAAAACCCTGGGACAAGGACGGGCAGAGGGGGTAACAATTACCCAGAAGGGATGAACCACCTGCTGTATTTGCAAAAATGGTGAGGGGGAGAGGGGCTTTTTTATTTCCCCTGTCACAGGACAGTATGTCTCAGCACCTTTTGCTTCCCAAGGCTGGATTCTTAAAGGCACAGAGCACCCCAATGCCTAGAAACGGCAGCTCCTCCCTATCTGACTTAATGTACGGAGACGTGATTCAGTGACATATTTTACATAACCCCCCCAAAACTTTGTCACACATTCAGTATTAGATTATATTATCCATGTAAATTATTTAAAAAACAAGTGACTTCTACTGAGTCTATTCATAGCGCCGTGGTTAGAGCTCTCCCCTCAGACATGGGGAGACCCTTGTTCAGATCCTTTCTCCCCATGACAGAAAGGGGGAAACTGAACCCTGGACTCCCACACCCTGGCTGAGGACTTTAACTGCTATAAGGGAGGCAGCAGCACCATGACGTCTTCCTCCTCTGGTAGCTTGTTTTGCACAGAATGACCTAGGCACCAAACCCTAGGAGAGGGGTTCCCTGTGGATCTCAAGCAGACACAGGCACCTCCCTCTAGGCCAGACTTAGATGCCCAAATTCCAGAGAGGGGTGGGGCTAAGGACACACTCCTTTCACTGGCATTTCCAATTGGGCAGCTTTGGTGTGGCAATGCCTGGCATGCTGGTTTTTGTGGATATTACTTTCAGGCACCTCCTTCTCCCCTTTCATTGTACAGGGAGCCTGGGCACCTAACTCAGGCTTTGTGGATTCTAGTGATTTTCTAGGCCATGAGGTCCCTTTGTGGATTCAGGCCTTAATTCCTTTAGTCCTTAGCTAGAGTGGGTGAGTCTCACCTCAGCCCCCAAGAGCTGTAGCATGGCCTAGAGACTCATTTCAGTTCAGCAAGCTCCAAGGTGAGGAACATCCAACTGTTGCTCCAGGCTGAGGTTCAGAAGGAAACCTAGTGGTGGCTCTTGTCCCCAGAAGGAGCCATGAATGCTACCAATCCAACTAAGAGTCTCCAGGATGAAGCTTGGGCTGAAACCCAGCTCATAGATCAGAATCACTTATCATCATATTATTATGTAACCCCCCTGGGTTACTCAGAAGCAGGCAACACTTCCCTGTGTGCCCAGGTGCCTGATGCTGTTGACATTAAAGGAGATCCTGAATATCCCAGTGGTGATGTTGGATAGGTGTGAATCCTTTATCCACCCCTCTGCTGCAGTCCTTTTACTTGTAAAGGAAATTAAAATTGGTGGTGTCTCCATCTGGCTGGCCCCTGTACACACTCAGTGGCATGCTTTGCGAGCCTACAGGAATAAACCTAAACTTATCTGTGTAATGGATCCAACTCAAAAATACCAATTATAAACAATATACACCCTATATAAACTTACATTGGTGTTAACACACCTTTACTTAGCAATTTAAGGAAAGAGGATATAGCAGGCAGATTAAATGTCACCACTAATTTAAGTCAGTGGGGGCAGTTCAATAAATCAGTTAACAGAGTTTACAGTAGTAAATGAAACTTATCTAACTTGCATTTATGCTCCCACCATTTACCCCACACTCAGTGTGCACTCCAATGGATTGTAGAGTTCTAAACACTTGCTTGTATGGGCGCGCTTGAAGAGCTTGAAGCTGAGGACAGCACTCTGTTGGTCCTGTGATTCAATCCAGCCAAGGCAACAAGGTGCAGAACAATTCTAATTTGGGATTATCCCAAAAGGCACTATCCCTCTGAAGACTGGAGATGTTTTAACCAGATGTCAGCAACCCCACATTCTGGTTAGATGACAAGACCACTCTGTGTCTTCTCAGACTCAGACAACCCCTTACAGACTCTTTGCTGTCCTACTTCTGTTGCAAGCACTTTCCCAAACAAAGGTGGAAGTTACTCACACTATCTTCACTGCAGGCCTTGTTGATGGGGATCAGCCTGGCTTCAAAGCTGGCCCAGGCCTGTTGATCTCCCCAGCTTCCTTCTTGCCTTTACCCAGCCTCGTCCCCTCAGCAATCGGGAGACGCTGCCTCCTCTCCTCATCATTCTTTTTGGGACATCATTTGTAGCCCTTTAGATTTCAGGGATGGCATCACCCAACATTCTTAGGGCAATTCCTGTCTTTCTCTGGCATTGGTGCAACAAGTTCACAGTTCTCAGCCTCAGTTGTCTGACTCTCAAGAGAAAAGTCTGCAGTTTCGTACCTCTTTTCCCCTCACCTCCCAGCCTCTCCTCCCCCTGATTATCTCACATCTCTGAAGGGATCAGGCAGGAACTTCATGCTCCGTTCAGTCTTGGCCTCTCAGAGTGTGAATCTAGCACTCACTGTTGGCGTTCATGCTGAGAGATATTGATTATTTTCCTTGTTCAAACAACACAAAAATCTCATGACAAAGGTAAAGAAAGCTTAAAATAAAATAAAAAGGACTCTTCTGGCAAATGATTATTTGTCTAGAAAGTCACTCACGATAAAAGGCAGCACCTCTCTTCCCCATACTCTCCTCTCCTATCCCATGATCCCTAACATTTGATTTTCCCAGAACCCAGCACCTGCTGCTTCCTACATCCATCAGACCCAACCATTCAATCCCTCAGTTTCCTTCCTAAAACCCATCCCTCTTAGTCCCTTCAGATTTCATACCCTGGAACCCAGCACCTAAGGGGATTTAGGGAGGAGACAAGTTGCTAGCCCCCAAGGACACTCAACCTGCACCCTGCAGGGAGCAGTACCAGATGAATGGAGGAGGCCAGCCCAGAGGCAGCTGCAAAATGGAGGAAGGGGGAGCGAGATGTGTTCAGCATGAATATGAAGCTTGGCCCAAGCATCCCTCTCCTAGTCTCCATGGTGGAGAAATCATGTCAGGGAAGGGAAGGGAGAGGGTTGAATTTCATCCAGGCAAAAAGAGCTTCTGGAGGAGTTTCTCTCTCCCTTGCCCCAGCAGCTGAGCAAGAGGCAGGCAGACCCAATAGCCAGGGCTGCAACAGGGAGGAGGGGCTGTTCAGGACTTCTCCTCTTCTGCCTGGAGTTTGCTTAGCCCAGGCAAAGACAGACAGTCACTGATCAGTTCAGGGTCAGTTGCTGCTGGAACCTGCCCCCAGAGATGGGCAGCTGGATACCTGAGAGCCAAATGCCACTGGTGTGTGTGGGAGCTAGGAAATGGAGTTTTTACTATAGTCACACTTAGTCAGGGCACTGGGAATTTCTATCCTGTGTGGAACAGTCTATGATGTCCAATGTGGTGTTAGCTCCAATTGAAGCATTTTCCATGCTGAGGACATCTAAGAGGCTGTTCCCTGTTTGGATTTGCTGATGCATGATACTGTGTAATGACGACATTCAAGCGCTTTCTTCTGTGAATTATCCAGTATGGAATAACGCGTGAGCCCAGACTAAATCTTTTCCTGCAGTTATTGAAACTTGTCCAGCAATCCAAGCATTTATGGGTTCTCTCTCTTGTGTGTATTTTCTGATGTGAAGCAAAGTTTGATCTTCAAATGAAACTTTTTCCACAGTCGAGGCAGTCACAGATTCCATCCCCTATCAGTTTTCCAATGTTTAGGAAGGTATGAACTCGGACTGTCATCATCCAGGCATCTATGGGGTTTCTCTCTTGTGTGGATCATTTGATGTGTAATAAAGTGTGAGCTCTGACTGAAATTTTTCCCACAGTGAAGGCACTTATAGGGTTTGTCTCCTGTGTGAGTTCTCTGATGCACAATGAGGTGTGAGCTCGTACTAAAGTTTTTCCCACAGTCCAAACATTTATAGGGTCTCTCGCCTGTGTGCAGTCTCCAATGGGTAGTAAGACTTGAGCTCCGATTGAAGCTTTTTCCACAGTCCAAGCATTTATAGGGTCTCTCTCCCGTGTGGATTCTCCCATGGTTAATAAGGACTGAGAGCTGCCTGAAGCTTTTCCCACAGTCCAAGCACTTATAGGGTCTCTCTCCTGTGTGGATTCTCCGATGGATAATAAGCTGTGAACTGTTACTGAAGTTTTTCCCACAGGCCAAGCATTTATAGGGTCTCTCTCCCGTATGCAGTCTCCAGTGGGTAATAAGACTTGAGCTCCGATTGAAGCTTTTCCCACAGTCCAAGCATTTGTAGGGTTTCTCTCCAGTGTGGATTCTCCCATGGCTAATAAGGCTTGAGTGCTGACTGAAGCATTTCCCACAGTCCAAACATTTATAGGGTTTCTCTCCCGTGTGGATTCTCCCATGAATACAGAGGTCTGAGCGCTGACTGAAGCTTTTCCCACAGTCCAGGCATTTATAGGGTTTCTCTCCCGTGTGTGTTCTCTGATGTCTAATCAGGGATGATGCTACACTGAAACTTTTCCCACACTCTCGGCATTTATATGGATTGTCTCCTGTGTGGATTCTCCTATGGCTAATAAGGCCTGAGTGCCGACTGAAACTTTTCCCACAGTCCAAGCATTTATATAGTCCTTCTCCTGTGTGGATTCTCCCATGGTTAATGAGGCCTGAGTGCCGATTGAAGCTTTTCCCACAGTCCAAGCATTTATAGGGCCTTTCTCCTGTGTGGATTCTCCCATGGGTAGTAAGATTTGACTTTCGATTGAAGCTTTTCCCACAGTCCAAACATTTATAGGGTTTCTCTCCTGTGTGGGTTCTCTGATGTATAGTAAGGGCTGATGGTGCACTGAAAGTTTTCTCACACACAGGACATTTATGTAGTCCCTCTCCTGTGTGGATTCTCCTATGGTTAATAAGGCCTGAGCGATGACTGAAGCTTTTTCCACAGTCCAAGCATTTATAGGTTTTCTTTTCCTTGTGATATGTCTGCTGGGCTGTGGTTTCCTTGGGATCCTTGTCTTGTCCCTCACATTCAATGAATTCATCCACTTTCTCCCTTGGGTGGTTTCCCAGCTTCCCCTCTGACCTGTGCCAGTCACTCCAGGCTTTTTTCTGTTCCAAGCACTGGAAAAAATTCCCTTCAGCTCTTCTCAAAAAGGCCCCCTGCAGTTGCTCTTGCTCTGGACCATACTGCTGTGGATTCCCCTCCTGGTTCTCACTCGTTGTCTCATCACCTGCTGGGAGAGAGAGAGGATCCAGGCAGGAGTAATTGCCTGAGGTGGTAGAAAGGACAGAAAGGGGAATAGTGAAGGGAAAGCACAACCTAATAACTATTGGGGAGACTGAGAAATTGGATTCTGCCTCCATATCCCATCCAAACACTTGCAAGAAAGTGAAGTCGGGGAGAAAAGTCCTGACAGCTATCATAGTGAGTGGGAAGCCATAAGCGATATCTGCCATGATGATATGACTGCTGAACACAGCCTGACCTGGGTGAGATGAGGCAGAACGGAGGGTACTCACACCAAACTTTTGGAATTTTCAGCTTTTTTCTTCATTTGCCAAATAGTTTCGGTGTTAATGTCATTGACTCCTCACCTGTGTGGCTGTCTCTTGAGATCTTCTTTTCCTCAGGGGCCTGGGGATCCAGGACCCATGGTTCTTCCCCTCCTTCCAGCCGGGCGATCAGGTCAGGTTTGGGAATGGGGAGTCCTGCTCAGAGGGTGAAATCAGGCATGATGGAGAAAAGAAGACTGAGGGGGGACATAACAACAGTTTTGAAGTATATAAAAAACTGTTATAAAGAGGGGGGATAAAAATTGTTCTCGTTAACCTCTGAGAATATGAGAAGAAGCTATGGGCTTAAATTGTAGCAAGGGAGGTTTAGGTTGGACATGAGGAAAAATGTCCTACCTGTCACAGCAATTAAACACTGGAATAAAATGCCTAGGGAGGTTGTGGAATCTCTGTCATTGGAGGTTTTTCAGAGCAGGTCAGACAATCACCTGTCAGGGATTGTTTAGAAAACTCTTAGTCCTGCCTTGATTGCAGGGGACTGGACTAGAAGATCTCTCAATGTCCTTCCACTCCTATGAACCTATGATTCCATGAGCTGAGTGCACTGAGGATTAGTGGAGTATCTGTCCCAAAGGACACATATTGAGTTTAAACTGACCCCATGTTTTGCTTGTGGGTTGTGGGATATGAACAAATGGGGACATGGTCACTGAGATCCCTTGGGAGAGACAGATGTCCAGGAGATGGGGCAGTTGTCGTTGCCATACTAGGACTTTTCAGGATCTGTTTAGTCTGGGAAACTTACTGAGGCACACAATGCTCCAGTGTTAAACCTCTGCCTATTTCTAAGCCTCCAGAGCCCTCCCCGGGGATGGAGCTAATCCCATGAAGGGAGGTAAACATAGACTGTATGTGACTGAGAATTAACGTAGTTAAGATAATACCCTGCTTCTGCCCCCATGAAAGCTGGACGAATAGGGATTAGTATGTCCATTATGTTCATGACTTCACTATCCCGTTGGAGGGATATGGAAGTGAATTGCTCTCTCACAGGGGAGCTGTGGACTATGTGACCCATTCCCCTCTAATCTAACTGACCAAGGGAAGAACCTGACCAGAATCATAAATGCAGGCCCCATGGCTTCACATAGCTGAGGGGACACGAATCCTTACCCAGTGAGGTCACCGTCTCATAATTCTCCTGCATGACGTCCCTGTAGAGGGCTCTTTGACCAGGGTCCAGCAGAGCCCCCTGCCCTTCGGTGAAATACACAGCCACATCCTCAAAGGTCACCAGCATCTGAAACAACAGGTGCCCCCACTCAGTACCTGCTGCCCAGCCACAATCCCACTATAAATGGGGGAAGAAGCACAAAACTAGGACAGCTCTGGGAGGGCCAGAGGAGCAGAATCCCACCCCATCCTACTCAGAGTGGCCAGGAGGATCTAGGGAACAAAGAGAAGATGAGAGCTCCTTGTCCCTCCAGCAGACGGAGGTGGGAAGGGTCTTCTCATTTACCACACATCTACTTAGCACAGGCTGATGTGGGAAGCAGAGCTCCATGCAGGGAACAGGGACAGGAATCCCAGCACCTTACCTTTGCATTTCACCGCAGTCTCTGCCTAGTGGGTTCAAGCTCCAGCACTCTGGTCTGTTTTCCCTGCCCTATCCAGGGGTGTTGTTCCCCCCGCCCCCACCACATACTCCCAATAGGCCTGTTCATAAATTAGGCCCTAGGCTGAGCATGTCCCAGCAGGTTTATCACAACCTGTCCCCCTCCCTGCCGCGCCCTGTGTATTTCCTGCCCTTCCCCCTCTACTACAACCCTTCCCAGAAGCTCCCCCAAAAATCCCCTACATGAGCTGGATCCATAATAGCCATTTCCCTTCCCCATCCGCCAGGAGGATGGGATAATCTGGAGCAAAACATAGTCATTATTCTGCAGCCTGTCAGCATCAAAACAAAACTGAGGTTTCCAAATTCGCTTGGTCCATTTCGCACCCTGATTCCTCCCAGGCTCTTTCCCTGCAGACAGACATTTTAGACTCTGCCATGCTGGGAAAACCTGTTACATTATTACAATACAGATCTACAACCTAGGCAGCAGTGACCATAATATGGTAAAGTTCAGAATCATGACAAAAGGAAGAAAGGAGAACAGCAGGATACGGACCACAGACTTCATTGACTCCGTTGGGGAGTTGATGGGCAGGATCCCCTGGGAGGCTAATATGAGGGGGAAAGGAATCCAAGAGAGCTGGCTGAATTTTAAAGAAACCTTATTGAGGACGCAGGAACAAACCATCCCCATGTGCAGAAAGAATAGCAAATATGGTAGGTGCCCAGCTTGGCTTAACAAAGAAGTCTTTGGTGAATTTAAACACAAAAAAGAAGCTTACAAGAAGTGGAAGCTTGGTCAGATGACTAGGGGGGGATTATAAAAATACTGCTCGAACATGCAGGAATGAAATCAGGAAGGTCAAAGCGCAATTGGAGTTGCAGCTAGCAAGGGATGTGAAAGGGCACAAGAAGGGTTTCTACAGCTATGTTACCAATAAGAGGAAGATTAGGGAAAGTGTGGGCCCCTTACAGAATGGGGGAGGCAACCTAGTGACAGAGGACGTGGAGAAAGCTGAGGTACTCAATGCCTTTTTTGCCTCTGTCTTCACAGACAAGGTCAGCTCTCAGACTACAGCACTGGGCAGCATAGAATGGGAAGGAGGTGAACATCCCTCAGTGCTGAAGGAACAGGTTCAGAACGATTGGACATACACAAGTCTATGGGGCCAGATGCAATGCATCCGAGGGTGCTGAGGGAGTTGGCTGATGTGATTGCAGAGCCATTAGCCATTATCTTTGAAAACTCGTGGCAACTGGGGGAGGTCCCTGATGATTGGAAAAAGGCAAATATAGTGCCCATCTTCAGGAAAGGAAGGAAAGAGGATCCAGGGAACTACAGACCGGTCAGCTTCACCTCAATCCCTGGAAAAATCATGGAGCAGGTCCTCAGGGAATCCATTTTAAGGCATTTGGAAGAGAGGAAGGTGATCAGGAACCATCAACATCGATTCACCAAGGGCAAGTCATGCCTGACCAACCTGATTGCCTTCTATGAAGAGGTGACTGGCTCTGTGGATGTGGGGAAAGCAGTGGATGTGATATGCCTTGACCTTAGCAAAGCTTTTGATACAGTCTTCCACAGTATTCTTATCAGCAAGTTAAAGAAGTATGGGTTGGATGAATGGATAATAAAATGGATAGAGAACGGGCTAGATCATCAGGCTCAACGGGTAGTGATCAATGGCTTGATGTCTAGCTGGCAGCTGGTCACAAGCAGAGTGCCCCAGGGGTCTGTCCTAGGGCCGGTTTTGTTAAACATTTTCATTAGTGATCTGGAGGGTGGGGTAGATTGCACCCTCAGCAAGTTTGCGGATGACACTAAGCTGGGGGGAGTAGTAGATACCTTGGAAGGTATATAGGATACAGAAGGACCTAAACAAACTGGAGGATTGGGCCAAAATAAATCTGATGAGGTTCAACAAGGACAAGTGCAAAGTCCTGCACTTAGGACAGAAGAATCCCATGCACAGCTACAGACTGGGGACCGACGAGCTAGGCAGCAGTTCTGCAGAAAAGGACCTGGGGGTAACAGTGGATAAGAAGCTGGATATGAGTCAGCAGTGTGCCCTGGTCGCTAAGAAGGCTAATAGCATATTGGCCTGCATTAGGAGGAGCATTGCCAGCAGATCGTGGGAAGTGATCATTCCCCTCTATTCGGCATTGGTGAGCGCATTTGGAGTATTGTGTCCAGTTTCAGGGCCCCCACTACAAAAAGGATGTGGAGAAGTTGGAAAGAGTCCAGTGGAGGGCAACAAAAATGATTAGGGGGCTGGAGCACAAGACTTATGAGGAGAGGCTGAGGGAACTAGGCTTGTTTAGTCTGCAGAAGAGAAGAATGAAGGGAGATTTGATAGCAGCCTTTAACTACCTGAAAGGGGGTTCCAGGGAGGATGGAGCTAGGCTGTTCTCAGTGGTGGCAGATGACAGAACAAAGAGCAACGGTCTCAAGTTGCAGTGGGGGAGGTCTAGGTTGGATATTAGGAAAAAGCTTTTCACTAGGAGGGTGGTGAAGCACTGGGATGGGTTACCTAGGGAGGTGGTGGAATCTCCATCTTTAGAGGTTTTTAGGCTGCGGCTTGACAAAGCCTTGGTTGGGATGATTTAGCTGAGGTTAGTCCTGCTTTGAACAGGGGGTTGGACTAGATGACTTCCTGAGGTCCCTTCCACCTCTAATCTTCTATGAATCTATCTGACCCCTTCCACTGGAATTAAATGCACTAGACACCTTTAAACCCTCCCAGTAACAGAGTCTCTGAGCCAAACACTAGAAAAGAGCAGAATCAAAGGAGCCACTTTGGGGGATCCCTCTGACACTGTCCCCAGGGTGGCTCATTCCTCCAGCACTGGGCGGACTTGGCTGAGGCAGGAACTGGCTTTTCCTCTCCCTGTTGCTCACCTTCTTCCCAGGAAAGTCAATCTGCCCAGGGATGCTGCAGGAAATGGAGCTGGGAAGGGTTGGGAGCTAGGAAACTCACTCCCCACTGCCTGCTGCCCCTTTCATTCCTCACCTGCTGCCCTCTTTAGTCTCTCCATGCTCCCTTCTGCATGGAAGAACTGACTACTGTCCTGCCATTCCTGTGGGTGCTTCCTCTCCAACAGCTACTGCCACTGCTAACAACAGTGTGTTCCTGGGTGTGTCGGGAGCAGCAGCTCTGGGACTTGCAGATATATGGGGAGCAAAGATGGGGTGAAGAGTCACTTTCCTGCCTGTCCCCAGCACTTTCCCCGGGTCTCTCTCATCACCTGGGCTCTCGCACTCGGGTGTGGATGCAGGCAGAGCCCGGGGCTGCCCTAGGGGGCTAGTTCCAGCCACAGGAGAAAGTCCCCTCTTGGCTGGGCACACAAGGGCTTTAATGATGGTTTGTCCCAGCACAGACCCCACTGGGAGCAGCAGCTGCTCAGTCCAGACTCCCAGATCACAATAGAGGCAGAATTATCAGCCCCAGGAAGCCCAGCTAACTCTAGGGATCTAGTATCCTGTGCACAGAGAGAATCTGACACCTCCTCTGCCTTAGCAATTCCCAGAGCCCTCTGCTGGGGGAGCTAGTGACCGAGCCTCCCTGTGCTGCCCTGCAGCCCACAGGGACAGTCAGGCCGATGCTGATTTCATTTGTCCACTTTGACTCATGCTGGAACCGGAGAACCAGTTCAAACAGGTATTTAAGACCTGAACCGGAACCAAACCTGAACCATGATTTTGTTTTACCACCTGAATCTGAAATAAACTGGGGAGAAAAAAAGTTGAGAGGGTACCACTGCCTTATTTAAACTCAATATTTAAAAAAAAAAAAAAAAAAAAAACTTCAGTGATCTTATTTTCCTTTTAAGAGAAGACAACAAAGCAGCCATTGGGCTGGTGCTGGCTCCTGGAATGGCCAGTTCCAGGACAGTGAGACGAGAATGAGAATAGAAGGACGACCAGCCCACAAGTGCAGGGGGGAAGAGGGGAAACTTGGGAGCTGGCTGCACAGAAGGGGGGCCCAGCGGCAGATGAACCATCTCTGAGATGCCCCCCAGTGAGAGAAGATGTGGGATGCTCCCTAGGCCCTGAAGTTCATAACAACTCTTCAAGCCCAAGGGCAAAATTAATGGCTTCCCAGCCTTCTCCCCTTACCTGTCCTCTCACCGTCACCATCCCCAACCCCGGGGAAGCTCCTCCCTCCAGTTGCCCCACTTGAGGCAGGGTTCATGCTCCAAACTCCCTTCACCACTGAAGCCAGCTGCAGGGCCCACTCCCATCACCCCTTCCCAGGGCACTGTCTGATACCCACCTCCAACCCCAGAGTTGTTCTTTCTCTTCACCCATCCTGGCTGGCTACAGCAGGCTCAGCTTCAGAGCCAAGTTCTTTTTATTACTAATGCTTTATTTTCCATTATTTGTAGTCATCGCTTAGATACTTGAAAATCAACATAAATGTATTTACCAAAGTTGTCTGTATATCACAACATCTTGTTTCTTCTAACAGAAGATCGCAGTTGGACAATTTTTGTTTTATTAGTTTGTGCACCAACATCCTTAATCATAATGCTAGCATAGCTTTTTGAAGAGGGGTTATTAGTCTGATTCTGCGTGGGAGGCAGGCCAGTCTGTCTGCAGCACAGTGTGTTCCTGGTGATGCTGCTGCCCCAGCCCTGCTGCCACAGTGAGCAGCGAGCACCGAGCTAGGCACTGAGCATGTCAGGACGTGACCACCTCAAGCCAAGAGCTTCACCTGGCAGAAGCAGAATGGAGGGTTGTTCAAGGCATCACAATTGCACATGAGTCTGACAAAGTGACAACAAAGATTATTTAATATGAACAACTGACCATGGGTGATTCTATGGTGCTTGGTTAAATTGCCAACTGGAAATACCAAAAGTCTCTTCTCCATTTACACTGTCAGAAGAGGACAAAGTCCAGACAAAATTTTATTTCACCAAAATGTGGATGGAGATGGAAATGCTTGAGTCAGAAATAATGTCATAGAATCAATGTCAGACATGTCTGAAATTCAAAAACGAACTGGAACTTCTTCTGAAAGCGTGTGAAATCTCCAACAAGGAAGCGATATCTGGAAGAAGGATAGCCCAGTAAAGGATTTAGCCAATTAATTGGTTAATTCACAGATGAGCCACATTCTCTCAATGAGGAAGAAAACATACCAAACTACTAGGAACATCAGAAAATGTCATGCCCAAGCTGTAATAACTAGAAGAAATTGTACTGGCAGTTCCAGCAACACAGCTGAGTGTTTAATGGAAATTCCCAGTGCACTGGTCCAATATGAGAAAGCAAAAGTTTACATACGTTACTTTACGTTGCTCAAACAAATTGTTCATAAAAAGAAAATTGTGCATATTTGACAACACAAAAACACCAGGAAAATGAATGTAAACAAAGTTAACAAATAAATAGTCAAATATCAAAAGTTTCCATTTTAAGTTGCAGCTCTCTTTTTTGAATGTACCTCCATTAAGATTGAAATAGGATTTAAACCAGTAACTGAACTTTTATTTTTGTTTCCTTGAGTGGCTTGAACCATAAATGAAACTGAATGTATGGAACGCAACTGAACCCAAACCTGAACCAAAGCAAAGTAAATACCAGCTGGACTCCTCGCCTGGTGTTGCTAGCAGTGACTCTGGTTTGACACAGAATCCTGCACAAAAATCAGAGCAGTCCTGTCAACCCCAAACATTTAACATTCAAGAGTCAGACCTTCAAAATAATGAGCTTATCTTAAATATATCAAAGACTAAATTGGGAACCGGGTGGGGGGGGGGGAAAGAAGAGTATTTACCTTGTAAATTCTGAGCCCTTAGAGGGAAGTCCCCAGCCCACCCAACCCCAATGCTTCTTTGACCATTTCTAGGGAAAAAAGATTCCCCTCTGGCTGCTGGGTGGGGCAGCCCCCTCACCCTCTCCTACCCCATGGGCTGGGGGAGCTGCCATTGTATCTCTCCCCATCCCTCTCCCTTCTCCTACCCTCTGGCTCTCCATTCCTCATCCAGTGTCTGCTTGCACTCCTACTCTCCCTCCAGCCCCCCACAGCCCCTCTCCCCACACACCCCCTTTCCTTCTCTTTATCCCCCTCTAGCCCAACTCTGTTCCCGAGCCGAGAATTCTCCCTCTGCCCCGATTCCTGGGTCTTCCCTCAGCCTCCCTTCAGCAGCCCCACATCCCCATGCCTCCATCCCTGTTCACCCTCCTCCTGCCCCCTCACCCATCCCTGCTCACCCCTCAGTGCCCTCGGGCTCTCATGGGGCCCTGTCCCCCTTCACCCCCTTCTGGCTCCCACACGCCTCTGGCTTCCCAGGTGCCGCTGTCCCACCCCCAACCCCTCACACTCACCGGGCACCGCAAACAACGGGCGCTGGCAGCTAGTTTCCCTCTGCACAACGCAGGGACCCGCAGCCAGCCCAGCTGGGAGCCGCCTGGGGCATCCCCCGCCTGTGCACAGGCTGCAGCCGGGCGCATCGCTCCCTGGGGAGGGACGGTGGGCAGCTCTCACCTTCTCTCCCTCGGCAGGTCTGTTCCCGCTCTGGGGGGGCCGGGACAGGCTGGGGTCTCTGCACCAGGAGCGTCTCTCGGAGAGCACCAGGAATGTTCTTCCCTCGACCAGAAACCTCCCGTCCCGTCCGTCCCGTCCCGTCTGCAGCCACCGCCCACCAGGGCTCTGGGGTCCCCCCAGCGGCAGCAGCTGAGCCGAGGCCCGGGGGGGATCTTGCAAGGAGCGTGGATTGCACCGCAACAAAGAGTCACCCACGGCCCCGACCGCAATTCACTTCCTGCTGCCAGCCAGCGCCAGGCCGCGGCAGTCACCCTGGGGCGGGGATCCCTCCGCCCAGCGACTCCTGGGTCCTAGCGAGCTCGATCGATCGTCTTCGGTCTGGCCCGTTCCGCTTGTGTCCGTCTTTTCTTATTATTTATCCTTTGCTTTATGGTTACCGCGCAGCACGCGGTGTCCGTGTCACACTGGCTGTAGGTTGTGTGATTGAATCACGCTCTGGGCTAGCCTGCGGGGAACACAGGCCAGCGGGCAGTCATCTCCTTATTGTATTGCAGTGTTTATTTCATTATGAAAATCAATCAAATACTGAAAGAAAAGAGATTGCCCTGCACCCATCCTGCCTCAGACCCTCCCTCTCCCTCTCCCTCATGCGTGCACGGCACCCTGTCAACAGGTGGACAGAAAGGAGACATCCAGATTGGAGTCCCTAGGGATTTGTATTAACCTCAGAGATGTGGGGGAGTGGGGAGCTGGGTTTCTTCCTGGCCTGAGAGAGGCTGCCCAGTTCTCAGAGAGGCAGGGCACGTGTTTCCCGGTGACCCTGATTCTGTGTGGGATGGATTCACTCTGGTAAGAGATTGATCCAGGGAGAAGTTTGTAAAATGTGGCCTCTTTTCTCCAGGGCATGTTCCCATTCCCAGTGTTTCAGTTTTGCCCCAGCTTTGCTGATGTCCTTCTGTCCTGACACAGCCTGCTCCCCACCCTGCTATTCGAGCCCTGGGAGATCCAAACACCCACCCAGCTCTGCTGATGCCCCTCAAATCTGACCCAATGGCCCCTTGCTATTACTTCAGTCCCTGGGCTCTCCCACCCTCCACTATCCCCCCCAGCTCAACCCTTGGGTCTGTCCTGAATCCTGAGGCTGCTGTAGCTCATACTCTGCTTCCTACAGGTCTGGGAAGCAGCAGCAGCAGCAGCTGTACTAACGCCCTCACTCCTGTCTGCCCCAGGCTGCCTGCACCCCATGGCAAGGGGTGGGGAGGGGAAGCTGGGCGGACAGATGTGGAGGTCCTCTCTAGGGGGGTAGGAGGTATCCCCAGGAGTGTTTCCATTCACTGTCAGGCCTTTACACTCCCCCCACCCCCGGCGGCCTGGAGCGGGCAGAGCGGAGCTGAGAATCAGCCCCTGGGTTCAGGCAGGGGAATGTAATGAGAACTGATGGAGTGAACAGCTCAGAGACTCCCCTAGCAGCCAGGCCGCTTACCTCTTTATTTTGTCTCTGTAATTTACAGCTGTGAAGTTTCTCTCTGTCAGTGTTTCTGGTTCAAGTTTATTCTTTGTGATCCTGTGACTGCTGCAGTGCTGACTGAGTGCCTGGGTGGCCCATTCCCTGTGCCTAGGTCAAGTTCCCAGGAAAGGCTGAGCCATGAATTCATAGGGTTGCCGTGAAGTGCTCTCTCCTGCAGAATAAATAGTTACATAGTCATTGGAGCAGGGCGCTGCATGCTGCATCTTCTATCTCCCAGTGCCCTGACCACCTGGCTGCAGAGTCATTGTTGCTTTCTTCACTTCCTCTATCTGGCTCAGTGATTATTTATTTCTTTATCCAGTGGAACTGCTTCATCAGGAGAGAGACAGAGTCCCACATCAGAACCCCCTATATCCTGTATCCCTGTTGTTGGGGCATTCACCTCAGGGGTGTGTGGGAGACCCTTGTTCTCTGTGGGAGACCCTTTCTCCCAATCAGACAGAGAGGGAAGTTGGGCCTGCCTCTGGATTTTGTATGGGTCTCACTCCAGTAGGTGCACTCCTGATTTATGGATATGAAGACCAGCAGACAGAGATCACAATGTATCTCAGTGCTTGCATTGCAGAGATGGGAATTATTATTGTTCTTTGAAGAGCTACAGACTTGCAGATGTTAGAGATGGAAAACCCCCACTACTTCTGTGAGTTCATGGCCAGGGCCTCTAATTCCCAGATTTGCAAAATCCCTCCTCCCTGTTGATGTCTCTTGATTTCCATTAAACTTTTTCTTGTTTTGTCCTAATTTTTTCCCCTGCAGCTTTATTGCTGCTGAATAATCTTGTTTCTTTGGTTGCCTCCTGGTTTCCACTCCTAGGACAAGTTTATAGAGCCATGGCTGATTCTCATGTCTGCATTCATCATTGGCAGTGCAATCATATGGTACCGGTTGCCCGAAGTTCAGGGGATCAGATCCAGCCATCCGTTTTATGCAGAACTCCTCACTGTGGTGAGAGCTGCATAATAACACATTGATTGATATGGTCTTCTGTGCTGGTGCATTTCACGGATTGGATTCCTTAATTGCCATCATGTGGTTTGCTGAAATCTCATCCCCTGGTGCTGCTGCAAACTCTGATCCCTTTCCTCATTCTGCACTTGCTGAATTTACCATATACAGGGAAATTGGCCTGGACCCCAGAATATGACTCTCCCCACACACACCCCAATAGGAGAAGAGATCCCCAGTCATTCTCATATTAGATGGAGTTCCCTTTTCTCTCTTTCCCCTCTAAGATGTCACAAGCACCTTGAGTAGGTATGTGGCACCTTCTCACTCCCCCTTATACTCCTCAATACTGGGAAGGGACTTTGACAGTGTGTGAAAGCCACATCTCCCCTGGGCACCACAGCACAGGGCAGGGTCACGTTTCAGATACTTTCACTTTGCTGAACATACCATCCCGGGGTTCCCACCCTTCTGTACCTGGCCATGGCATTATCCATCGTATGGGAAAGATTATGAAAGATTAAAATATTCTGCATTCTGTGGCTGGAACATGAACCTTTCACTGCTAGGTCACTGGCTGTGAGCCTGCCCTGCTCACCAGTGATCAAGTATAAACAGTGACTTTCAATGAGATTTATTCCATGTCTACTCTTATTAAATGGCAAATCATTCAGATCTACAAGTACAGCAGTGGCCTAACTTCGTATGCCTCAGTTAACGTCTCCCAACTACAGGACTGTAGAACGTGTTCCAGAGCTGTTTAGCATTCACAGCTATAACTGGAGTCAGTGGGAACTGTAGGTACCCAAGTCCTCTGAGAACCAGGCCTCAGGTGGCTAAAGTTGGCCCCAAAATGTAAATCCTGAATCTGAGCATATTCTTGAAATTTGGAGCCAGCCATCATTGTGCTCTGGCCCCCGTGCTGGCTAGTCTGGGCCAAAGGGGCTGCAGGGAAGCTGTAAACCCCTCCCTCACTCTGGGGAATCTCTCCTCCCCAGCAGCTGCAGGCACAAGGAGTGTTCCTGGGTGCGGGGGGCGGAGAGAGAGTGGGATTGAGGCATGGACAGACTGGAAGAGGAAGGGATCAGGATAGAAGGGTGGGCCCAGGGTGAAGCTGCACCTCTTATACTCTGCACCCTGGCAAAGCCCCATAGGACCGCTAAAACTTTGCAGCCACTGGATAGGGGGCCCATTGAGCCAACTTTCTTCCTGCCTCAGCTTCCATATCTATTGAATGATTGTGTGGCTATTTGCATTACAGCCTATGGAGGATGAGGGCCCCATGGTGCTGAGCTCTGTACAGACACTGAGTAAATAGGCACAAGGCACTCACAGCTCAGGGCCCTGATCCTTCAAACATTCCAGTGATGCCAAAGGGAGTGAAGTTACATTTGTGGTTAAGTCAACACAGCCACCATTTTCTTAGAAAGGGACAAGCACAAAAATGCCACCCCCACCTGTCTGACTCAATGTCCCTAATTAACCAGCTGCACACTGTACCTCCTACAGCCAGAGCAGCTAAATTACAGGGTACAGGATAGACCACTCCTTTCGTTTTCCTTCACCGTAGACCTGGTGCACTGAATCTACCCTGCTGTCTGTTGAAATGCTGAGAGAAAGCCGCAGGTACATGAGCCAGCAGAAGGGTTAGCATGTTTGAATGATGACTGCCAGTCTCAAGCCTTGCACTAACCAGGGAAAGAATAGCAACATAGCGACTTTACTCAGCTGAGTACAATGTGTCTATTAACTATGTTGTGAAACTGCGGCAACATTGTACACAGGGAACCAGCGCATCCCCAGCAGCATCTCTGCTCAGCACTGCGTCCTCACCACACCTGAATTACCTCTCCTTCTCCCAGGGGGCTGCTTCTCAAACTCTCCCAGGCCCCCTCAGTCTGCCCCAGACCCTCCTCCCTTCAGCTGGACTGGACAAGTGGCCCAAAAGCCCTGGAGCCCTCTATTTATCCCACACCCTGTACGGTACAGGAACCCCAGAGCCAGCTCCCCTCACACACTTCGCCTTTGGCCATTGGGCCCCAGCCCTCACCTCAGGGAGAGAGAAGCTTGGTTTCCATGGTCCATTGAGGCCTTGGTCTCTCTGCGGAAAAAAGGGAGAAAGTCGGTGCAGGCCTTGCTGGGTATGTTTGTGTGTGATGGGGTCACCTGTCCCATTAGGAGCCAGGCTGAGATGGCAGCACTTTCCATGCAAGCTCCTGAGCAGCCCCAAATGGCCTTTCAGTCATTGTCCATGTGGTGTGTAGGGGGGACACTGGGTTGTTAAACTGAAAACAACCAGCTGGGGAAGCTGCTGGGGAAGAGAGCAGCTTTACCTACTCACAGCCACTATGGTCTGGGTCTATTTTACACTTTATTTCACCAAACGATAAGCAGCAGGGACGTGCAGAGATTGTGGCTGAGAGAGATGTTTCATTCTCCCTGTTTCTCATTTCTTCCTCCAAAGGGATCTAGTCAGAAACAGTGGATCCAAGCTGGAGAAGCTGATCTAAGGAATGCAAACAGAACTGGAGAGAAGAGGGATGTGGGGAGGTGGCTCAAAAAGCTGAGCACAGAAAGTGACTGCGCATTCAGAGGCAGCCTGGGCCTTTGAGAGCAGGCCTGAAAAATTATACATTTTCACCCCTACAGCATGTACTCCATTCCTGTCCACCATTATCACCTGACTGCACAGGGCTGGCCTAGGGACTGGGGGAAGGATCAGCAAGATGATTATTAGATAGACTTTACTGATTCAGTGTGTGTGTATGCATCTTCCTTTACCAAGTTTCTGCTGCAGAGAAAATGACAGGCTCATAGTTTAGGTATTAGTTAACCTAAGAGACCAAGATTCAATTCCCAGCTCTGTCTGAACTCAGGTGAGAAACTTATTTTCTCTGTGCCTGACTTTTCCTTTTCTAAAGCAGGAGTAATAGTCCTTCCCCACCTTACAGAGGTGTTGTGAGGCTAAACTCATTAAAGGTGGGGAGGTGCTCAGATCATGCAGTGATGGCGGCAAGAGAAGCGCTGTAGCTGTAGTGTAGCTGTTTCCTTTTCTCATCAAAGCACAAACAAATCGCATTGGGGTTGACTCCAACTTTCCTGCTTCACCCTGACTCTTTCCAATGCTGGCATTTCTTTTAATGCCTCAGCTCCTGGAATCCTGTGATTATATGAGAGTCTCAGCTCTCATTTTAACACCAGTCAGTTTCTTGCAGTCATGGCTGAGTGTTAGGATATAAGTATATAATTTAGATTTGTACAAGTATTTAGGCCTGTGTATCTGCCTGTGATGGTATTCTGGGCCTGCTTGCCTGCCTGAAAGCTAAGATCTTTAAGATACACATGTAAGCAAAGAACGAAGACATAGTGTGTTCCTCTTGCCTACCCACAACCAGATGGCTTTTCTTTATTACTGTGAGAAAAGATAAGGGTTGTAGTTAAAATGTTTTGAGGTACAGTGGGGGGTTTGATATATGAATGCATAAACGGAGGAAAGCTCTGACTCCTCTTCAACACAGATGCTGGAGCAAGGCCAAGCAACCGGCTGGAAGATACAAGGGGGCAAAGTGAAGGGAGGTGTGACAAAGAAATACTGTAGGACCATAAAGTGACCATGGTCAAGATGTAATCTCACTCCCTGCCCCTTCCATGATGAACAAAAGTTGTTGTACTGAAGTCCCCAGATTCAGACCCTCCAAAACAGAAACATGACCATAAATTGGAAGGGGTGATACTGGGAAGGGGAGGCACTACAGGTATAATTAAGCCTACCAAGAAGAAGGACGGGGTGGAGCAGAATCCTTTTCAAACCCAGTTGCCAAATAAGGGAACTTTCTATAGAACGGAATCTGTTAAATTATTGGTGAGGTTTAAATCACAAGAGCTGAAGGCCAATCTATGGAAGAGAGTTGCCTTCAGATTGGAGAAGGGGAAGTTACAAGCTGTTGTTACTCATATCACAGTATTTACTAACATGGTTGTTTTTTCCATCCTATTAGCCACTACAGACCCCAAATGAGATCTGACCTTGCTTCTGATGGACCCTGCACAAAACAGTGGGAGGGACAATCTCTGCTCTGAGCAGATTACAGGCTAATCTGACAAATGTGGGGTGGGAGGAAGTTAATTGCCCAAGGTCACCTAGCAAGACAGTGCCAGAGTTGGGAATAGAGCCCAGGTTTTTCAAAGCCCAGTCTAGTGCCCAAACTACAAGACCATGCAGCTGCTAGTGCTGCCCTAGCAGCATCTACCAGGGATGAAGTACATCTACTGGAAGGGGAAAACTCCTTGAGAAAGCTCCCAAACTCAGCAAGGAGATGAAGTTTCTCCTTGGGATTCTGATTTCCCACGTTGGTCCATGAGTGGTTAAGCTCAAATGCTGGTCAGCGCTAGAGGAGCTCACTGTGCTAAATACAGTGTGTTGCCCTCAAGCACCTTGAACTGATGCACAAGGGGGCTCCAGGCAGCTCAGGGCCATGTCAGGTATCATTTGGATTAAACTTGATTGAAGCAAATTTAACGACTGGATGGTGCTGCCCTGCGTCAGTCTGAAGGACCAGCCAAAGTGGTTCCATTAGTTCTTGTGCTGCTCTCCCACAGTGTGGCATTTTGAAATCCCCAGAACCTACTACTCCTGAGAGCTTTGCTGGGAAATATGGAATAGCAAGCCTATTTCTTTTCATTCCCTGTGGCCTAGCCCTCCCATGTCTCAGTGACCTTCTCTGACTCAGGATCCTCAGAGTCCTCCTGGACCATAGAGGACAGTGGCAAACAGTCTGGACAATCCCTGGGGTGATGAGATTGGCTTCTCCATCTTGATCACTCCCTGATCTCTGTGGTTTAACATTTCAGACCTGAGAGCCCATGGAGCCTCCAAGGTCCTTGAGACTGAATTACAGAAAGTCTTCAGGAAAAGAGAAGTCCTCCAGGGTCCTGGTGATTAGGGTGTGTAGGGCTAGAGATGCTGATTTCAGGGTCCCGTATCTCAGTGAAACAGTCTGAGTCAGGATCCCCACACCCAGAGCCAGGGATGGATTCTCTCCCCCGTGAAGAAGGCTGGCGGGAAAGTAAAGATTGGGACATCAGAAAATATCACCTGCCTCCATTCATAGTCCAGAGAAATCCAAATCCTCCCAGGGACCCAGCACAGGGGTAGGAGGGTTCTCAGTAGAGGCGAGAGCTCTGAACTGACTTCCCCACTGCCAAACAGCTCAGATCCCTCCCCGTCAGGGTTACAGCTGATCCCCCCTTCCTCCTCATGGATTCTCTGGTGACACCCCACAGCCCAGTGTCCCTAATCCCCCACCTCCCATTAATGTCTCCCTGAGGTGAATCCCTCCCAGCCCAGCACACAGAGTTCAGTGTCAAATCTCTCAGGATTGTCTGGTAGATCCTGCTGTGTGTCTCCCCATCTCACACTTTTCCAATCCTCAGGTAGGACTGTGAACCCCAAAGGAAATCTCCCTCCCCCTAAATGCATCCTCCCAGGCCAGGGAGCAGAGATGAAGATGCAGCACTGGGAAGAGCCTTGGGAGCTGCTTTCCTCTCCTGAGACCAAGCAGAGATGCCCTGGCAGTTCCTCCCCCTGGCTGCTGGGAGCTGCTGTGGTGGCTGCAGAAACTGCCTCTCTCCTTCCTTCCTGACCACATCTCCCTGCTGAGGCTGCTACTCTGAGAATTAGAAAGGATGCTCTGAACCTGAAGTTGAAGGGAGGAGAGTGAGAGGAGGGAGGCAACAGATATAAACTCAGGGAAAGCTGTACAGTGAGCACGTCCTTCTCTTCCTGGCCTGGGAGAAATGAAGGCATTGGGACAGAACCACTCAAGACCAAAGAGTGGTAAATAGGAGGTGGTATTGGGAAGAGTACCCCATTCCCCAGACCCAAGAGAAAGAAGGAGGGTGGCAACATGAGAAGGGTATGCTCTCTCTATTGGAGGAAGAAGCAAGAAGTTGAAAACAGAGAGCTCAGCCCCGCTGAAGAGAAAGGTAGGATGCTGGTGAAGAGCAATGGGGAGAGCCCCACTCAGGTGAAAGGAAAGGAATATCACAGCCCTCTGAACTGAATATTTCAAAGGCATCTGGATGTGCATGGAAACACCAGGGGCAGTGTTTGTTGGTCAGTGAGAGTGTTTCTGGTTATCAGTGGGTGCTGGACTCAATATTAAAGTTGGTGTCAAGATTGTGTGTGTGACTTCTGCTTGGGATCTCCTTAATATTTCATTTTTGTGTTTTTATTTTTAGACCTATGTGTCATGGACAGTGTCGGTTTGGTTTGTAACTTCAGCTACATTTCATGTGTTTTGATGTGTTTTTCTTCTTAACTGAATGATAATGTCCACTGGAAATTTCACCTGGTCTGGATGATCCTATCAGTTTTCCTCTTTCCGTCTCCAGTATACAGCACTGAGTGTCTGGAGAGGGAAAGTATCCAGGGGATGAAATTTCAGACTGTCATATCAGTAGTAAAAAGTGAGAACCTAAGACACAAGGCCTAGTATGACTGGCCAGGGCCTGAGTCTGAGGCCTGAGCTAAGGCAGCAATTAAGCCCTGTTAATTTTGAAGCAAAGTTACCAAAAATCAGAAATCACAGAAACTGGCAAGAACAGAGCTGGTATTGCAGAAATACACATTCCTAAAAAAATGCTGGAACATTCCAGAACATTCTGATATGAGGAATGGTACAAGCTTATTTTTTAAAGATAACAAGGACATACTGCTCCCTTCAAGGTCAAGATAACAATATGATAGAAATGTTTTGATTAAACCATTCTGTACAAAGTAAAGGGTGGTATCTTGCCACGCCAAAGGGTGGCAACTACACACATCAGAGAGACATTATTTAATTGGTTTGTATTAGTATATAAAAGAGGGTCTTAAAGGGAGTGTCTTTGTCTGGCTGAGTAAGGAATGGAAAGTTCCGCTGTTTACTGAGCTGGTCCATTGTCATGGGCATACGTGTATTAAGTGTACTTGTAGCACATATAGGGTGCTTTTTACCATGCCTTGTCGGCAATAAACCTGGCCTGGTACTTTCGTTACTAAAACGGATCTCTGGTCTAATTGGGTAATCCAATTGTGGGCTGCTGTATCGGCTACCTGCACAGAGTTGGGACAGCATACAGACTGGGAGAACACACATACAGCCAACACCTGACAACACTGGTGACTCTGACGTGCTGGAATGCCAGCAAACTAGGTCCGAATACATTTGTAAAGTTAGTAGGGAAGAAATGTGGAATGAAATCTGTAAGGCCAGGGCAGAAACTGTAGCCTGGGAAAATAATAAGAATAAAAAACGTACACAACATACCACAAAATTGGCAGGGCAACTAACATAAACAAAGAAAGAGTTAATAGAAGCAACAAAAGCAGCAGAGCTCTGGAATGCTCTGCTCTTCTAGCAGGGCAGCAAACAGTCAAGAAACATTATATGTTACAGCAAGCACAAGAACAGAATAAAACTTTGGAAACGTCTGCAAAAAATCTGCAAAAAAGAGAAGTGCCCTCCCCTGTTATAAATATTTGTGGTTAACAGCAGTCTTCAGGTGGTTACCCTCTGCCTGAAGAATGGGGACAAAAATGGGAAAAGGTGGCCCTAGCAAAATTTTAAAAATGAAACAGGGGCCACCGCATTGCAACCATCACCGGGTGATGAGAGCCAGGTTCTGGTAAAATCTAAACCAAGACCTAAACTGGTGCCTGTCAGAATGGGAGAAGTAAGTCCACAGGAGGGAGAAATAGCAAACATTATTAAACTGGTAAATCAGAGAAAGGGAAAAAATGGAACAGTTCACAGACCACATTAGAAGACAAGAGCTGTGACTTGATCACAGGGGAATGGATAAAAAAGAATTTGAAAGTAAAGTAAGCAATTTAACATCTATTATTTATTTATTTATTTATTTATTAACATCTAACATGCATTAACATATGGAGTTGCCCAAAACAGTTAACTACAGCAGACAAGGGCACTCCTGCAATCCATTTGGCATGCAGACAAAAACAACAGACACTGGGGGAACAAATTCAGGTTTCGCAAGAGTAGGTAACAACCTCCACTCTCCTTTCAGAGCCAGGATAAAAACCAGAGGTGCAGGTTCCCAACTGCTTTAACCCACCCCTACTCCTCACTCAAAGCTATAATCTTTCTTAAATATTTTTATATACGGGTTAAGTTTTCCCCTCTCGGTTTGGTAAACTTGCTGTTGCTGCCTGTACTTTAAAATACCTTAATAAATTTAATTAATTTCTCTCTTAGTTCCCTTCCTTGGTTGCTCTTCCTCCCCCCCCCCCCCCCCTTCACTTCCTCTCTGTTTTAAAAGTTAAAAGTTATAGTTATTTCAAAAACCACCATTCTTAAAAAATAAAGCAACTAAAAACAAAACAGAACGAAAACCAGGTAAAAACGTTACTTTAACTAAGTCCTGTAAATTAATTATTTTAACCTTTCAGGAATGCAACAGCTGGAAATATTCCTAACTTTCTTGAAGATATGGTTGCCAAGCAACAGAAATGCATACTGCTTCTAATCCTAACCACTGGCTAATATTTAAAACATGGGCATTCCTTTTTTCTTTATTTTAAAATAAAATAAATGCCTTAAATTACCAAATTAATACAACAAATTTAACAAATAACTTAATATGAATGTTTTATTGATTCTTATTAAAATATTTGTAATAAAAAGATAATAACTTGTTTATTTAAATGTTTAACTCTTTGATTTACCTCTGTTTTCTAAAACGCATTGCCTTAATAATTTTAGCTCTTAAAGTTTTATCTTGTATAGTTATAAATAATTATATTTTTGGTGCCATATGTTTTTAATTGCAAGTTTGTCCTGTATGGCCTATATGTTGTCCTGGGTTGTATGTTTTGTGTGTTATGTGACTACTTTTTCTTTTGTTGCAACAAAAGTCAATTTTATACTTTTTTTTTAATATAAGTAGTACCACCCTATTTTAATATTCTGGTTGGGGTATAATCATCATAATATTATTAATATTCTTTTTTCAAAGCTCAGAAAGGCCTCAGTTACTAATATATGTACATATCTATATTTTTACAAAATACATAATGCAATTACAAGCAAAAACAATTCTTTTATTAATCACAAATCTTTTATTCAAAGGAAGAATGCAAGGGGAAACCTCAACAGTAATGCAAAGGTAATATTAGCAAAATGTCCATTTCTTGTTTGGGTTTTTATAAACTTGTTTGCATCTTTATTAAATATTAAAATATAGTTATAAGAATGTTATAGCAAAAATAGTAAAACAAAATTTAAAAACCAACATAGTATATATAATTATGTTGCAAAATGTTAAAGCTAACCAAACAATTTCAAAAGTTTCCATCTTTGTTTCCCCAAATACAGCTAAAAATGTATAAAACCTTAAAAGCTTAATATCATCAAAGTATTTGCATAAACCTGTATTTAAAATTGATTCTGATTTAATTTTATTATTTAATTTTAATTTTTTTCTTTTATGCTATGATAAAGGGAAGTAGTGGTTGTTAAAGTTTTTGGTTCTAAACAGTTAACAAAAGTGAAATCAGTATTATAAGCACATTAACTCTAAATAGCTTTGGAAAAAAATCTGTTACTAACTTTTCTGCTAAAATAAAGTGCTCAGTAGGAGAAAGTAATACACCTCACAGAAGATTGTGAACATCTATTTTAGTAGTTAAGCATTATATTTAGTATAAAATATTAGTAATGCACCTCAAGTAAAAATGAATGTCTGTATAATAGTTGCAATAATATAGCCTGTATTATAAAAGACTTGGTCCCTATTACATTGTAAAGTAACTTATCTGCGTAATCTGCATATTAAGTGTTGATTGTTTAAAACAAGAGAAATGTAAAACAAAAAAGGAAAACTTTATTATGTGAATTAACTTAAGCTGTTTAAGGTTGCATCCCAGAGACCAAAGACACCAGAAGATATCACACCCTGAAGACACCACAATATATTAGTACACAGTGAAGAAACCCTCAGGCATAACACCCCCTCGCCCCCTCAAAAAATAAAAAAACAAAAAAATCCTTTCTAAATAACAGACTGGTCTGGTATACACCTCAGTACACCATATATGGACAATTAAGTTGGTAATCAGCTAGAAATCACTAGCTGAACCAGATTAAACTATCATTTAATTCAAATTTAACTACCGTGTAAAAGCAACTGTATTATTACTATGTTATTTTGCTCCATTGCTGTACATCATTTACAATGTGCATAGCATTGATAAACTGTTTCACCAACATACAGGTAAAAATTAACAAACCAATGGCAGAAACAATATAAAAAAAATTAGTAAAAAAACAAAAAAACATTGTTACATGGTAACTACAAATTGCGTAAACAAATCCCCTGTTAGTACTAGTCACAATGTGGCATCAGTACACTAAATCCTAACACAGCAATATTTAATACATTGATTACTGTCCATTCAGTAGGTTATCTAAAAGACAACATCTATAAAAAACAACTGGATCCCTGTCAACTACTGGTGTATCACAAAGCAGCGCAAGCAATAAAACAAAAATGCTAGACATTCCTGTTTCCTGCCCAGCAAAGCTTACCAGAGAATAGCAACCAGCAGTAAAGGTAACCTATAACATGGATGAACAGTAGAGTGTAGTAACTAATCACAAAAAATGTATATATAAAGGCCACATTGGTAATGTCACTACTCCAAAATTGTGTTTTACTTCTTATATACATAGCACTGGAGGACACACCGTAATAATGCCTATCCCAGTATTTCAAAAACACTCAAGGCTACTACTACTAACAATACAGGTGGTAACTGTAATTGTCCTAATAAAAGTATGTTCCTATTTGCGGTATCAAAGTGAAAGTGCCAAACTATAACACAAGATTAAAAGAGGAAATATGAGGTGGTTTCATATGTATACATATGTACACAATATCTGTATTATCTATATATATTAATTATCTGAAAGTGCCCCAAGACTCAATCATAAAACTCCATTCCTCAACCAAAGTCCCAGGCCTAACATTCCCAGGCCCACCATAAACAACTAAAAAGAATTGGTAAATAAAATCTGTCCACCAGTCGTATGAGGAAATGTACAGACTAAGAAACAGGTGAGGCATATATGTGTGAATAGTAAGGTAAGGTGGCCATATAACAGTGTGTAGCCCACTGGGTCATCCTCAGTCCATGCATTATGCTTTTCCAGGATGAAGGATAAAACATCTTCCCCATAAAAAATTAAAAAGTGGGGGAATGTAGTAAAGAGTGAGAACCTAAGACTCAGGGACTAGTATGACAGACCAGGGTCTGAGGCCTGAGCTAAGGCAGCAGCTAAGTCTTGTTATTATGAAGCAAAGTTAGCAGAAATCAGAAATCACAGAAACTGGCAAGAACAGAGCTGGTATTGCAGAAATACACATTCCTAAAGAAATGTTAGGCACAGAACATGCAGGCACATTCCAGAACATCCTGATACTAGGAATGGTACAAGCTCATTCCTCAAAGATAACAAGCACCTTTGAACTTCCTCGGAGTCTCCTTTAGAGCAATATTTTTCTCAGACAAATCACTGAGTGTCTTTTCCAGCTGAGAAGAAATCTCCACTGGCTGCTGGATCTTCCACTTTACACATCTGGAGAGAGATGATTTCACTTTATTACATTTCATTTACTAATTCACTGTAATTCCTTGCAAGGGAAAACTGATGCTCTAAGGGGCCTGGAGTTAGAATTCTTCCACTTCTCCCAGCCTCAGAGTAGGTGCAGCACAGGCCCTGGCAGTGAAACCTTCCCCCAAAGGCCCCATTTATCTTCTTTAACGCTGCCCTGGACTGAGCAGTTCTGCAGATAAAAGGGGAAGTGAGTCTTAATTGCAAATTCACTCCTTCACCTCCACGCACAAATACTGGTTTGTTCCCATATTTCTTGCACACAGTGGTTATGGGATCTTTCTTTCAGGAACTAGACTGAGACCTCAGCTACCCCCAGCTCATTTCACACAGGTCTCCAAACAGTCCTCAGGTGGAAAGATGCTTGGTCACTGCTGACCAGGGAACAATTGTAATGTAACTAAGGCCCTAGAGGTCAAAGGCCCATATTGCACTCTCAGAATCCTGAGGCACAGTCCCCCAGGGATGTAACATCTCTAGGAAATACATCAGGTCAATCTTTCCCACTGAATAGATAATTCCAGAGTCTTGTATTAAAGGGTGAGGATCTCAGGTTAAGTTAATCAGAGAGATTTCTTTCCAAAATCTGACCCTGCTGCACACATTTTTCCATAGAGCCCCGGGAGAGATGGGGTGTTAACATGCTCCCCAAGCCCTTTCAAAGGATAGTGAAATGTGAGGGGGAGTGAGAGAGAGCCACGTACCTGC
The DNA here is from genome assembly GCF_026122565.2 of Emydura macquarii macquarii. NCBI lineage: Eukaryota > Metazoa > Chordata > Testudines > Chelidae > Emydura > Emydura macquarii. The sequence continues at coordinate 69,536 of NW_027132530.1, read as the reverse complement.
CCAAAATACTTCTGCAATCCTAAAGGGGAAAGAGATGGAAAAGCAAACTTAGTCTCACATGCCATGATGCCACACACTGAGGAGCCCAGGGTTAGGGATTTTGAAGATATGGGGAAAAGAGGCACTGCCCTGGGCCTAGGCCATGGATCTGCCAAGTTATGTCATCTCTGACATAAATTAATCTGTAAATCTTCCAAAGAAGCATCAGTAATTCACATATCAGGAATGCACACACTGAGTTTTATGCTGATCTCTAACTGCTGGACTCCAGTACCCACGACTCAGGAGCCCTCCCTTCCCTGTGTTGGGATCTGGGTTGTTTCTAACTCAGTCTCACCTGCAGGAATTCACTTGCTGGCTTTTGACACTTCCCTCCATCTCGCTGAGGTCGCTGAGACAGAAAATCTCCTCAGGGGGCTTAGTGACATTGTCATTCTGTATCTGCAAAATCTCCTTTTCCAGATTTTCCAGCTTCGCTAGCAGAAGTCACTCTTGTTCCTCCAGGAACTTCTGCAGTTGCTGAAATTCAGACACAATCTTCTCCCTCTCAGTTTCTGTCTGGAAAGGACAGGTAAGCGATATAGTGAGAGTCTAAAGTCTTTTCGTGGAGTGATGACTATGCAAGAGAGAGAATTTCTTTCAAACTCTAAGATGTCTAATACTTGACTATATACCACTGTTAATAGGGAGAGGATTTTCTAGCACCTTCCCATTTGACCCTAATATCTCTTAACGGGATGGTTCCATGTCTAACATGATCAGGACACTGTGTTATCAGAGGACTATCTCAATCCAGATCTAGAGCAGCAGTAGGCAGGACTCAGCATTACACTGAAAGAGATGACAGGGAGAAAAAGAATTAAACAACAAAAGAAATGCCTGCAGACTTGGGCAGTGAACACTGCACGGGATGTAGTCCACTCTGGGAGGAGTTTGTGCCACAAGGGTGAGAAATTAACTCATTAATTGGAATGGAAGCTTAGATTCTGCAGAATATGATGTTGTCATGATCTTGGGAGAGGATTTCTCAGGGCCTGTGAGTGTATGTGTGCACAGACACGTGACTCTAAGACAGCTCTTCATGGTCATGGAGAAAAATAAAGAAGCCCACATTCCCCAAGGCCACAGAGGAAACTGCTTACAAACAGACATCACACTGCAAGTTGCTGCAGGTTAATCACAATGGGAACCGACCATATCCTTCTGACTTTCCCCTCTCCAGTCACTTTAAATCTCTGCAGCTTTTCTCTCTCTTCCTTCAGAATCTTCAAACAGTCCTGAATCTTTTCCTGAAGAAACAAAATTATTTGGGTGATCTGAGTTTGAGTGTTTGTGGAGGGAGGTGTTTGTCCACTCCAAACCCAAAACAGTCAGCCCTACTAGGTTTATAATATCAGAGGCACTAAGGAAATGAAATCTCCTTAATAGAGACTGGGAGAGTTGTATATTCAGACTGTTTGAAATCATTTGTCCTCTTTCTTCATTGAATTAAACCAACAAGAAAATGGATTCACATGGTGTTGAATCAATAAACCTATTTTTGAGAAGATTTTGCCAAAAAAGTGATACAAATCCCAAAAGAATATAGGGTTAGAAATATGGGCTGGGATTCTCAGATGAGCCCAGTTCTCTTGAAATTCAGCCCTGAATCCCTAGGTATTCTACAGGTTGGACAGAACTGGTTTAAAGCACAAGGGCAAACCTTCTTTGACAGGCTGATTTGTGATAAGAATTGTTGGGGTTTGACCAAATGCTGTCCTGAACATTTTCATTTGCAATTCCCTCTGGATAGCTACCTAACAATCCTAGAAAGGCTCAAAGAAGCAATAGACTCTGGGAGATTTCAAAAGGCTGCATGGAACCACTCTGGAATCACTCTGGCTGGTCCTTGACCACATACACAATAAAACAGTACACACTGACACAGGACAGCACCACGCAGTGGTTAGTTTTGTTGCAATCCCGGGTATGTCTACACTGCAAAGTGCAGTTGGTTTAATTTCAATCGACATTCACCTGCCAAATGAATGAAGTCAGTCAGGCGTGATCACATCATGGTCATTGTGTTTGGGGAGTGCATCCCCATCAGACGCGCTTGTGTCGATGAACAGAGCAGTGCACTGTGGGTCGCTATCTCACAGTGCAACTAGCCACAGGGGCTTTTGGGAAGGTCTTGGGCCTCCTATGATGCAATGTCCTCCCTCCTTCCCTCCCCTGATGTCAACAGCAAACAAACACTTTTTCATGCCACTTTTTGAAACCTGGCACATACACCAATGCCCAATAAGCATGGAGCCCGCTCAGCTCTGCATTATCGTTGTGAGCATGACAAACACCTCGCGACTTATCCTGCAGTATTTCCAAGGCTGAGAAAGGAGCTGCAACATGGAAAATTGCAATGTTACTAACTCCACCCTGCTATAAGCAATAAAATGAAAAAATTCCCAGTTGCTGCTGGCTCTCACGCAGCAGCTAAACTCGGTGGAGTGCTATTTCTGGTCCTGGGAAACGAGCACTGACTGATGGTATCGCATCACCATGAAGGTGTGGGTTGATGAGCAGTGGCTACAAAATTTTCAGATGCATAAGGCCACTTTCCTGGAACTTTGCACAGAGCTGTCCCCGACCATGAAGCGCAGGAATATTAACTTGAGACCTGTTCTGACCATGGAGACATGAGTGGTCATCGCTCTGTGGAAGCTAGCAACACCAGATTGCTACTGGTCAGTTGGGAATCAATTCAGAGTCAGTAAATCCACCATAGTAGTTGCTGTGACACAAGTGTGCAGGTCCATTAATAGATTTCTGTTAAGAAGGGCAGTGAGTTTGGGAAATGTGCAGGACATAGTGGATGGGTTTGCCATGATGAGGTTCCCTAACTGTGGTTGGGCAATAGATGGCACGTATATCCCCATCTTAGCACCAGACCACCTTGCCACAGAGTACATAAATTGAAATAAATACTTTTCCATGGTGTTGCAAGCACTGGTGGATCACAGGGGGCATTTCACCAACATCAACGTGGGGTGGTCTGGAAAAGTGCATGACATGCTCATCTTTAGGAATTCAGGTCTGTTCAGAAAGATGCAAGCAGGGACTTTTCTTCCAGACCAAAAAATAATACTGATGATATTGAAATGCCAGTAGTGATCCTGGAAGACCCAGCATACCTCTTGCTCCCATGGCTAATGAAGCCGTACACTGGTTCCCTCGGCAGCTATAAGTAGCAGTTCAATAATAAGCTGAGCAAGTGCAGAATGGTGGTGGAATGTGCCTTTGGATGTTTAAAGGCTTGCTGGTGCAGTTTGCTCATTAGGTTAGACCTCAGTGAAAGCAATATTCCCATAGTTATGCTGTGTGCTCCATAATGTCTGCAACACAAAGGGAGAGAAGTTTCCGCTAGGTTGGGTCATGGAGGCAGATTGGCTGGCTGGAAACTTTGAGCAGCCAGATACCAGTGCAATGATGAGAGTCCATCGAGGAGCTCTGCACCTCAGAGAGGCATTGAAAACCTGCTTTTGTAATGAGCCACAGTAATGTGCACCCCTTATCTATCTTCCCATACCATCCCCTCCATTGCAGCACTGTTCCTGCACCTCCCCTTCACCACCACCCCTGTCACTGTAATGAATAAAGCGTACTTAATTACAAGGAAGTTGACTTTTATTGCACATAAGTAACAGTAGAGGGAAAGGAAAATAATTTAACTCTTAGCAACCATTCTAATGAAATTGGGAGAGGAGAAACAAACACTGCTTGTCTGTGCAAGCATGAAAGCCTGCACATTGAAAGTTATTAGAATGGCTGCCTTCTCTTCCTAGGCTCCTCTTCCAGTATTGAGTGGCACACATACTGCACCCTGCCCACCCTCCTCCTGGAACACTTGGGGATGGGGGCTTGGGAAGAGTTTGATTGTTGCTGGCAGTTCTGCAGGGGCTGCAGAGGGAGTCTATCTTGCTGCTGCTGTTCCTGAGGCTCAACCAGATGCCTCAACATGTCTGATTGGTCCCTCGTTATCTGCAGCATCTTGTCCTGCATTGCATGCTCATGTGCCTAGGCTGCTCTCCTGCTCTCCATATCCATGTCCAGTTTTTTGGACAATGAAATCCTCCAGACTCTTAGCTCCATGTCAGCTGCTCTGGAGGTGTTCATAATCTCATTGAACATGGCATCCCAAGTTCTCTTTTTCCTCCTTCTAATCTGCAACAGCCTCTCCACAGGAGTGGAATATGCACTGAAGGCCACACTTTCCACTGCAAGGCATGCAAAGCACAAGGCAACCACTGTTAGTGCATACCATGGGTGAAATGAAAGGTTGCAATGTAAAAATTACTCCCCTTCTTATTCTCAAGTGAACGGTAGCACTGAATGGTGAGTAAGGTGCTTGTGCCTCCAGTTCTGGGAAATCTCTGGAGCACAGAATGTGTTGTGGACAACTGCAAGATGACCAGGGAACATCGTTTAGCCTCCCAAAATTTGTTTTTTGTAGGAGGCAGCCCTAGAGGGGGCGGAGGAGGACTCGCTCAAGAGAAAACACATTAACACTCATTTCCAGATCCCTGCCACCCAGAACAACCTCATGTTAGGGAAACTGCAACTGAAGGACCCAGAAACCGCCCTGGGTGTGGGATCATATGCACTGCTGTTTTCAGTATGAGCATGAGTATTGTAAACTTGCACCATCTACCCTAGGTGACCCTATGTGATATTAATCTCCTGACGGTGACACAGGTAGAAAGGGAGCAGTTGCTGCAAGCATCTGGGTACAGACCTGGTCCTTATGTTGCTATGCTGTGTTCTGCAATAATGCCAGAAGATTCATAATGGAGTGGTGTGGGAAAGTGGCCTATCGTGGTGGAAGAAATAAGGCTGCCCTCTTAAGAAACCTTCTGCAAAGGGTTACAGAGTACCTCCATGAACGTTTCCTGGAGATATCCATGGAGAATTCTCGGGACATCCCTGTGCACATAAACCGTCTTTTCTAGGAGCAACCTTCTGCATAGCTGGAGCATCTATGGGGAAGCCCATCTCCACTATCCCTAATAATTTTTTATATTAAATGGAACACAACAGAGGATGTAACCCCAGCACTGTGATTTAAATTCCATACTCAGCAGAGGTGCCTTCCCTGGTGTCTCAGTCAGCCAAGATGCTGTCCTGCATCCAGCTGGGCTGCTCCAGGATTAAAAGCAGCTCCTGGCTGTTGGGGAGAATGCATACCCCACTCACTTGCCCACTGTTCTCCTCTTCCTCCTCTTCTTCATCCACAGTTTCATCATCGGCCCTGGGCTCAGATTCCCCCGAGGTATCAATGCTGCATCTGTGGGCGCTATTGGTGTCACCACTGAGAATCACATGCAGTTCATCTTAGAAACGACATGTCTTTGGTGACAAATCAGAATGACTGTTCGCCTCCTTGTCTTTTGATACCCCTGCCTGTGTTCTTTGATTTTAACATGGCACTGCTGTGTGTCCCTGTTGTACCCCTTCTCCAACATGCCGCACAATATCTTTTAGTAGATATCAACATTTCTTCTGCTGGATCGGAGCTGTGCCTGAACAGACTCTTCTCCCCACAGACTGATGAGATCCAACACCTCAGGTCTACTCCAGGCTGGAGAATGTTTGGGGCGTTCAGTCCCCATGAATCGTTGTACTAGCAAGCTCTCTCCACGCTGACCAAACAGGAAATGGGAACTCAAAATTTCCCAGGGCTTGACCAGGGAAGAGGCTTTTTCCTGTGCAAGTTGCTGCGGTGCAGCAGAATTGAAAAAAATGTCCAGAGTAGTCACAGCAGATCACTATGGGACACCTCCCAGAGGCCAATGATGTACATTCACACAACACTTCGCCTACACTGCCTCTCATTCGACCCATCCACTTCGGTTTTAGTGCTATGCCTCTCATGGAGGTGGATTTATTGAGTTGATGTTTCTGGCAAGTTAGGTCAGCGGAATGGACCTGGCAGTGGAGACGGCTTCCGTCGACCTAACTTCGCAGTGTAGACCAGGCCCCAGTCTAATCCCAGTGGTATTTGGAATGGACCTGTGTTGCCTGAGCCCTTTTGTGTGTGGACTCAAGGTGCTCAGGGTCCACACAATATTCAGCACAGAGATCTCCTCTAGTGAATGCTGGCATCTGAGTTTACCACTCATGGAGCAGTACAGGAATGCAGAATCCCAGTGGGAAACCTCATCTCCCTGCTGGAATTTTTCACTCCTATGGCCACATTTAACCACTGTAAGTGCTGGTGGGCCAGAAACAAGAGCTAGTGCTTAGGGCACTGGGCCTTGGGAGATGTGTGTTCGATTCTCACTTCTGACACTGATCAGCTGGATGACCTTGGGCAAGTCACTGCCCCTCCCTGTGCCTCTGTTTCCTCTCCCATACTTTCTCTGTCTTGTCTATTTAGATTGTAAACTGCCCAGAGCAGAGATTGTCCCTCATTCTGTTTTGTGCAGGGACCTGCACAATGGAGGTCACGTCAGGTTTGGTGTCTGTAGGAGCTACTTTTGTGTAAATAACAATAATAAATACTGTGATACAAATCAGTAACATCAACAATAGCTCGTAACGCCCCCTTCTCCAGTCTGAAGGGAACATGCTTTCATAGACCGGCCTGTAGCTCATGTGATTTAAATCTCACTGATCATTTACCAGCTTTCATTGAGTTGCAAGTTCCTTTATCTCATCAGTGGGAATTAGTTTTGAAATGGCTTCAGCTCCCCCAGAGAAATGTTTTCCACATCCATCATCTTTAATGTCTTCATTTTTGACTCTCTGGCCACATTGCCCTGTACATTTCTTTTGATATCATTTTTCATACAATTAAGGTGTTACAGAGCTGAATGATGCAGTTACAGCAATAGGTGTAGGAAGGAAAAATCAAGTATAACTGGCATATTGTGATGAAATTAACCTGTAATTACAATTCTCTTTAGAATGAAATAGACTGGACAGAAATGCCCTATCTTGTTCTCCTGGGCAGCCTCCTCTATGAGAACCACCATGTGAGCTCTGTGAGCCCGGGATGTGTCTCACACCATGCAGATGGGGGTTTGAGCCTCTTCACAGAACAGTTTGAGAGGCTTCTGGTGCTCCTCCCCTTCTGGTTCCTTTATTACCTGCAAATTCAATCCTTTGGCTGTTTCTAGGACGTTACCCGGTTGCCTATACAGTCTGAGTTTTCTCTGCTGACCAGTTTCTCTGCACTGAGGACAGGATAAGGTGATGCAGGCTTGGCAGAAATTGTGCCCAGTCTATAATTGCTGGGTTTTTAAAATACTCCCGACAGCTGGGGCAACTAGCTTCATCCTGGAGACTTTCCACATGGTTCTGCACAGCCCTGGCTCCCTCTGGCCAGTGTAACAGGGTTAGTTTCACCTTCCTCGCTCAGAAATATGTCCCAACTGGAACAGCAACTGGGCCTTTCCCTTCCTGGAACTGACTCGTGCTGCTTGCTGAGCTGGAAAGAACCCACAGGTAACATTCCAGCTCTTGAGGCTTTTCAGAAAAGTGTCCCAAGGGGCTTTGATTCCCCAGTCAGATCCCAGTGCTCCTCACAGTGGCCCAGGCTCCCTGGATGGCTCTTACCATGGCTTCTAGCCTAGCCGAGGGACAAAGGAGGCCTTAGGGGAAAGAGGAGGAGCAGGAGGCTCTGGAAAGAGGCAGACACTGCTAGCAGGGTCTGTGCTTTATGGAGGGGGGAGATGATCACCTTATCAGCTTATCACCTACCAGAGAAAGAAGAAAGAAGGAAGGGAGAAGCGAAGGACACGCCCCGTACTCTGGGATGGGTTTGGCTCATTAAGTTCATGAATTCTGTTTGCACTGTTTCCCAAACCAGTGCTGTGTTACCTCTCTTTTGCTATTAAAAGGTTTCTTTCTATACTCAGACTCTGTGCTTACGAGAGGGGAAGTATTGCCCTTTGGGGGCGCCCAGGGGATAGTGTGTAATTTCCAAGGTGACTGGGTGAGGGCTTGAGCGAGTTTGATGTTGTATCATTGACAGGGACCCCTAGATATAGAACCTGGCCCTTGCTGCTGCCGACTCTGTCTGGCAGAAGGGTTACATAGAAATAATAATTCATAATAAATATTGGGTTCTTTTTATTTTTCTTTCTGGTTTCTCAGGCCTTTAGGCTGCATTTGGGTTCCATTTTTAAATTTTTCTCTGTAGTAACAAGGTGTAGAAACTTCCTTTGTTTAGAAAATGAAAGTGAAGACTCTCATCTCATCACTTGCTTCCAGGATCTGGAGCTTTAAGAAACACATTAAATGTTGTGAGCTTCATGATAAAATCACAAGAGTTGGTGACATTGGGAATATTACCTTACACTGATCCAGAGCAGCCTTAGTGTAAATGAGAATCAGCCCTTGGAAACATCGATTACACCTTACCCAGTGGTTAGCTTGTGAATTTAATATCACTGCTTAGACACACAGACCCTGCTCCTACAAACTCATCATCACAGCTGAGCACTGATCGCCAAGTAAAGCCCCAGTGACCCACCACACGAGTTGCTTGCAGAATTACAGCCTAATTGGTACATTTTTCACAAAAGCCTCTAGGCCTGGAATGTTGCCAGGGTGTTTTTTCCAGCTCAGTAAACAGGAGTCAGTTCCAGGCAGGGAAACACCCAGTTACTGCTGCAGGCTGGACATATTTCTGAGCTCAGGAAAGTGAAACTAACCCTGTTACACTGTCCACTGGGAGCCATGGCTGCAGAGAACCCTGTGGAAAAACATCCAGGATGAAACTAGTTTCCTCATCTATATGGACTATTTTAAAGACCCAGTGATTAGAGACTGGGGGCACAATTTCTGCTGAACTGGACTCACCCAGTGCTGGGAGGAATCGGATACAGACATCTCCTGCCCTGGAGGCAGAAAACCTGCCCAGCAGAGAAACCTCAGGCAGCTGGAAAATGTCCTAGAAATAGCCAAAGAGCTGAATTTACAGGCACCAAAGGGAGCAGGAGGGGAGAGGTTGTGTGGGGAACATCAGGTACCTCTCAACCTGTTCTGTGAAGAGAACCAAAGCTCCATCTGCATGGTATATGACAAAGCTCACACTGTGGTTCCCATAGAGGAGGCTGCCCACAAATACAAGGTAGGGAATTGCTGTCATCTTTAATGAGCTTTGATTTTTAATTACAAGTTAATTCCATTGCAAGGTGCCTGTCACAGACAGGTGTAATTACATCATTCTCAGCTCTGTGAAGTCTTAATGATATGAAAGATTCTATAAAAAGGAAATTACGGTGCCATATGGCAAGAAGGGCCAAAAATGAATGTGTGATATGGAAAACATTTCTCTGAGAAGCTGCGGCCTGGTCTACACTAGACTGTTTCGTCGACAAAAGTCACCTTTTTTTCAGCAAAACAGTGCTGGTGTACACACTTCAATCACTCCCCCCTCCCCCCCCCCACCAAACTTCCCTGTTTTTTCAATAAAATAAAACCACTTTGTCAAGAGGCGTAGAGCTTTTTTCGGCAAAGTTTAAGTGGCAAAGCATGAGTGTAGACACTGCCCTTTGGTTATATTGCTGTAAATGGCCACCGGACTATCCAATGCCCATCGTGAGGGCTCTGGTCTGCAGTTTGAACTCGGCTGCCTTGCAGCCGTCTACCCCTCCCCTTTTAAAGCCCCAGGAGCATAGACGTGGGCACGGGGTGTGCCCAAGCACACCCTAATGCAGGGCTCGACAGAACCGTAATGCGACGTGAGCTGCTGCCGAACAGAAGTCCCCCGGCAGTTTTATCGGCGGCGAGCATGACACCACTAGCTGCCACCGAAAATAAGGACCCCAGTAGTTTTTTCGGCAGCATGTAAGACATTGCCAGCTGCTGCCGAAACAGATGACGCAGTGAGAGTTTTTGGCGGAGAGTAAGGCAGCGAGCGTAAGTAAATTTTAATCCAGTGTGGCCCGAAAGTTCCCTGGGTGCACACCCTAATGTAATGTGCTGTGCACACCTGTGCCCAGGAGGTTTTCAATGGAAAGCTCACTCCACAGCAGCAGCAGCAAACTAGGTCCTGCCCTAAACTACAGGGGAGGGGTGTAACTCCTGCTGTGCTGTGCAGAGCCAGGGAGGGAGGCCAGGGCTGTGTCCCTCTTCTACCTCCCACGGAAGGGACAAATCTCTGCTGAGCTGGTGGGGGATGAGGGACACCAGCTGTGAGCTGTCTGTGCAGCAGGCTCTGCCTCAGGATTGGTTGCTTCCAGCTCCTGCTATCTGAACTTAAAGAGACAGCGAAGTGTGCAGACACACTCACTGTCCCCCAACACACATTGTCTGTGTGTGTGTGTGTGTGTGTGTGTGTGTTTGTGTGTGTCTCTCTCCAACCAGCTACCCAGTGACCGGCTGACAGGTGCTAGGGCAGAAGCTGAACTCTGACAGAGGGCTCCAGTCCAGGAACCAGATTGGCAGAATGCTGGGGGTCCTGATTGGTCCACAGCTTCTATATAAATCCAGCACAGGAACAGAATTTGTCCATACAATTAGGATTCACCCTGTTCAGGCCCGGCCTTAGCCATAGATGAAGTAGGCAATTGCCTAGGGCAGCAAAACGTAAAGGGTGGCTGCTGGGCTGCAGCCCCCTGCCTCCCGCCTGGTCCCCACTCCCAGCCAGGATACAGGTTGCAGCCGCCCACCTCCACTTGGGTGTTTGAACTGTACCCTAAACGTTTAAAACTTTCCTTACAATTTACACTCTTTTAAACAGGTTTAGATCTTGCTGTGTAAATTATTTAGACTAAAATCTTTGTGAAATTATTTAGTTATGAAAATTAAGTAAACTTAACATCTCTTTAGTCTTACATTATTTAATGTTAAGCCAGTGCTTTTGCTGCAAAAGTTAACAGCTTTTTAAAAAGCTTGTTTTTTCAAATAGGCCTCATGGCATACATAAAAGACCTTACATTTTATTCAAAAATGACCAATGCTGTTTTTTTCATGTTATACTTTGATATGATATGATAGCAAAAGTGCTAAATGGAGGGTTGTTTTTTCAAAGCTCCAGGCAGTCACAAAGCCATGGCTTAACAGCTTCAAATAACAGGGGAAGGGACATATGTATCTTACTCCTTCTGCAGTCACAAAGCCATGCTTTTTGTCTTTTAAAATGTTTATAAAATATAGCTTTATTCTTCTTATTAAGGCAATTTAAACAGTTAAAGACATGTTAAATACATTTTACTCTTATTGTAAATGGTAACTGTGCTTTCACTGCAAAAGTGGACAACTTTTTAAAAAGCTTGTTGCTTCAAATAGACCTTGCTGCATACAAAAAAGTTTTTGTTACATCTCATTCTTAATTTGATATGATAGTAAAAGTGTTAAATGGATGGGAAAAAAGTCAGGGGAGAGGGGGAAGAAGTGGGTTAGAGCTCTGTTTCTTCAGATGACCAGTGTGGGGGTTTATCTTACTTCTTCAAGCAGTTAAAAAGGGGCCTTCTTGGTGATAAAACACTAGTTTTTCCATTTAAATGTAAAAAAGTTTTTGTATAAGCTGGTTTCTTAGTATCATCCAGAATAAGGAAGCTTAATATAACTTTCACAGGTGTCTTTAACAAATCCAAAACTTTCCTTGGTTTAAATTTTTTTTAAAATAGCCTATTTTACATAAGCAAAAACCTTTAGGCAAATCGTTAAAAACTGGTGCACTTGTTAAAACTTGAAATACCTTTAAAAACTTAGGAAAGAAAAAGAGGTGCATCTTTATTTCACTGCAAAAACTCAAGGTTGTTCTTTCATGTTAGCAAAAGAATTTTTAAAAGGATTTGTTTCTTCAGGGGTATTATTTATCTTACATCTTCAAAACAACACCCCTTAGTGATGTAGCTATACCAACATAAGTTTGTAGTGTTGATCAGGGCTCAAACACAGGTACATCTACATTAGGGTTACTGTACCACAATAGCTACATTGCATAGATATAATCCTGTAGTGTAGACACAGGGCTAGTCTACACTTGAAATGCTTCAGCAGCTGTTTTTTCACACCAGCGACCAATTTAGCTATGTCAGTCTAACATTTAAGTGTAGATCAAGCCTTAGCCTGCTCCCTGACAGAATACCACACTTATGAAATTAACAACCACTTCACACTTGTACACAGGATATCATCTAAACCTGTATTTTCCCCTGCTCAACATTAAACCCATGACATCTTACATCTCTACTGACAATTCCTATGGTAAGACACTCCCCGACTCCACTGCCCTGCTACTACAACACACTACACAATTTTGAAATGACATGATGCAGACAGGGTCATCAAGGTATGCACGCTCCCCTTTGCATTACTCACACACAAGGTGAGTGCAAAACCTGATCTCCTCATATCACAAGCATTGAAACAAACTGCCAAGGGAAGTGGTGGATTCTCCATCCTTTGATCAAGACTGTCTCTTCGGATTAGGACTGGATGCCTTTCTGGAAGATAGGTGTTAGCCAGAACAAGTTACTGGGCTCGATACCGGAGTAACTGGGTGAAATTATGGATGAGATATACAGGAGGCTAGAATAGATCAAATGGATCATCTAATGGACCTTCTTCTAATAATTTATGAAAATCTGAGTCTATGAATCTCAACTATGAAATGGTTTTTGTTGTTCCAAAATGTTAACATGAGTCTGCTTAACAGTGTATTTATCTCTTTTTAAAATCTAGTATGTCCTGTTTATAATCATCTGCCTCTTAACATCCAATATCCTGTTTGCCACAATGAATGTTATACTCACAATCTTTTTTCCCCGCTTCCTGTTTTGCAATTGAAGTTACAATGAAGATGGTTTCCTCATTCTGCTGCCGGTTCTCAATCATCTCCTCTCTGCATGCCTTCATCATTTTCTTCTTTGATTTCCACATTCACCAGCTGGTCTCAGGTAGGAATCCCCTACGGCGCACGCTTTTATAGAATGTATTTGTTTGGTTTGATTTATAAAATTTGCCTAATTCTAGTCTTTTATATAGAACTGAACAAAAATTGCCACAGATTGGAAAATGGATCTATAAACAAAGATCTTCTGAACCTCATCAGGACCCTGTACATAATGCCACTCTCCATTATTGACTTACTGTCTCATGATCCCTCTCCCTTCATTAAAGTCTTGGCAACATGCTGAACCAAAGCACAGGACCTGAATGCTGCCCTCCAGGGCCTTGCCTGGCAAGTGCCCTGCCACCATCTCCCTTCTGCTGAAGCCATTGGGGCTGTCAGCTCACACACCCTGTTGACCTTAGCTTTCACCATGTCCTATGAGGAGAGAGATGGTCTGCAAGTTGGTCAAGACCAAACCAATTGTGTCTTTATATATCAAACCCAACCCCTTGTATTGCACCAGAAATATACTGTGAGCCACAGCAGATCACAGAACTCAGGTGGAAGGTTTTCCCAGTGGGGAACGGGGTTAAGCAATAGGATGCCACATCCTGCACTCGCTGAACTTTCCAAGATGCAGAACAATCTTGAGGTGGGAAAAGCAGCTTTGGGCCCAAAAAGATCCCAAACTATGAACCTGATTAACAACAATGGATGAACTCCTTTAGAGACTGAGCCAAAGGTCGCTGAAGTCAATGGGAGGGTTTTTTCATTGCCATCTAGTGGAATCCACATCCCCGAGTGAGGCATCCAGGGCTAGATTCACACAGGAACTTAGTCATGGAGGTGGTGCATCAGAACACCTAACTTCTAGGTGCCTAGACAATCCCTGGGATTCACAAAGCCAGTGTTGGGCTTTTGTGTGAAAAAATCAACCAATGACATGATTTTGTCTAAGAGGCAATTACAAGAAAAGGCCGTTGAAAAACATCAAGACCTCTTTGTAGTATTTGTTGTCTTTTCCAAGGGCTTTGACACGGTGGATACAGAAACCCCATGCAGGCTGCTTAAATTATCTGGCTGTCCAGAACAATGTGTTCAAATAATACAAGAATTCAGGAAACGTTGCTTACTCATTTGAAATATGCCATGGTGTGAGACAAGGCTGTGTCCTTGCTCCCACATTTTTTACAGTGCTCTTAGCTGGTGTCCTCACTATGATGTCAGAAAACCTCAGTTTAGGAGTCTATATTTGCACTAGAAGCGATGGGAAGCTATTCAACTCGACTAGATTATGTGTCAGCTCCAAGGTGAAAAATTAATTAAATATCTTCTCTTTGAAGATGATTCAGCACTAGTTACTCATTCACTCAGAGACATCCAAAAGATCACTATTCACTTTGTGTCAGCAGCAAAACAATTCAGATTAAAGATAAATACCAGTAAAACTAAACTTCTTTACTAGCCATCCAATAGACAAAATGTAGGCAGTGATGTTCTTGAAACTGAAGTTCTTGTCAATGGGGAATCCCTTAAATGTGTCAACACTTTTATATATCTAGGAAGCACAGTTGCTAATGATAACACCCCTGATGCAGAAGTTGCACATCACATTCAGTCAGCATCCCAAGCATTTGGAAGACTATTGAAATGTCTCTGGTATCAGCACAGCATCACTGCAGCAACTAAGATGAAGGTCTATTGTGCTGTGGTACTGACTGCACTTCTGTATCCTATAGAAACAACAACCCTATATAGGCGACACATCAAAAAGCTTACAAGCCTGCAACTAAGACATCTGCGGCAGCTTCTAGGAATTAAATGGCAAGATCGAGTTCCAAACACCAAGGTACTGAGAAGAGCTGGCATGCCCAGTATTGCTGCACAGATGAGATGCACAGATGAGATGGACATGTTGTCCGTATGCTGGATCATCGGCTTCCAAAGATTCTCCTCTTTGGTGAACTCAAGGAAGGGAAACACGAAAGAGGAGGGCAAAAGCTGCACTTCAAGCACATTTTGAAAAGAAACCTGAAGAAAGCAAATATTAACAGAGAACTGGAAAGAAGTTGCCAGAGACAGATGTAAATGGAGATCTGTAGAGTATAATCCTGGCAGCTGATGCGCACAGAGGGGCAGCGTATCAACTGCACCATCTTCAATGGCATAATATCAAGCAGCTCTCCAATTTCTTCTGCCCAAACCGTCACAGATGCTTTATTTCAAATGCTGGACTCACTACTCATCACCGGGTTAACAAGTGCTAAATTTCTCTCCTCTACAGTCATCGTCAAGTACAACGGACAGCCGAAGAGTTAGGTGCTCGGACTCCCTAGTCAATGAATGGAAAGAGAGAGGTGCCTCAGAATGGGATTCACAAAGGCCAGCTGGCTGAGTGGGAAGTCACCTAAACTAGCCAATGGGAGATGCCCACCTGAGGGATGTGTTTTCCTTCCCTTCCCCTCCCAGGTGAATTTGCATGATCTCACTTGCAGGGCCTGATCCGGTAGGTGAGCGCAAAGCATGCTGACCAGAGCAGGCCTCCCAGGAGAGCTGGAAAGAGAAGTGCCGATCTTCCTAAGGTTCCTGGGTGGCTCAAGGGTTTAGTCACCCAGCTGCCTAGAATGGAGCAGTGATACATGGGCAGAAACAAACGCACCTTGGAAACTTTACTGTAAAACATGGGTGCCGAGTGAGTTTAGGGACCTACAAAGTTAGGTGGCAGCTGAGTTAGGGTTTTGTGAATATCAATGGTGCCTGCTCCTGGGATTTAGACGCCTAAAGTGGCAGTTATTCGGGTGCTTAATTCCCTTTCTGAATCTAGCCCCCAGTTCCCTATAAAATGCATCGGAAGAGTTAGGCTCCTGAGTGTGGGATCCACAAAAGTCAGCGTACTGAGGGAGGAGCTACCTAAGCTTGCCGTGAGAAGATGCTGAGGAGACATTAGTTTGTTGTGACAGATCACCACACTTAGAACACAGATACCCTCTGTACAAGGTTGTACCCACAGATGCCTCGAGTCTGCACACCATTAGGCAAGCTTTGTGCCAGCATAACTTTATCAAGCTGGTGTAATGGAACCATGGGACTAAATCCACAAAGGGACGTAGGTGTTGCAATGCTCATAGTGGCAATGCCTAGCCTTTAGGCACCCTGCCACCTAGTGCAATCAGCCAAATCCAGAAGTTAGGCACCTAGGCTTCTTATGCAATGAATGGGGAGAGAGAGGCTACTGAGAATGGCATCCAAAAGAGCCAACTTGCTGAGTTGGCCTAAGGGAAATGCTGAGGAGAGGGGGTGGTATTAAGCCCTGCACCTCCAAGGTACTTAGGTGCTTCCCTCCAACAGGAGTTAGATGACTATCTCTACATAGGATTCACAGCTTTGAACTCTCTCCTGGAGTTAGGTGTCTAAGCGAAAAAAAAAAAATGCTGGTGGAGGAGAAGCAGCTCACCTTACTACATTTTAGCCCAATGTTTAGGATGTAGGGACTTAAGAACATAAGAATGTCTGTACTGAGTCAGCCCAGCAGTCCATCTACCCCAGTATCCTGTCTTCCAACAGTGATCAAAGCCAGGTGCTTCAAAGGGAATGAACAGAAGAGGGCAATTAAGAGATCCATCCCCTGTCATCCAGTCCTAGCATCTGGCAGTCAGAGGATTAGGGACACCCAGAGCATGGGGTTGAATCCCTCACCATCTTGGCTAATAGCCTTTGATGGATCTGTCCTCCATGGACTTATCTAATTCTTTTTTTAACCTAGTTATACTTTTGACCTTCACAACATCCCCTTGCAATGAGTTCCACAGGTTGACTGTGCAAAGAAGTACTTCCTTTTGTTCGTTTTAAATCTGCTGCCTATTTATTTCATTGGGTGACCCCTGTTTTTTGTATTATATGGAGTGGTAAATAATACTTTTTCTTCACACCAGTCATGATTTTACAGACTATTATCATATCCACCCTCAGCAGTGTTTTCCCCAGGAATTGAAATTAGGGAGGTGTTCGAATATACAGGGAGGTGAGGGCTGAGGAGGGGTGAGACAATGACGACGAAGGTGGGCTGCATGGCACCATAGTAAAAACTGAAAAATGTTTTATGACCATTTTATTAGATTTAACTTGTTTTAAAATCATCACTGAAATTAAAGTTGGCTACTCAAGCCTACTAAGAAGAACTACATCTACATCCTTCTTGATTTCTCATTGTAGTTTTCCACAACTCTATTAATGGACTTCTTGAATACAATGTGTTCATCTTTGGTGACTTCTTGTGTGTCCAGTACTTCCAGTCCTTCCTGATATGCTCATGATCAGGCAGAAGGCAACTTCTTTCAGAACACAAAATTCTATTCAATGAGAAAAAAGAATGCTTAACTGTAGCTGTTGTGACTTGGGAGTAGCAAGAGATGAATTTTTATTTCTTTCTTCCCAGAAAAAACAGCACAAAGATTGGTCTAACCACTAGTGATGATAAAGAAGAAGTTGAAATCAAATCTTCATTCGTTTGTCATATGATATTCCACTCTGTGTTCAAATTCTCTATTTTATCCTAATCACATGGCAACCCCATTGCTCGTAGTGTTTCATTCCATTCAACTGGTGGCGTTTTATAAAACAGGCATCTGTAAAAGCTACATAGAGGTTGAGTAGAATCCAGAAGTCACTGTTGCAGATTTGTAAGAATCAAGTCTGTACTTTTCAGCTGTCTTAACAAACATTTCTTGTCCTTTTCACTTAAGGATTCAATATAAGGCCTTCATTAGTCAACTTCTGGACTAAAGTCTTTGCTTCTTTTAGTACATTTTCAAGATATCTCTCTGTCCAACAATAGAAGCTACACTTGGATCAATCAAAGATCTACTTCTGTTGTAGCAGATGCCTGAATGACATTGTTTAATGACCCAACTAATTTCAACAGTAGACTTACAAGAGAGAATGGTGATTAGTCTTCTCGGAACTTAGTAGCAAAAGTAGTCCACCAGCCTCACTACATCGATCTGTCCCATTTTGGTAGATACTTTCCAGCAATCATGGCTGCAGTAATTTTAAGACAATAGCCAAGGATCACTCATGAGAAAGACAGTGGGTTTTCCCAGACTGGATTAATTTGAACATCAGTTCCAGTGTATCTTCTATTTTTTCCAAGATTTCAATCCTTTTGGACTCTTGCTGAAAAAAATATAACAAAGACCTAGGCAGAGAAGGTGTGTTCATGTAAATACAGTCTGGTCCTGGAGCCTTCCCCCACCACCACTCCTGGCTAATCACCAGCTGTCAGGGGAGACCCTTACAAATCATAATTTGAAATTATTAGGTTGCCCTACATCTCTGAAATGAATGTGCCGACATTGTCATAAAAACAACAACTAGTCTTTGTTCATACTTTTCAAATACATTATGCTTGTTCAGGTACAAGTATTTTATCATATACTGCATATGCTTTTAAAGGGTGTATTAATGTTTCTATTGCAATTTAAATTTCCAACCAATGACTAAATTGACAATGTCACGCTGGTTAATTGTGGAGGGCATTTAACATATGGTTTGACATCAATATATCAAAATCATAATTCATGTAAGATATGCCATGTCAGGTACTGTTAGAAAGGTTGTAATATGCTAAGTAATATGATAATACTTATGTTCATATGTGATATGTGAAATGGAAGTTATAGATATATTTGATATATCTGTATTTCAAATTGTGCTGTCTGAGTAATGACTCAGATAGGATGGATGTAGAACAATGGCCTGCTTAATGGCCCATTGAGACATTCCCAGGTGCAAGGGGCCCAGGGGAAAAAGCCAGGGATACACCTGATAAGTCACCAGGACTTGCCCATGTGACTCTGGACTCCATTTTGGTTCCTGTAAAACTCTACAAACCTCATGGCCAGGGCCAGAGGGTATATAAGGCAGAGGCATTGGGAATCCATTTTGTCTTCAGTCACCAGTCTTTCAGTAAGGACCCAGCTTCAGACACCTATCTACCTCTGAATCAAGTCATCTGCAACTGAAGCTGTGAACAAAGGACTGAGACCCATCCAGTTACTGGATGTATATCAGAGGAACTATACAAGCCTGCAACTCCACAATTCTTCTAGAAACCTGATGTATATGGACTTTTAATCATTTGTATGTATCTGATTGCGCTAATCCTTTAACATTTCTCTTATGGTTTCTTTCTTTCTTTTTATAATAAACCTTTAGTTTTAGTTACTAAAGGATTGGCTGGCAGCGTGGTAGTTTAGGTAAGATCCAAACTTATATTGAACTGATACTGTGGCTGACCCTTTGGGGTCAGGAGGAACCTTTTTAGTAAAGAGCACAGAGTTTAAATAACTGGTCTCTTTACTGGACTTGGTGCTGATTTGGGAGCCAGAAGCTGGAATGCACTAAAGGGGACTATGTGTATTTGTGTACTGACTTCTTGATAACTGGTTTGGGGGAATCAGAAGCGCAGTTTGTGGCTGGTTGGGAAGACTGACTTCAGTGTCACCCACCAGTGCTGGGCGAATCTGCTCTCCTTTTATAGACTGCCCTGACCTTGGCATTATCAGGTGGCTGCCCTGGGCACAGGACGGGTCACAGACAACACTGTATATAACTAGTTGACCATGTCTGCACAAGGGGACTTTTACAGTGATAGTGGAGGCACTGTGGGAATTTGGGCATCTCCAAAGTTAGGTGAGGAGGGATGTGTGAATACAAGTGGCACCTAAATGTCCGATTCAGCCACTGAACATGGGAGTTAGGACTAGGGATGTAACAGGATAATGTGAGCATTTAACTGTCAATCAAAATGGAGTGAATGAAAAGGAGTGCTGCCTGGAATTATTTTACAAAACTCCCAGAAAACACCATCAAATGTAAGCTGTGTGATTCAGAGCAGAAGTACACAAACAGCACTGGAGCAATGCTAAATCACTTGAAGCTGAAACATCCCTCTGCTTCATGTGAAAAGGAAAACAAAAGCCAAATAACACTGAAAGCATTTGTTTCTGGCAGCGCAAGAAAATGCACCGCGCAACGTGCCACAAAATAACGGAGTTGTTGTGCAGCATTATCACTACAGACATATTGCCTGTAAGTGCCATTGAGGGTACAGGTTTTCGTGCACTGATGGGTGTTCTAGAGCCGGATTACCAGGTGCCTGTGAGACAGAGTGTAACCACGCGACTAGAAACGCTCTATGAAGAGCATGTGAAGTCTCTCCGGGAGCAACTGGAAAACGCCATTACAGTGGCTACTACCACTGACTGCTGGACAGCTTTGACTACAGAGAGCTACATGACTGTCACCTGCCATTATATTGAAAATTGGAATCTTTGATCCTACAAATCGAAAGTTTGGCAGAATGACATAGAATAGCAAACCTCGCTGAAAAATTAAATACTGCAGTGAAAAGATGGGGTCTGGCAGGTCATGTGTTGGTGTGCGTACACAACGTTCGCGAGCACAACGTTGCTCACATTACACAGAGGTATGTTCCATGGGAATCTGTAAAGTGTTTTGCCCATACTTTGCAGCTAGCCATAAATGAAGGGTTTTCTTCGAGTAATGTGGGTCGTGTTGTTGCAGCTGCAAGCAGACTAGTTGCTCACTTCCATCACAGCTCCATGGCTGCAAAAGCACTTGAAAGAAAACAAACACAGCTTCAGGTTAAGCCACACCATCTGATCCAATCAGGTTAAACTCGCAGTATATGACCTGTTCAAAAGACTCAGCGAGCAGAGGTGGGCTATAACCACTGTCCTTTCAGATTGTTTTGTTACAGAGCAATCTGATGCTCGAGCACTTCAGCTGCCAGGTGAGCACTGGCAATTAATAGAAGATATCTTGCCACTACTTTCCACTTTGAAATGTGCGACAGCTGCCATATCTGCCGAACAGTCTATTTCAATATCAAACATTTATCCCATTTGCAACAGTCTTGTCCAAACTTGCCTCAGAAGCGGAGGTCCTGGCGAAAAGCGGAAAGTCGCTAATTTCAAGACTGCTGTTCATCGCTCTGTGGAGCATTGAATGAAACCCAATGATCCTGCCATAAGTGAGAAACCTGCCCTCATTGACTCCTTGTTAGATCCACACCATAAACATGTGCGGTTTCTTTCGCTTATCATCCAGATCGCTGCTAAATCTAAGCTTCTGCAACTTGCTTCTATAGAAGGACCTCAGAGTGCTGCAGCTGAAGCTGAACCAATTCCAAGCATGAGCAGTGCTGAACTGAGGGAGCCAAGGACAGAGCCAGCGCTGGAAAAAAAGATGTGTATCTGAGAGGAGTGCTCTAATGATGCTCCCAGGCGAAGATTATACTGGAAAGGAGAATGAGGAGAATGCAGTGGAAAATGAACTGGAAAATTACTACAAGGAGCCCATGTCCTTCATTGGATTGCAGTCCACGGGAGTGGGGGGAGGTCAATGCTCAGCACTTTCCAGGCTGGCAAAGAGTTACCTGCGCAGTCCAGGATCGTCAGTGCCTGCGGAACATGTGTTTTCCAACGCTGGCCTTACTGCTCATGGTCTGCGCACAAGACTCACACCAGAACATGAAAATATGCTAACTTTTCTTAATCAAAATCAGCAGTCAAAGAGTTGGAAATGAAATGTGCAACATTTTCTGAACTCTGACTCTGAGTTTTTAAAAAAATTTAATCAGACTTTTTATGCACTTTTAACCTTCCTTAACCATTTTATTTTCACTTTTAAACAATTAAAACTATTTATACAGCTAGTATACAATGTGTGTTATTATTTAAACTTACAAAGGGAGCAGGTCATTGCAGTAAATCAGCAAACACTTAACAGGCTGACCTGAACATTTTTTTGTCTCCCCTCCAAGAACCAAACTCACAAGATTCTGCTTAGTTTCCCTTCCCCCCCAACCTCGCAGTGGAAGGAGCTCAGAGTTTTTAACCATTTAAACAGATTGCTCATTAACCAAATTTTTACATCCCTAGTTAGGACCCAGGTCTTCAAAGTTATTTAGGCTCCTAACTCTTTTTGTGGAGGTTAGAAGTTTAAATTCCTTTGAGGATCTGGGTGTAGATGCCTAAGGCCTGGTCTATACTAGAGTGTTTTGTCAAAAAAAGTCGGCTTTTTTTGACAAAACAGTGCTGGTGTAAACACTGTAATAACTCCTTCCCCCTCTGCCAACAAAACTGTGCACTTTTGACAACAAAATAAAACCACCTTGACGAGAGGAGCAGCACTTTTTTTCGCTCAACTTCTATTGAAAAAGCATCATGTAAACACCGCTGTTTGGTTATGTCATGGCAAATGGCCTCTGGAAGTGTCCCACAATGCCCATCCTGGCCATCAGTTTGAATGCCGCTGCCCTGCAGCCACCCACCCCTCCCCATTAAAGTCCCCGGAATTTTTGAAATTCCACTTCCTGCTTGGTCTGGAGAGCTCACATCTCAACTTCCCAGCTGACCATGGCCACTCAATGCACCAAAGGCTTTCCCATTTGGACCACACTGGAGCGCCTAGACCTGATTGGCATTTGGGGAGAGTTGGCCGTGCTGTCCCATCTCCGCTCCAGCCAAAGGAACTTTGATATCTTTGGCCAGACTTCTTGTGCCATTGTGGAGAAGGGCTATGAGTGGGACACATTGCAGTGCCGAGCAAAAATCAAAGAGGTGCGGCAGAGCTACCAGAAGGCAGGAGGCAAACTGTCGCTCTGGTGCAGAGCCAAAGAGCTGCCATGTCTACAAAGAGCTGGATGCAATACTCAGCAGCGATCCAACATCTACCCCCAGGACACCCATGAATACCTCCGTGGCCCTAGAGCCTACACACACCAGAATCAATCCCAACAAAGAGGTCGTCAATGAGGCGGTGGAGTTGGAGGGATGACCTGTAGTTTTGGTGAGGAGTCAGGACCTGTTCTTGACGCTGGAAGGTTGCAGCCAGCCCCAGCCCTACAGTTCTGGCATTCAGGATGCAGGAGAGGGGAGCTTTGGTAAGTGTTTGGAAGCTGATGCTTGGAATCTTTTGGTCTGGAAAGAAAGTCCCTGCTTGTAGCTTCGTGTACAGGCCAGTGTCCCTGAAGATACGAGTGTCGTGCACCTTTCCTGACCAACCTGCATTGATGTCAGTGAACACCCATGGTGATCTACAGGCATCTGCAGTACCAGAGAGATGTACCCCTTTCTATTGATGTATTGTTGCAAGATGGTCCAGTGCCAAAATTAGGATATGCATGCCATCTATTGTCCCACCGCAGTTAGGAAATCCCATCGCTGTGAAGCCATTCACTATTTCACGCACATTGCCCAGAGTCACAGTCCTATGTAGCAGAATGCAATTAATGGCCCTGCACACTTGCAATAACACAACTCCAACGGTGGACTTGCCGACTCCAAACTGATTAGCAACCGACCAGTAGCAATCTGGAGTTGCCAGGTTCCACAGGGCGATCACCACGCGCTTCTCCACTGAGAGTGCAGCTCTCATTCTGGTGTCCTTGCGCTGCAGGGCAGGGGCAAGCTCCTCACAGAGTTCCATGAAGGTGGCTTTGCTCATTTGAAAGTTCTGCAGCCACTGCTCATCATCCAGACCTGTATTACAATATATCCCACCCCTCAGTGCTTGTCTTATGTGCCCCAAAGTGGTGGTTCACTGTGTGCAGATGCTCTGTGAATGCAAAAAGGAATCTGGTGCTGTTTGTTTGTATGTCACACCGCAGGTCAGACCCCTCGGATTCCTGTTCCAATTCAGAACTCATGATATACTGTGCGACCAGCTGTGATGTGTTCAGAACGCTGACAGCAACAGTGGAGGCAGTGTAGGATCCATCCTTTCAGATAGAGATGGTGGGCATGCAGGAAATGGGGGCCCATTGAAAAATGGCACGAAATGCAGCCAGGAACGCAATGAATGATAGGACGGAAATCAATGCATCATGGGATGTTGAGCCAGTACCATGCTGCACCATGCTCCTTTCCCCCTTCCCACAATTCCTAGCAGCAGAAGGTGGCAAGTTGCACAGTGGGATAGCTGCCCACAGTGCACTGCTCTCATTGTCGATACAAAGCACCAAGTGTGGACGCGCTTTTGGCAGCACAATGAGCGCTATGAGGACAGGCACGAGTGCTGCAACGACCATGCTTTTTTATCACAGATGTAACTACTGTCGACAAATCTTTCTAGTGTAGACAAGGTCATAGGCCCTTGTGAATCTGGCCCCTAACTCCCATTGATTTCAATAGGAGTTAGGCACCCAGGCACCACTAGGTGTCTCTCTGCAGCTCTAAGTGCCTAAATGCCTTTGTGAATCTGGCTCTGAGACACTTAAGGATCTAAGTGTCATTAACTTTCAGTGGTATTTAGGCTTTTTTCCAAATGTTACCTCACAAATGGTAATAATTAACAATAACACATCAAAACCTGGCACTGGGAAATGCTTGTCAGAAAAGTAACGTGTACAGTACCTCTGGTCTGGACTGTTTGTGCAGATAATGCAGGAACACATTTCAACACTTCTAAAAAGGTCTGTATATATCTAGTTATACAAATGCATTATTCCTGATAACCTCATATATAAACTCAAGAAACACTGCCCGTTCATAGCACACTGCAATGACTCCACGGAATAGAAAATATATAAACTAGAACCTGGTTTGTGTGTAATTTATATCAGTTTCTCCTTCTCCCTCTGAGTTTATTTTCTTTGTGTTCTGGTTCACAGCCCAGTTTAGAGTCATTGGACCTGACCATCCTGTCACTGCCACTGTGGGTGAGGACATTGTGCTACCCTGTCACTTGTCCCCTAGGATGAGTGCTGAGAACATGGAAGTGATATGGTTCCAATCCAAGCTATCTTCAGCTGTGCATCTGTATCGTGATGGGAAGGATCAGACTGAAGATCAGGCATCAGAGTATTGGGGAAGGACAGTATTTCTGAAAGACAGCATCACCAATGGAAGTGTTTCATTGAGAATACACAATATCAGACCCTCTGACGAGGGACAATATAGGTGTTTTGTTGAGTCCTTAACGTTTTATAATGAAGCTACATTGGAACTGAAAGTAACAGGTCAGTAGCTTGTATTTGTATTTTTTTTTTTTTGTATTGGCAGTTAGTATGTGTCATTTGCATGTTACTTCCTAAAATGTTCGTTCTTTCTTTCTTTCTATACTTATCCACTAAAAGAAGCATCTATTAGTAGCGCTAAGTACTCTATGAAAATAATCCTCCTTCAGCCACTAATCAATATATCAATAACCACCAACAATAATCCAGCAGCAAAACAATATTTATTTCTCATTTTCAAAAATCTAGGGGAAGAAATGGTCCTTGTACACATCATGAACATAATGGGGTGAGCAAGTGCCAGATTTGAGACTGACCTCTCTACTTGTGTGTGTGTGTGTGTGTGTGTGTGTGTGCGCGTGCGCGCGTGAGAGACAGTGTGTATAATTTCCTAGATTTCTTTTTAAAAAAGGCAAACTGAAAAACCAGAAATTCTATCAAGTGGCATCACATCGAAACGCACACTGGTCACCAGCCAGGCTGGAACCTTCATATCTACCACATGGGTCTCTGCCACTTGAGCTGATGGAGTAACTGATAGCAACAGTAAGTTATCACCAGCTAGTGCTGGCCCACGCAGAGAGGGGTGAGATATGTTTGCCAGTGGGTTTCATAGGTGCTCACTGACAGCAGAGGAATGGTGTAATTCAGAATGTTAGGCTCCAAGCCAGGCTCAGGAAGGCTGTGTGCTCTAGTGGGCATGGACCCTGCTGCCCCATCCCTTCCAACCTTTCCCGGTTCTGTCTCTTCCTTAACCTGGCTCATCATCCTAGATCCATTCTTCTGAGCAAGCCTGTTCCAAACTCCACTCTTCATGCTTCTCATCCAAGTCCCAGTCTCTGTACCCAGCCAGTCTCCCCTACTGGACTCCTCATCTGCTCCCAGTCTCTGCCTCCACATCCAGTCCACACATCGTCAGTCTCTTTGCCCAGCCATTTCTAGTCCCCTCATATCCAAGCTCCTCTTTTAAACTGTCTTTCTCCTCCTCAGCTCCCATCCCCAGTCCCTCTTTCTCTGGGCTCATGGTCTTCATTATATCCACCTCCATCTCCCCCTGTTTACCTCCCTGGCTTATTTTCCTTGCTCAGCCTATCCCAGTCTCCTCCCTCATTCACCCCCTGTACCTCCTTCCAGCCTGCACACCTCAACTCTCAGCTTGTTTGCCTTTCCCCTCCTCCACCATTCTCCAGTCCCAATCTCCACCCTCTTCCCCAGGCTCTATGTCCCAGTCTACTCCCCCCACCCTCCAGGTCCAGCTCTGGTTCCTTTTACATTCAAGTCAAGTAGGTTCCTCCTGCACACTGCTTCGGGCCAGTGGGGTGAGGGGGGGACTGAACCAAATGGGGAGATAGTTTTCCTGCTTTCAGTTCTGGAGCCTCGCTCTGGCCTGACCCACAACAGCACACGCAGAGCATTTGTCGGAAAACTCTTGTTCAGTCCCCTGGTATCCCAGGCAGGAGCATGGTCAGTGCACAGGGAATCACTGCAAAATTTTGCTGTGGCATTGTAACAAGTCTCTCCTGAGCATGTGCAAATGGAGAGTATTCAAAGATACATCATTTGGTCAAATTTGGGTGAATTTTCACTGGGATGGCAAAAGGCACATCCCTTTTACCAAGGTGACCCCTCTGCCAAATTTCACATCCCTGTTCCAAAGCATGGACATACTAAGGATAGTCCAAAAAAACAAAAAAAACAAAACAAAAAAAAAAAGGTCACCAGATTAGCCTTGTCTACAATGGAAAGGATGTGTTAGGATAGCTATACTAGGATAGCTACACCAGGAATCCTTCCTAGTGTAGACACAGTTTATACTGTCAAAACTCTTGCTGGTATAGCTTATACCAGTTGCATAAACAAATCAGCTAAATCAGTAACAGGATGTTTTTGCTGGTGTAACTGAATCTACACTAAGACTTTTGTCAGCACAGTTATATTGGTAAAAATCAAGCCCTTGACTGACAACTGTGCCGGCAAAAGTTTTAGTATAGACTAGGTCAAAGTCTTGTCCTAACTCACTCTGTGAGAAACTTCAAGTTTCACTTATGAAATAATGCAATAGGGATTTTGCATGTAGATCTTCGTTGACACTATTGTTCCCCTTTATCTACTGGTATCTGATTTCCAGGACTTTAAAAGTCAATTTCCTGTGTGGAGCAGATATTAGTGACACAAGAGCCCAGTATTTTCTTAGGTCTGGTCTACACTGTCCGTGGATTTTGGTGGCAATCAACAGGAGATACACGAGCTACGTACAGTAACATGCGTATGTCCCGTCGACTTCCTTACGCCTACTTACCGCGGCATCTCCACTGCGCTGCGCCAATGGGAAATGCTCTCCTGTCGACACAGCACTACACTACTTGCCAGGATGGATTTACAGAGTCAACTTCCGGGTTTAATTGAGCGAGTCTTTACTTCCACTCCATTGAACCCGCAAAATCGATCCTGCAGTGTAGACATAGCCTCAGGGTAATTTATCGATTTGCAACAAGTACAAGAATCCTGTTTGCTGAAGCAGGGGTGGTATTAGCATGCAGGAAACCCACTGCCACAGAAGACTTGGCCAGGCACCTCTACTCTATAGTGAAGAAGCAGCCCTCTTGCCCCTGAAACAGGAGTCAGAGCTAGAACTGACTGCTTAACACACAGCAGTCCCTAGTCTCTGTGTCTTTGCCCCTAGTCCAATTACACAACAAAAGGCAGTGAGTTTACTCACTCCATGTCTTTTAGGAGCATCTGGGTGCAGTGAGTTAACTCACTTGACAGCTCTCTGCAATCAGTCACTAAATGAATGAAGCCTAATGGTAACCTATTGCACTATAATACGGGTAGTCTTTCCCCCCACTCAACCAGGGTTTACTGTTTTTTTTAAATTCACATAATTTACTATGTCCATGAGCACCAGGAATTCAGAATCAGAATCCATTTATTTCCTCTATCGATGGCTTAAAACATGATCTTTTATGTTGAATATTCATACATTTGTTAATTCAATGTGCTAATTTGTATCTCATTTTCCTCCAGCTTTAGGCTCTGATCCACAGCTCTCTGTTGAGGGTTATCAGAAAGGAGGGATCCGGGTGGTTTGTCAATCCACTGGTTGGTACCCAGAGCCCCAGGTGCTATGGAGAGATCCCAGCGGACAGCATCTACCATCAATCTCTCAAACAACATCCCAAATGGATGATGACCTGTTTGAAGCACAAACTACAATCATCATAATACAAAATTCAAACCAGAAGTTGTCCTGTTGTGTGTTGAACAGCCACCTCAATCAAGAAAAGGAATCGGCAATTTATGTGTCAGGTCAGTTACAATCAAAGCCATAAACTAATTGTCAACACACACATACAATTGGTTAATAATGAAAAGAGGAAGAGTAGATGTGCGTGAAGAAATTGGACTAGGACCAGTGAGAGCTGCGTTCAGATCCCCAGTTCTGCTAGAAACTCCCTCTGTGACCTTAGTCAAGACATTTAATCTCTCCGTAAATCAATCCCCATCTGTAAAAAGGAGAGAATAGTCATTTGTTTCTCCCACCCTGTCTGTTTTATTCTGTAAGGCCTGTAGAGTAAGCTTGCGTATCTCCTTTCGACTTCCTAACTTCTACTCA
Source organism: Emydura macquarii macquarii (assembly GCF_026122565.2). NCBI lineage: Eukaryota > Metazoa > Chordata > Testudines > Chelidae > Emydura > Emydura macquarii. Next base: position 41,054 of record NW_027132530.1, on the reverse strand, counting down.
CCACAGCGTCCGCACCACACTGTGCCGACTGGAAATGCCCTCCAATCATAGAATCATAGAATCATAGAATATTAGAGTTGGAAGGGACCTCAGGAGGTCATCTAGTCCAACCCCCTGCTCAAAGCAGGACCAACCTCAGCTACACCATCCCAGCCAGGGCTTTGTCAAGCCTCAGCTTAAAAACCTCTAAGGATGGAGATTCCACCACCTCCCTAGGTAACCCATTCCAGTGCTTCACCACCCTCCTAGTGAAAAACTTTTTCCTAATGTCCAACCTAGACCTCCCGCCCTGCAACTTGAGACCGTTGCTCCTTGTTCTGTCATCCGCCACCACCGAGAACAGTCTAGCCCCATCCTCCCTGGAACCCCCTTTCAGGTAGTTAAAGGCCGCTATCAAATCCCCCCTCATTCTTCTCTTTTGCAGACTAAACAAGCCCAGTTCCCTCAGCCTCTCCTCATAAGTCCTGTGCTCCAGCCCCCTAATCATTTTTGTTGCCCTCCGTTGGACTCTTTCCAACTTGTCCACATCCTTTTTGTAGTGGGGGGCCCAAAACTGGACACAATATTCTAAATGCGGCCTCACCAATGCCGAATAGAGGGGAATAATCACTTCCCGTGACCTGCTGGCAATGCCCCTCCTAATGCAGCCCAATATGCCATTAGCCTTCTTGACAACCAGGGCACACTGCTGACTCATATCCAGCTTTTTATCCACTGTTACCCCCAGGTCATTTTCTGCAGAGCTGCTGCCCAGCTCGTCGGTCCCCAGTCTATAGCTGTGCATGGGATTCTTCCTTCCTAAGTGGAGGACTCTGCACTTGTTCTTGTTGAACCTCATCAGATTTCTTTTGGCCCAACCCTCCAGTTTGTTTAGGTCGCTCTGTATCCTATCCCTACCTCGCAGGGTATCTACCACTCCCCCCAGCTTAGTGTCGTCCGCAAACTTGCTGAGGGTGCAATCTACCCCATCCTCCAGATCATTAATAAAGATGTTGAACAAAACTGGCCCCAGGACCGACCCTTGGGGAACTCCGCTTGTGACCGGTTGCCAGCTAGACATGGAGCCATTGATCACTACTCGTTGAGCCCTATGCTCTAGCCAGTTCTCTATCCATTTTATAGTCCATTCGTCCAACCCGTACTTCTTTAACTCGCTGATAAGAATACTGTGAGAGACAGTATCAAAAGCTTTGCTAAAGTCAAGGTATACCACATCCACCGCCTTCCCTACATCGACAGAGCCAGTCACCTCATCATAGAAAGCAATCAGGTTGGTCAGGCATGACTTTCCCTTGGTGAATCCGTGTTGACTGTTCCTGATCACCTTCCTCTCTTCCAAGTGCCTTAAAATGGATTCCTTAAGGATCTGCTCCATGATTTTTCCAGGGATTGAGGTGAGGCTGACTGGTCTGTAGTTCCCCAGATCCTCTTTCCTCCCTTTTTTGAAGATGGGCACTATATTTGCTTTTTTCCAGTCCTCAGGGACCTCCCCCAGTTGCCACGAGCTTTCAAAGATAATAGCCAATGGCTCTGGAATCACCTCAGCAAACTCCCTCAGCACCCTCGGGTGCATTGCATCCGGCCCCATGGACTTGTGTATGTCCAATCCTTCTAAATAGTCTTGGACCCGTTCCTTCAACACTGCGGGATGTTTGCCTCCTTCCCATTCTGTGCCACCCAATACAGCAGTCTGGGAGCTGACCTTGTCTGTGAAGACAGAGGCAAAAAAGGCATTGAGTACCTCAGCTTTCTCCACATCCTCCGTCACTAGGTCGCCTCCCTCATTCTCTAAGGGGCCCACACTTTCCCTAATCTTCCTCTTGTTGGCAACATGCCTGTAGAAACCCTTCTTGTTCCCCTTCACGTCCCTTGCTAGCTGCAAGTCCAATTGCGCTTTGGCCTTCCTGGTTTCATTCCTGCACGTTCGAGCAGAGTTTTTATAATCCTCCCTGGTCATCTGACCAAGCTTCCACTTCTTGTAAGCTTCTTTTTTGTGTTTAAGTTCGCCAAGGACATCCTTGTTAAGCCAAGCTGGACGCCTACCATATTTGCTATTCTTTCTGCACATCGGGATGGTTTGCTCCTGTGCCTTCAATAAGGTCTCTCTAAAATACAGCCAGCTCTCTTGGATTCCTTTCCCCCTCATATTAGCCTCCCAGGGAATCCTGCCCATCAGTTCCCTGAGGGAGTCAAAGTCCGCTTTTCTGAAGTCCATGGTCTGTATCCTGCTGTTCTCCTTTCTTCCTTTCGTCAGGATCCGGAACTCGACCATCTCATGGTCACTGCTGCCCAGGTTGCCACCCACTTCTACTTCCCCTACCAAATCTTCCCTGTTTGTGAGAAGCAGGTCAAGAGAAGCACGGCCCCTAGTTGGTTGCTCCAGCACCTGCACCAGGAAATTGTCTGCGACACTATCCAAAAACTTTCTGGATTGTTTGTGCTCTGCTGTATTGCTCTTCCAGCAGATGTCAGGGTGATTGAAGTCTCCCATGAGAATCAGGTCCTGTGAACTGGAAACCTTCCCTAGTTGAGTAAAGAAAGCCTCATCTACCTCATCCTCCTGGTCTGGTGGTCTGTAACAGACACCCACCACGACATCCCGCTTATTGTTCTTGCTTCTAAGCTTAACCCAGAGACACTCAACTGACTTATCTCCAGTTTCATACTGGAGCTCAGAGCAGTCATAGTGCTCTCTTACATACAGTGCAACTCCTCCCCCCTTTCGCCCCTGCCTGTCCTTCCTAAACAGTTTATACCCATCCATGACAGCACTCCAATCGTGAGAGTTATTCCACCAAGTCTCAGTTATTCCAATCATGTTGTAGTTTCTTGACTGTGCCAGGACTTCCAGTTCCTCCTGCTTGTTTCCCAGGCTTCTTGCATTTGTGTACAGGCACTTGAGATAAGTAGCCGATTGGCCTACTTTCCCAATATGAATCGGGAGGCCTCCCCTGCTGCACCCTCCTCCTTCTGCTTCCTTGTGGTGTCCCTCTTCCCCACTTACCCTTGGGCTTAGGTCCCCGTCCCCCGTCGAAACTAGTTTAAAGCCCTCCTCACTAGGTTAGCCAGCCTGTCTGCGAAGATACTCTTCCCTGTCTTCGTTAGATGAATCCCATCTCTTCCTAGTAATCCTTCTTCCTGGAACAGCATTCCATGATCGAAGAATCCAAAGCCCTCTCTTCGACACCACCTGCGTAACCACGCATTTACTTCCGCAGCACTACTCTTTTTGTGGGGGTGGATTGAAGCGGTCACTTGCAGATCGATCTGGCAGTACCGTTGCGTACAGTGTCGCTATGAATCTAGACATATCCTGGCTTGTGAGCTATTTGTGTCTGTTTCGTCTGTGTGCACTGGATCTAGCACAATGGAGTCACTAGGCATTTATGCAATATACATAATGAATTTAAATATCTCTATACCAAATACAACTACATTAATAAAAAAAATAAACCAGCAACATTGAAACCTCACATTTTGCCTGAAGCCATACGAATGGTAATGAAGGGACTGAAGCTACACAATAGCAAAAGGAGGCAGAGTGGCTTGGTAGTATAAATTTACCAATCTAATTTTTCCAAAGTTGGAAAAATGTTTAAAACTGAGCGCTTGTCTCCACAGTGCAATAATGAACACTATGGAGGTGTGATTTCTAAAATGCGCTAATGTGTTGCGCATCAACTGGTCCATACAGACCCTGCTGGTGCACACTAATCATTTCCTAGTGCACTTTTAACATCATATCTTTTCAAACTTCCACAGCACGTCAAGATATTTTAGAAATGACACCCCTGTAGTCAACATTACTGCTCCATGGAAAAAGTGTAGGGGGGAAAAAAAGCCCCTGCACATTAATCATTTTATTATATTCAGTGGCCAAGAAGGAGGAAAAGGAGTGAAGAATGAAAATGTGATTTTTTTATTTATTTTTTTTAAAATTGGAAAATGTGAAAAAAGATGTTTTGAACCTTGAGAAACTGAAACAACTTTGAAATTTTGAAAATTTCCATGGACATGTGTTTTTTCCAGTAGCCCAGTTGTTAGGTCTAGTGCCTAAACCAGGGGTTCTCACAATAAAATTTTGGTGACCTCCATGTGTGGCCACCAACTCTTGCTAGTGGCCACTCTGCCAATATTTTCTAAAATACATAACTCTGGGGAAAACAAATAAATATTCACATACACATGTCCAAATCATTGTAATTGATTTATTTGGGGTTTTTTCCAGACTCAGTAATAAAAAGAATGTACATTTGTCTCTATTCTTTACTGGACCTAAACAGAATAGAAACAAAAATAAGGTGCTTTGCATGTTCTTGTCTTTTTTGTTGTTGTTTCTTTTGGTTTTTTGGTTGCTTTTTTTCTTTAACACTAGCTAATAAGTCTGCTGCTGTGGAAAGTGAATATCACTTTTCATAGCCTCCCAGCTAGATACTAAGTCTGCTGTGAAAAGTGATATTAACAGACATACAAATATCACTTTTCACAACAGACTTACTCAGCCCTGGCAAGTCTGGGGACAAATTAAGCCCTGGATTGGGAGTCAAAGGAGACAGCGGAGGCCAGGGGGGCCAGTCAGAGTCCTGCAGCCTGAGCCTACTGCCTGCCACCCCAGGACTGAAGGGTGAAGCCTGAGCTCCACCAGCCCCTGGAAGGTGGGGAACTCACAGGCTGCCTGATCCTCCAGCGTTTGTGTCTCCAGAGGGGAACAGGCCCCAACCTCTGCTGGTGGCCTCAGGGGAAGAGCCGTTGCTTTGCCCCCACCCTCCAATCACTGCCCCGGAGGCTGTGGCCACAAGAAAAACCCTTGGTGGCCATATGCATCCATGGTGGCCACATTTGAGAAATGCTGGCTTAAACATAGTCAAGTTTTTTGTAGGTATCTCACCAAAGATGTTAATGCTACTTCTGATCACTGAGGTATGAATGTGAAATTCTATGGGGTATAAAGGGGTAATTTTAAACTGTTGGGAGATTTTTAAAATTGCTAATGATATTGAGTTTAGAGAAACAAGCAATCTAGGCTAGCTCTTACTAGATGTTTCTTGTGCTGAAAGTACAGGGGTGTGATTCCCACTATTTTAAGGGCAATGGTTCTTTTATATACATTAGAGGGACAACATGGTCAAAACTGACAATTATTAACCAGCGCTATTTAATTTATTAAAGAAAGCAAAAGAAAACATTGAACAAAACAACACAAATGACAGAACACATGATAAACTGATAACCTCCATTATAATCTCTTCTGCATGCCTCTCCATGGAAATCTTTTAATAAAAATTGCACTTTTGAGAGTGGACCACCTCTCAGGTATTCTTTGTTTGGCAAATCAAGACCAAAGCATATTGTTTCCCAGATTTATTGTGAGCTCTGCTTAGAATCTTATAGATACTTAAACTGTTTATGTAGGGGCAAAATAAATCGTTTAAGGGAAAGTGAAACCCGTCTCGTTTATAATTGGGCAAAGTGAGCAATCTTAAATTCTATTAAACAAAAACAAAAAAAACCAGAGTCCTGTAGCACCTTAAAAACTAACAAATTTCTGCGGGCATAAGTTTTCGTGGGCTGCAACCCACTTCGTCAGATGACTTCATGCATCTCATGAAATGGGTTGCAGCCCATGAAAGCTTATGCCTGCAGAAATTTGTTAGTCTTTAAGGTGCTACAGGACTCTCGTTGTTTTTGCCGTATACAGACTAACATGACTACCCCTCTGTAACTTAAATTCTATGAAATTGAACAAAATATTTAAATCAATTAGTTAGAAGAAGCTATTTAAGGAGCTGTCTTAAGACAGGCCAAATAACAAATGATGAGAATCTTAAATCCAGTTAGATTCCACTGTTTCTCTGTTTACCAATGTTTACCCTGTTTCTTTTCCAGGAGCACATGGGTAACTATCTAGTGACTAACAGGATAAACTATTAATATTTTAAGTTACAATAACATTTCCATATCCCAATCAATTCATTACTAGAGGTTTTTAATCTAATTCCTTGGCAGTTAACTTTTTCTTACCAATCCATATTGAAGTCTTGAGGAACTTTTCCTTGGGTTGGTGGGTTTCTTCTTGTTTGTTTTGTGTCTTTTCTGTTCGTTCTAATGGTCTATAGCAGCTTGCTTATAGAGATGGACAGGATGAGTTTTGAAGTGCTTGCTGTTTAAGTAGGATAGCAGCGGATGTGTGTGAGAGGTATTCGATTCAGTGTTTTTATACCCTTTACTTTCCAATTTTCATGTAATTATACAAAAACACACCTCTTTCAGGCTTGTTTAAATTCAGAGTTGTTTGTTGTAATTCTTTCATTGGATCAGTATCTTTATAGGTCATCTTTAGGAGTCTCTTCCTTTTATGAATATGCAGTTTATTATGGCATGTATGCATTAGGGATGTAATTCTTTCTTGACAGTGACATTTCCTTTGTTCTTGTGGTGAGAGAATCTCAGAATATCTTTAAAGGTAGAGTTTTAACTCTTTTTGTTACTCAATCAATTTCTAAGATATTTCTTTAGTTTTATTATAGAGTTTGAAAACAGGATTTCATTTCTTGTTGAAAAGTCCAAACACTCCTGTTCTTTATAGAAAGTTCAGTAGAGTTAAGTTTAAGTTTAAACTTAAAAGTTTTAATTCTTAAAAGAGGGTTTTTTTAATTAAATAATTATTAAAGACAGTCATTGTATTAAACAGTTATTAAAGAAGTTGATTATATAACAATTTTTGAAGCGATGATTATTCCTGTGTTCCTGAGTTGGGTGAGGAAGTTGTTTGAGCAGACAGTAATTAATTAGTTAATTAATTCCCCATTAATTTAATATTTTATACTCAAATAGCTCCTTGCATTAGTAATTAATTTAGCAAAGTCATTAGCTTTCAGGTTGGTATATAAAACATTTTGCTGTTTACAGAACAATGATACTCAGAAATTACATTAGAAGCTTGCATGTAGCTAATGTATGTGCAGGTATGCACTTCACAAAGTTGTTTTTCCTTTTAAAATTTAAGATATAAACAAGAGGATAGATTCACAAAGGAACTTATGCATAGTGATGCTACTCACCTGGGACATGGAGAGACCCTGGTTCAAGTCCCCATTCCATCTGAGGAATAAAAGGGATTTGAACAGGGGTCTCCTACCTTTCAGGTGAGCCACACTTAGGTTATGGGAGGGAAGGTACCTCAGTCTTTCCTGTTGAAGTTGTTCCACTGTGGGTTAAATAAGGAAAAGGTCACTGGAGAGGGAAAGAGAGCTGTCAAGGATGAGAATGACTTTACACCCTGAAGGTTAGTGCAACTCTCTTGGGCGGGGGTGGGGAGAATCCTGTCCTCTTGTATCGACTTTTTATAATGATTTATTCTAAGCTGAACAGCTTCAGTGGAAGAGGGTGAGAAATCCTCATATTAGAATATCCCAGAGCCCAGTGGCTAAGGCATACATGCAAATAGTGACAGATCCCTGCTCAAGTCCCCTTTCAGATGGAGGTGGGGGCTTGAATGAGGGGTATCCCCTGATGAGCACCCTAACACTGGGCTAAAATATATGATGAGCACCCTAACACTGAGCTAAAATATATGAGGGATGGCTGCTGCCACTGTCATTTTCTGTAAACTCACTTTGCCAAACTATCAGGCAGCCCCTGAGCATGCCTCTCATAAAGGGCTCTGCTGGCGAGTTAGGTGGCAGAATGCCTATCTTCCCCCCACTCACACACACACCCCCTCTCCCCCGTTCATGAAACGCTCTGTGGTTTAGACATCTGGACACCCAGAATGAGGCTGCAGGGTGTATGTTCAGAAGCAGAAACATCCATATATAGAGAACTTTTACTGCAAACATTTAAACTCTGAATGAGTTTAGCTACCCACAAAGTTTAGCAGCAGCTGAGCAGGGGTTTTGTGAACCCCAGAGGGGCCTGATTCTGGGATTTAGGCTCCTAAGGTGGCAGTTAGGCATCTAAATCCTTTTGTGATTCTAGCCCCAAAGGTTTAAAACATTTCCAACTACACGTTTTTTTTCCTAGAGGCTTTTCTTTGCAAAGGATGGAAGGCAGGGCTCACTTTTACCCCTAAGTTTTATGGGTTTGATAAGGATCTTCAGTATTACCCCTCTTTGAAGTCTTGATCAAATTGTGTTAATCAGTTACAGTCTTTTCAATTAAAACTCCTATCATACAGTCTACACAAAACATCAGTCACAACAACCAAGCTTACATCCATTTTTCAAAACACAGTATCAAAGAAATTGACATAGAAAATTAAAGCAAGATGAAGTTTAAAATGCAGCTTTTCTGGATTTGTTAAAGCAAACCTATGGGCAATAAACATGGTTTTATGGCTAGCGAGAGGCTACCTTCCTGAAATTTGCTTGTCTCTACGATGAGAGAAAGCAGAACCCTCCTGGAATTCATTTGGTTAGCTTGAATTATATAAATAAAAAATTATTCATGTGAGAAATATATATATATAATTTTCGCATCAGTATTCAGGTCTCTTCCTCAAATTTTAATGAGGATGTTTGAAACTGGAAAAGGGATCTTCAGCAGAATTAAGGGTCACTAAAAAACAAAACACCTAAGGAAATCCTCTGAGATAAATCTGTTAAAGTGAATATAAATGTACAAAGGAGTTAAAAGGCTCTTTTGAAAATCTCATCCAAAATACATTAAAGGTAACATTTTTAAAAGTTAGAATCTCAGGTAATTATCCCTTCATAAACTGTTTATAAATAGAAAGTTTATATAAAATGTGACCAAGATTACTATGTGGAAATTAATTTTGCTATGGAGTGATTGAAAACTTTAAAAAAAAAAATCCCATCTGTTAGTCATTATTCCATATGTCATGTCATCTCCACCACAGGAGGACTGAATCTATTGACCAAGATAATAATATAATGCACTTCTTTCCAAATGTGCAGCCGAATTGGTGATTTATCCAAACAATGTTAATAATACTGCCCATGAAAATATTTTTATAATGACTTTATTAATGTTTTTCTGATCTTCTGTTCGGTGCAGACAGACTTATATGTGTAACCTCTCTCACACAAATTCACATGTATTTATTTGTAATACAATGATTTGACTTTGGAACTAGATTCCCAAATAATGCAAGTTCTGGGATTTTGTCTTTGCAGATGCTTTTTTCACAAAGGTCTCCCCATGGATTGTGGCTCTTTGTGTGATTCTGGTGGTTTTGTTTGTTTGCATTGGCCTCATTGTTTATCTCTTCAGAATAAAAGGTAAAGCATTCAACACAAAATACAGTGTAACAGAAAAAGACAATTGACTATCATTCCATAAGAGTAGAGGGAAATTGTGCTTTATGGTGAGGGCACTGGTCTGTACCTTGGGAGACCTGGTTCAATTCTTTGCTTCACCAGTGGCTCCCTGTGTGACCTGAGGGAAGTCACTTTTGCCCAAATGCACAAAGGGAGTTAGGTGTTGCAGCACCTAGCCTTGTAGGTGCCTAGACACACAGGGAAATCCAAGCCCTGGCTTAGGCACCTGGGCTCCCTGCACAATGCATGGGAAGAGAGATGCCTAAAAAGGGGATCCACAAAAGCTAGTATGCTAAGCAGGGAATGACCTGAGGTAGCCATAGAAGATGCTGAAGAGAGGGTTGTGCCTTCAGCCCCACCCTTCTCATGGAGTTAGGAGCTGAAGTCCGGGTTGGAGGGAGTCACATATCTCCGTTCGGGATCCTGAGCCAAGAGCCTGTTTCGGGACTCAGGTGCCTGGGACATTTCTTACAAGAATGACAGTAGTGCACACAGAATGCCACACAAAATAGTGGCAGAAGCTTCCCAGACAACCTTCAGCCCATAGGCTAGGGCACTCAGCCAAAAGGTGGGATACCCTGGCTGTTCCCCCCTCCCCCCCCCTTTGACTTATAGAAAGAAGGGATTTGACCTTGGGGGTTCCTGTCTCTCAGACAAGTGCCCTATGCACTTGTCATCCCCAATGCTTATTGACTTCTTTATACAGTCGAGAGACTCACCTCAGATCAGCCCCGTGGCTAGGGCATTCCGAAGCCAGGAATCCAAGTTCAATTTTTTCCCTCCATGTCAGGCAGAAGAGGGAACTGAACAGAGGTTTCATGCATCCTGGATAATTGCCCTTACCAGTAGGCTAAAATTATGAGGGAACCCATTTCCCACCCCCTACTACATTGTGTGGAGTTAAGCATGCTTTCAGGATGCCACCTGGATCAGGTCACATAGGCAAAATAGGTGGGGAAATGCTAATTTCCTTTGGCTGGGGATGTTAATACATTACAAGGGGTATTATGAGGTGCCCTGCCCAGATACTATGGGTACCATTCACTCCATAGATAAGAGGCAGTTCAATTGCCATTTGAAGTCCCTGGAGCCCCATGAGACTCACTGCAGGTGGGCAGATGAAATCCAGTGGAGCTCCAAGGTGTGAGACTGTTGTGCAGAAGAATCACATCTCCTCTGTAAATGTGCCCTACTTGCGGAAGCTACTGCTACCACAGGATTGGCATCCTGTCCCATGCAGCCTTCCGCACTAGCCTATGTGACCCTTTCTCCGCTGTGCCTGAGGTGCTGATGTCCCTGTGTGGCCACTCTGCCAGTAGACTCCAGTGCAAACCCTCTGAGGAGCTTTAATAGTGTGGAAGTCACGGATAAATTCACCAGTTAAGAACACAGTCCTTTAACTATGGGGAAAAGTTATAATAATCAGAATAATACATATGTATTTCTGTTTGTTTTCTCAGAGACACTTGCAGCAGAACTTAGTAAGTCTTCTACTCTTTCCCCCTACAATAATATATTGTGCACAAATTTATATCCTCATAAGTGTGTTTGTTTGATAGTTTGGAGTTTTGTTGTTTAATTGCACTATTTTTAACAGTGAGCTTGAGAAATTTCTCATCAAAAGTGATTTTTAAAAGTCTTAGGTTCTTTGAATAGAAATGATGTGTTAGCCTTTGGAACTGACAATGGTACGTAAGAAAGGTATGAGGTGCAACATGTAAGTGAAAAGAAACAGTTAAACTTCTTCGTCTTTGTAGTGAGGACCTGAAGCCACATAGTTGTGTCTGTGACTCAAGGGTAGGATTTTCAAAAGTGCTTATGTCTTTAAATCAAGACTGAATAGCTTTCCAAAAGATCTGTTCTAGCTCATACAGCAACTATGGGCCTCACACAATAATTACTGGGTTATATTGTCTGGTCTGTGTTATGCAGATGAACAAAGCACATGCTCTAGTAGTACTTAATGGCTTTAAAATCTATGAATTAGGAATGCAAATTCCCATAATGTTCAATGGGACCTGTGCTCCTAATTCACTTAGGTGCTTTTGAAAACCCCGCCCCAAAGAAATAGTAAGTGTATGAGAAAGGTATTCAAATACTCATTTTAGTAACCTTATTTTCCAATATGACTATAAATCTTTGAACATAATTGTGACATACATTGCAACCAATGGGGACAATTATATTAAATGTTTAGCTGTAATATGGAACCTTGTGGGCTAGGAATTGTATTCTACTCAATAAGGGTGTGTTATTGCAACTATTTCAGGAACTAAAAACATTGGGTGTAATTTCTGCATTCCCCCTACTGTAACCAGCTCTAGGGAAGTACAAATTCCTGGGGTGATTTGCACAGACAGGTTCAGGCAGGCTTCGAAAGACACAGGAGACAAATAAATAAGTTGGGGCATAAAGGGGCAGCTTGAACTGAACTTTTGTTGAAGGGATGGGGTTAGAAGAGTTGGAAGGACTTGAACATAGCAGTGTCTCCCTAGAATTGAGGGAGGACCACTGGTAAAGCTTAAATATGCATTTAGATCCATTTATTGTTTTATATGGTTTCTCTGTAAAGTTTTTTTATCCTAAAATAGATGTACTCTGCTTTGAAAGAGCTGTTTGGTTACTTATAACCACCGGCAAACACTGGTCATAGCCCTTGGGGAGAAAGCAAAGTGCAGGGGTTGGACTCTTCGGGCTCAATTGCCTACACTTGAAACGCTACATTGTCACAGCTGCTCCCACTGCAGTGCTTCAATGGAGACACTACAGAGAAGGGAGGAATTCTTCTGTCGGCATAGTTAAACCCTCCCCCCCATAGTTCTTCTGTTGACCTAGCACTGTCTATACCAGAAGTCAGGTCGGTTTAACGACATTGCTCCCAGTTGTGGGTTTTTCACATCCCTGAGCAATGTGGCTGGATAGACTTAACCTTTGAGTTTAGACCTGGCCTTAGTCAGCCCTGTTGGATAAAAAAGGGGAATTACAGAGGAGCTGCAGCCCAAACTTCCAGTCAGAAGAGAGGGATGTGGATCCTGTCCAGAAAGCGGTGATGGTTATTGGCCTGAAAACTGAAAGGACATTCCTTGAGCAGACCATGGGGTGGAGTCAAAGGCTTAGCTACCCCAAATTAGTGGCATTAAGTATATAGTGTTACTCCCTGTGACTTCAAATGGACCACCCTCTAGCCTTTAGTATAAGTTTTGCAATATAATTTTAGTGCATCAGCAAGGAAACTGTGGGTATTAACAAGTATACATATTGTTAAAGAGACTTTGTATAATTTAACCAGTCTGTTTAAATATGTAGCCTCTGAGACAATTACTGATTATGTGTTGGAGCTGATTGGGTTCATTTAAAAAAAAAAAATTCACAGGAATATGTCAATTGTGCCAATATTTAAAGATTTTTCCAATGGAAAATCAAAATGAAATGTTTTGTTTTGGACTGGGTCAACATTAGCCTGTGTCCATCTAAGCCGTCATCATACCCACTGGAAGTTGTAGTTGGGTTAAACTACATCACCTGTAATGCACTTTGCTCTCTTCTCTGGCAAAGCATGGAGGCATGAGTGACCTTAGCAACATCTCCCATGAATCAGCGTAGTATGTCACACAGACACAGATTAATGTCAAACCAACCTGAAACCACATGTTTCATTCAGGTTTGAATGTTTTGTCTTGAGTCAGGAATGTTAAAATATTTTGTTCTGCAAGAAGTTTTGATATTTCCATGTTTTGCCCTGATTCAGGACAAAAACAAATGTCAAAATATCAGAACATCCCTTGTGCCCTTGTGATGTAAATTACTTTTTAAGATCAGCTCTACTGTTTATATCGTGGTAAATGTTTACTAGAATTACGATCTCAATTTCCCTCCAATCGATCATTTTGTACAATATCAAATCCTATTATTATAGTGTTTGTTCAGTCAGTTTCCTATCTCTAATTATGTGTCTGCTTTCAGGATGGAGAAGAGTCTTCACACACCCAGGTAATTCAAGATCACATATTACCATTATCCAAATCCCAAAACCGAGGAGGAAATGTGGCACCAAACCTGGAACATATGAATGGAGCAGCGCTTGATAGTTCAGGGCAGACTTCACTTGCAATCTGTATTTCACAGATACTATGAGGAGAGACAGATTTTATAGCTGTGTCCTGCCACACCATAATATATCTAGATTTCATAGCAACTATTCCTGCTTTCTGCCCTCGGCTTGCATGTGCACCACCAACTACTGTGCCATCTGAGAGTTCTCCCCAGTCCATCTATGGAGCCAGTGGAATGCATGTCTTTCTAGCCCATACTACAGAGCCAAGGCTGAGTTTACTTTGCCAACAAAACAACCACATGTTGTTGCTGTTCTTGTCTTCTTCTAATCTTCAGCCCTCAGTGCTTGGGAGAGAGCTCATTTGGAACAGAGCCATGGGCTGTGAAAGAGAAATACATTGAATTTTGGGTCTAGTAGCTAAATCTTCATAGAGTATTAACAGATAGAGTAGAGCTTTGAGCAGGCAGCTGGACTAGATGACCTCCTGAGGTCCCTTCCAACCCTAATCTTCTATGCTAGGACATCGGGGAGATAAAATATAAATAGGGACAAAGACTCTGGTTCTAAAGATTAAAGAGGGAGACCGAGCACAGTGAAGCAATGATAGCTAGGTGAGAAGAATGGAGTAGCTGGTGTTGCTACTTTCCATAATCTGTTGTTTCCCAAACTGGAGACTACTATTGCAGGGGACAAGGAGACAAGAGGTACAGGAAGAGAGGAAATTTTTACCACACTTTTTCTTCACCCATTTGGCTGCCATTGCACCAGTGGGGTCCAGAGCCATAAAGGGACTTATGCTGAGACAATGCCTCACAACACCTAGAAATAACAGGAACACTGCAATCCACAAAGCCTGAGTTAGGCACCAAAGCTACCTCCACAATGAATGGGGCGAAATGGGCACCTGAAAATATGATTCACAAAAGCTGCTGTGCTAAGCAGGGAGCCACGTTAGCTAGCCGATGGGAGATGCTGATGGGAAGGTGCTAAACCCCATCACTTTTACAGAGACAGGCACTTACGTCCAGGCTTCAGAGAGGCACTTATGTCTGCTTGTGATCCACAGCCTGGAGTCCCTCTCCTGGAGTCCCATGGCCAGTTGCCTAAATCATTTCTTGTGAGATAGAGTTAGGTGCCTGCCTAGCCCCACACCAAATGGCCAGAAGAGAAAGGTGTTCCATACAATTTTTAGTCCCATGGTTAAGGCACTTGAGTGGAATGTGGGAGACTCCTGGTTCAAATCCACCCTCTCCCTGGTGAGGAGAAGGGATCTGAACAGGTGTTTCCCATATCTCAGTTGAGTGACCTAACCAATGAATTACAGTTCCACTATTCCCTTGGCCCAGTTAATATTAAATTATTAAATTACAGTTGTACAAATTCAATAAGAGAGATTCCCCCCATAGCAGAATATCTAATATCCCAGGGGTTGGAGCACTCACCTGAGAGATGCACAATCCCTATTCAAATCCTTTTTCCTCATCAGGTAGAAAGGGGGCTTGAACAAGAGATTGCTCACATCCCCGGTGAGTACCCTAATCAGTGGGCCAAAGGCCACACCTTCTCTTGCCCCACCCACTCGTTCTGTGAGAAGTTAGGCAGCCTCTCAGCACGCCTACTTGATTGTGTCCCACAGACAAGATAGGCATTTCTCCACCTATCTTCCCTGGTTCATGGACTGCAGTGGGGTTTAGGTGGGAGATAAGTAACTGGACAGCTAGAGTAAGCATACCCAGAAGGAGAAATATAGGTGTCAGATAAATGTAGGCAGCTACAGGGTTAGGCAGCAGACAAGCAGAAGTTTCGTGGATCACAAGGGCATTAAAAATGAGACTTCAGCACCTAAATCCAGGTTAGGTGCTTATGTGTCTTCCTAAAATACACTTGCCATCCCTATCTCCTCCTTTGGTGGCTCCTAATGCAGCCAGTCATGGTAGCAGCTCCTGCATACAGGACTTCAGACTCAACCTAGGACCCAGACGTGCATACTTTTTCTCTTTGTCCCTGCAGCACTCAGCTCATTCATCACAACTTTCTTCTTTTTTCTTCTGGGCTAAGGTATTTAATGCCTATTTTGCTTCAGTCTTCACTAAAAAAGTTTAATTGTGACCAGATACTTAACACAATTAATATTGACAACAGAGGGGAAGGAACACAAGTCAAAAGAGAGAAAGAACAGGTTAAAGAATATTTAGATAACATAAATGTATCCAAGTCAGTGGGGTCTGATGAAGTTCTTCCTAAGGTTCTTAAGGAAGTAGCTGAAGCAGCTTCAGACTCACTAGTGATTATCTTGGGAACTCATGGAGGATGGGTGATGTCTCAAGGATGGGAGAAGGACAAATCTTTAAAAAGGGGAACACAGAGGATTGTAGGCAGGGGATTGTAGCTTCTCAGCCTAAGGGCTAGTCAACACTTAAAGTTTGCAGCAGCACAGCTCTGCCGGTACAGCTGTGCAGCCGTAAGAGCGCTTGTGTAGCAGCATTATGTCGACGGGAGAGAGTTCTCCCCCCAACATGATAAAACCACCTAAACGAGCGGTGGCAGACGCTCTCCTGCTGAGATAGCGCTATCCACACAAGCTCTTATGCTGGTGAAACTTATGTCACTCACAATGGCTACATTTGCATCCCCCTGCCTCACTCTCCCCCACCCCCCCGCATAGGGCAGGAGGGGTCCTGGCACCACCCCCCAGCTGCCTCTGGGAGGGGGGATTTGTACCTGTGGGAGGTCGTGAGGCACCCAGGGGGCGTAAATGCAGGCTTGGCTCCGCTGCTCCCCACTCCCCGCACTTACCTAGTGCCCAGCTATCCAATTGTAGACCTGCGGCCTGGAACTGACTCGGACAGGGCCAGCCTCATCCCCCCCAATCTGGGAAGAGGGGCTGGGCCAGCCCTTCACTATGCGCGGGGGGGCAGTCGCTATGGGGTGCCCCTCAGAGCCTCCTGTGCCCCCTGCCCTCTGCCCGTCTTGAAGGGCTGGTCTAGAGTGCACTTACCCGCTGCTCCAGGCCCACAGCCCAGCAACGGCTCAGATGGGGTGGCCTCACTCCCCGGTCTGGGGGGGGGGCCAGGCTGGCCCTTCATGACATTCGGGGCGGGGGGTGCACAGGAGCGGAAGCGGAAGCAACTGCCCTTCAGCCTCCTGCCCCCTCTGCCCATCATGAAGGGACATCCCAGTGCACCCCCCACCCCTGCACTTACCCACCGCTGCAGCCCCACAGCCCAGCGCTGGCTCAGCTGAGGGGGGCGCCCAGTCAGGCCTTCATGGAGGGCGGGGGTCAATTTTAGTAAGGCTTTTGACACAGTCCCACATGACATTCTCATAAGCAAACTAGAGAAATATGGTCTAAATGAAATTACTATAAGGTGGGTGCAAAACTGGTTGAAAGACCATACTGAGGGAGTAGTTATCACTAGTTTCCCGTCAAACTGACAGGACCTATCTAGTTGGGTCCCCTAGGGGTCTGTCCAGAGTTCATTACTAGTCAATATTTTTATCCATGACTTAGGTAATATAGTGGAGGGCATGCTTATAAAATGTGTGGATGACACCAAGCTGCAAGCACTTTGAAGGACAGGATTAGAATTCAAAAAGTAACTGACAAATTTGAGAATTGGTCTGAAATCAACAAGAAGAAATTCAGTAAAACTAAGTGCAGACTACTACACTTAGAAAGGAAAAATCAAATGCACAGCTACAAAATGAGGAATAATTGGGTGAGCAGTAGTACTGCAGAAAAGGATCTGAGGGTTATAGTGGATCACAATCCTAGTGTGAGTCTATAATGTGATACTGCTGCAAAAAAGTGTAATGTCATTCTGGAGTGAATTAACAGGGGTTTCATATGTAAGACATGGGAGGGAATTGTCCCGTCTCTGCTTGTCATTGGTGAGACTTCAACTGGGGTACTGAGTCCAGTTCTGGGCACTACACTTTAAGAAAGGTGTAGACAAATTGGAGAGAGTCCGCAGGATAGCTACCAAAATGAGAAAAGGTTTAGCAAAGCTGACCTATGAGGAAAGGTTAAAAAAACTGGGCATGTCGAGTTTGGAGAAAAGGAGACTGAGGGGGACTTGATGAGTCTTCAGATATATTAAGGGATGTAATGAGGACTGGGTCAATTTTCTCTATTTCCACTAAGATAGGACAAGAAATATTTGGCTTATCTTCAAGAAGGGAGATCTAGGTTCAATATTAGAAATCCTTTTTAAGTATAAGGATTGTTAAACACTGGACTAGGCTTCAAGGGACATCACTGGAGGTTTTTAAGAACACAGTCAGTGATGGGCTAAGTTTATTTGATCTTCCCTCAATGCAGGGGACTCAGGGGCCCTACAATTTCTTGGGGCCACTGTGACTTCAAGGTCTCTAGTCCTGTCTGTGCCCCTCCTGCCTGGGAGGAAGTGGTGGGTGCGAAAGTGGAAAGATTCCAAGTCTCAGGGTTGGTCCAGCTAATCCTTTCGCTCTGCCATTGATCCAACTCTGCCAGGGAAGTGGACCTCCTCTGCACTTTGCTGAAGTCTCAGAGCAGCTCTCCATTGTCATCCAGGTAAATCCTGGAGGAAGGAGATTCCCTGAGTCACTCTCCACTGGGGCAGATTGTGTCACTGAAATAGTCAAACCCTCCCCAAGGCTGAACTCTGCCTCTAACACTCTGATTTTCTCTTGCTTTCCCCAGTGAATGTGACTCTGGATCCAGACACGGCTCATCCCCAGCTCATCCTATCTGAGGATCGGAAATGTGTGAGATGGGGAGAGGCACGGCAGGATCTGCCCAACAATCCCGAGAGATTTGATTCTAGGGACTGTGCACTGGGCCATGAGGGATTTACCTCAGGGAGCCATTACTGGGAGGTGGAGGTGGGGGATGGGAAAGGCTGGGCTGTGGGGGTGGCCAGAAAGTCTGTAAAGAGGAAGGGATGGATCAAGCGTAATCCTGAGGAAGGGATCTGGGCTATGGAATATGACTGGAGTGGTAAATACCAGGCTCTCACCTCTCCTAGGACCTGCTTGCCTGTGAATGGGGTCCTCAGGAAGCTTGGGATTTATCTAGACTATGAACGGGGGCAGGTGACAGTTTTTGATGCTGATAAGGAGGCCCCGATCTTCACTTTCCCAACAGCCTCTTTCAACAGGGAGAGAGTCTTTCCTTTACTTTGGCTTTGGGGTACGGAATCTGAGCTCAGACTGTGCTCCTGAACTGGGATGGTAAGGATGGGGATCAGCCATTGGACTCATTAAATAAGGCCACAGACATCCCATTCTCTCTGACTCTGGAGACCCAGAGAGTCTCTGGCCACTCAAAATCGGGTGCAATTAACAGACTGTACAGTGCTGTTGAACCCCATAGCACTAGTCCATATGAAACTGCCCTTTAAAATTAAACATCCAACCATAACATGCTGACCACTTCCTGGCTAATCTCCTGCACCTGGGACACTTTGGCTGCCTTATTTTCCAGGCTCCTTTTCTTTTCAGAGCCTGAGCAAGCCACTGGCTCTATGTCCTTCAGAGTTGCCTTCAGGTCCTCTCTGGCTTCAGGGCCCTTGGCCAGTCTTTGCTGCTCCTCCACAAGTTCTGCACAGACTTGTAGCCTTCTGCAGTGTCTGCAAATTATGTCTTGCTTCACATACAGTTACTCAGGCTATGTCTACACTGCAGCACTAATTCGAATGAGCTTAATTCAAATTTCAGAAAGCGATTTATAGAAAGCGCTGCAGACTGTCCACACTACAGTGTTTGTGCTGGTTTCTTGCGTCCACACTGACCAGCCTTAATTCGAATTAGAAAGCAGTGCAATGTGGGAAGCTATCCCACAGTGCAACTAACCACGGAGGCTGTTGTGACGAGTGTCATCGTCCCAGGATGCAGCACTGCTTCCCCCATCCTCTTCCTCTCCCCTTCCCCCCCCCCCAACAAACAGGAAAAGGATTTTCATGCTGTTTTTTTTACTCCCCCAATTGCCATTGCTGCAGAATCATGGAACCAGCTGAACTGGAGGATTGGGCCCAAAAAAATCTGATGACATTCAACAAGGACAAGTGCAGAGTCCTGCACTTAGGACGGAAAAATCCCATGCACAGCTACAGACTGGGGACTGACTGGCTAGGCAGCAATTCTGCAGAAAAAGACCTGGGGGTTAGAGTGGACAAGAAGCTGGATGACTCAACAGTGTGCCCTTATTGCCAAGAAGGCTAATGGCATATTAGTTGCATTAGTAGGAGCATTACCAGCAGATGGAGGGAAGTGATTATTCCCCTTTATTTGGCATTGGTGAGGCCACATTTGTAGTATTGTGCCTAGTTTTGGGTCCCCCACTACGGGAAGGGTGTGGACAAATTGGAGAGAATCCAGCGGAGGGCAACAAATATGATTAGGGTGCTGGGGCACATGACTTATGAGAAGAGGCTGAGGGAACTGGGCTTGTTTAATCTGCAAAAGAGAAGAATGAGGGGGGATTTGATAGCAGCTTTCTGAGGTGCCTAAGTGTCGTGTTATAATAAGATTACCAGGGACAAACGGCCCCCCCAAACTACTGGAGCAGTTTGAAGGGTGCTGTAAGACACTAAGGCGGTTCGTGTATATATTCCCTTTCAAGACAGTGTGGGGCTTGGAAAAACGGTACCTTAGAAAAGGTTGGCAAACTTCCTAGAAAAAATTTGGCAAACTACTCAAATTCTTAACCACTTAATAGTCTTTATTTAACAACTTACTAATACAACTACTTGAATCAAACTTTTCTCTTACTGATTTACTTTATATATAACTACAAACAACAAAAATTGATTACAATGATTAAATGTTAGATACAAACTTACTAATACCACAACTAAAAACTTAAGCAATTTGTTTTACCACAAATCTTGTTCCCTTATCTGTTACAAACTCGTAAAACAAACTAAAAAAAAACAACTAACAATTATAAAGCACATACAAAAAACAGTTATTCCAACAGTTACAGTCACAATCACTCCTAGAATACAAGTAGAATCATTGCTAGTTTTACATTCACATTCACTACTCACCACATACAGAGATGAACTCAGCTGCAGCAAAGATAACAGATGTTTTATGACCTGGTCTTTCTATTTAGAGTTCTATTTTTTCCTCCGGGTGGAACCTCTATCGTATTCGCACCCAGGTATTTTCATCCGCAGGACAACTCCCAACGGGTTATCAGCTCAGTTACCTGACTATTCTAAGGTAATGTAGGCGACGAGACCTGGAGAGAGGCCAGAGAGCTGATCAGACCCTCTTGCAGGCATGATTCCCTTGGGGAGGCTTGGTGGTCCTCACGACAAGGTTCTCTAATTTTTTCTTTGTCTGACAACCCTTTTATCTCCACTCCAGCCTATACATTAGCCAAACCAATTATGGGTATTCCTACGTCACTTTGTCGGTCTCTCCTTGGGAAGTCCCTAGGCCAGAAGTTTATCCTTGACCAGGTATAACACACCAAATAAAAGTTGCAGCAACTGCAAACTTCCAAATTTGGGCCTAGGAACTGCTGTGCTCACAAGTTAACCCTATTTCAAGTTCAACTAGTTTCTTTTGGTCAGGGTTTTTGCTGCCTCTGAGCTCCTATCCCAGGGAGTTTACAACTTGTACCTCTTTGTCCATTCTCGAGGCCAACAACTTCTCCTTATCTCCTACAAAAAAAAACTAGGAACAATTATAAGAACAGATAGTTACAAAAGCTTGAAATATAATGAACAATCTTCAATGAACTTTCCCATTCATCACCTATAAATCAAATACTTGTTCCTTTCTCAACATGGACTCGGGGCACACACACAATGCGGTGATTTTAACCTGTTACGACACTTTCAACTACCTGAAAGGAGGTTCCAGGGAGGATGGAGCTAGGCTGTTCTCAAAGGTAGTAGATGACAGAACTAGGAGCAATGGTCTCAAGTTGCAGTGGGGCAGGTCTAGGTTGGATATTAAGAAAAACTTTTTCCCCAGGAGGATGGTGAAGCACTGGAATGGGTTACCTAGGGAGGTGGTGGAATCTCCACCCTTAGAGGTTTTTAAGGTGTGACTTGATAAAGCCCTGGCTGGGATGATTCTATGACCTAAGTCCAAATCTCTTTGTCACATCATGCAGAGGGAGGGCAGGAGTGAGCCTGGGTCTCTTACATTCCAGATGAATGTCCTAATCACAAGACTAAAGCTTATACGGGAGGCACTAACTTCTGACCCCTTTGCTGAAACCTGCACTGCCACGACTTCACTGCTCCAGGACCTCATCAAACTAGATGACAGCTAGCTCAGCTGTGTCTACTCAAGCTGCTGTCACTCCCTGACAGACCCTAAAAAGCAAAGGAGCAGCAAGGTTCACTATTGTAGCTTGTAGAGTTGTAAAAAGCTGTCAGCGTGCAAAGGGACATCATTAAAACACACTATACAACGGGAGGAGAGGGGCATCGTCTATAAAGAGTTGTTTTCCTTTCCCCTCCTCTGGGCAGATGGGGTAGGGCAGTTTCTTGCAGTGACTCCTCTGCCAATCTGAGTTCTCTGCACTTTGCAGCACATTGTAACATGCAGGGGCTGACACAGCAGTGGCACAAAAACCTGTGGGTAGACATTGTTTCTGGACACCGCCAGTTTTGTTCCTTAGAAATCGCTGCCCAGAAGCTTTGTTAACACAGAGCTAAGGCTGATAAGCAGTGCCTCCTAACCTCCCAGAATGCCCAGTGGACCTATACTTAAATTGCTGAAATTAGGGTGGTGATGGCCACACCGCACCCACCTGACCTTAACTCTGACCCTCTCCAGCTGGCCATAGGCTCTGGGGAAAAAACCAAACTTGACCTACCTCCAACAAAATCTGCTCTTTGCGATGTGGTGCTGCTATGTCCTATACAATGCTAGAGCATCGTTTCTCTCCATGCACCCCTATTGCCCTCATTGTGCTTGAGACAGCTGCATTAGTCCAGGGATTAGCTGCAGCAAGTGGCCAGAGATGAGAGGAATTTGCAGCTAGAGAAATCAGGGCTGTGCTATGCAGAACATCCAGGAGGATGGTCACAGTGGTTCCTTTTCACTTTACAATCTAACAGTGCATGAAACAGCTTTAAAAAGATCTGTGGATCTAGAATGGCTACTGCTGCCCCCTCCAGAAGCTGACATTGCATTAGTTATATCAAGAAGACAGGGGAATATGGAAGAGCTTTGCCTATTTTTAACACTTTCTTGTTAAAGTGCCAGTGCCCACCAGAACCCAACATCCGCACAGGCATTCACACACTGCCATTTCCCTGCTCTGTATGCTGCTCTATTGCTCTGGGCCATGCTAGCATCACACTGCACAGAGCACCACATGGCTTAGGAAATGCCTACAGGAGAAAGGTTTTTTCTGATACAGGTTTTGCCTCATAGACACACCCTTTTGGGATAGTTAACTATTTGGTTTAAACCAGCTTTATCTGCTTTACTTGTGACTCATTGCATCTGCACTGGTTTGAAATAAGCACCCAGTATTCTGGGCAGATGTCCCATAGTTCAGTGTCCCACTGTTAGGCTGAATGCATTCTGGGATTTTTCTCAGGGTGCATTGGGGGGTACCTAGCAGAACCTACTGGAATTAGGGGTGCCATTTTAAATTGGGAGAGGTGGTGAAATTTTCTTCCCCCACCTTTTCCCTCCCTGGCCAGGAGCAATGACTTGCTTTCTCCTCTTCCCCCTCCCCTCTTTCTAATCCATCATGAAAAAATTTTCAGATGATGTGTTATAACCTGATCTTTCACCACTAACATAAATGAGCTGGTGATAAACTAAAGGGGTTAAGATGAACATTTAAAAGTTTGTCAAGGGGGAAAGCAGTATTAGAAAGAAAGTATGTGCATTAATTAACAAATGAAGGAGGGGATGAAATTAATGATGACTCAAAAATAACTGAACTACCAAATTAAAAAAAAAAAACACTTAAAAAAATCACTATCTAGGGTATAATTAAATGATGGATGTTAGCAGCAAGATCTATAATGAACAAATTTGGCAGCCAAATCTTACAAACTGTTCAGACTGGCTTGGGTTTATATGCACTGAAGGTTTTATACAAGCAGTTATGATAAATACAAAGGATTAAATTGGAAGGATGATTCTAGTGTGTTGTAAGGATTTGCAAGAGTGACCATTGCTTCAATGAAATTCACAGAGGTACTCAAGTTTATGAGACTCTGCCACCCTCAGAAATATTAAAGAGGGACAGGGAAACCAGACAAACTCTAAGGGGAAAAGGGAGTGGGGAACAAAGAGGACAGCAAGGGGTGAGAAGGCAGGCTGCAAGGGATAAAAGGGGGGATAAACTGCCTCAGAGAGCAAATCAGAGGATGGGGGGAGCCCTTCAGCCACATGTAGCTGAGGAAGGGAGGGAAGGTCCCGGGGGGAGGGGAGGGACAGCACATGCACTCAGGTGCACCTAGGTGGTCTTAAAGTCCTGCTTGCAGCTGCAGCAGTCCAGATGACAAAGCTGTGGGTGAGGAGGTGATGTAGATGGTAGCTGGAGGTGTTGGAGGGGGCAGCAGTGTTGGCAGTGGTGGTGGGGTGTGGATCAGACGGATCGCAGGAGGGCTCCATGCCATTCCCTCTGCTCCCCACAGAAACAACGGTACCTTCTCTCACTACCACGAGAGCAGAGATAGCACAGTCACTCAGTCCAGAGGTGAACAACCCCCCGCCACAGCTCCTGGTGCAGGCCTGAGCGCTCCCCAGCAGGGGTAGTAGTGGTCTTCCTCCCCCTTCTCCTTCTCCTTCTCACAGGCAGCAGAAAGCAGCTAGCCAGGAGGGGCCCTTCACAAGTGGTAGTAGTAGCTGTGGCAGGGCCGCTCACTTCCCACAGGGAGGGAGGGAGGGAGGAAGGCCGGCCGGCCAGCCAGCCAGCCAGCCAGCCAGCCAGCCAGCCAGCCGAGTCCCCAAGCAGCAGCAGCAGCAAGGGGTGCAGGGAGTCTAGCCCCCCCCAAGAGAGTGCTTACTCAAGGACCGATGGATCAGCCCCAGAAGAAGCAGCAAGTCCTTTTGCCCCTGGTAGCTGAGCAGGGGTTACTCCAGGTTAATTAACACACCTGGAGCCAATCAAGGTCCCACCCAGGACTTGTTAAAAAGCCTCCTTTCCAGACAAAGGGGGTGGCTGGAGTTGTGAGAGGAACTACCAGAGTATGTGAGCAGGCAAGATGCTGTCAAGAACTAGGAGGGTTTAGGAGAAGGAGCAGATCACTGGCAGAAGAGAACTCTGCCAGTACAAAAACTGGGGGAGGGAAAAACCATACCCAAAGAAGCAAAGGAACTTTCATAGGCCTGGAGGCCTAAGGAAGAGACTCTGCCCGAAGGGGAAGATTGAACTGGACATTTGTTTTGGCACTACCACACCCAGTGGAGCTGTCAGGGGTCAAGAGCCTCCCCTGGCAAGGAGGCCTGGAAGGGCCCCTATCTGAGCAGGGTCCAGACATTAAATCAAGGGGCATGGTGAAGTAACCCAGGGAAGCTAGCAGCTTTCCTGAAGCCACAGTGTGAGGCTGCTACTTACAGGGTTCCTGGGTTGGGGCCTAGAGTTAAGGGTGGGATTGGGCCCCCGTTACTCCTACTGACCATTCACTGGGGGGGCAAGAGCCCCAGGAAAGAGGCAAGGGCCTGTGAGAACCAAAGACAGGACCAGGAGCCAGCAAGGAGTGGCCATCTTAGAGATGCTGTATTTTTACCCTCCCCCACCACTAGAGGGTGGAAGAAACACTAAGGGGTGAAGCAGGTGTCTGACCTACCACTAGAAGGAAGCACTGGAGGTAAAGGAAGAGCTTTGCCACAATAGATATAAAAGACAGACAGATGGAAGTTTGGATGGATGGGTGGGTGGGTGGGTAGGTAGGTGCATGGCTATAAAAACACCTAGATGAGTGGAAGACTGGGTATAAAAAGGCTAGTTGGCTGTATATAGGGCTAGACATAGAAGAGAGGTGGATGGATATTGACTTTAGCAAAAGCAAAAACAAAGCTTTAGCAAAGCTTTTGATACTGTCTCTCACAGTATTCTTATCAGCAAGTTAAAGAAGTATGGGTTGGATGAATGGACTATAAAATGGATAGAGAACTGGCTAGAGCATAGGGCTCAACGAGTAGTGATCAATGGCTCCATGTCTAGCTGGCAACCGGTCACAAGTGGAGTGCCCCAGGGGTCGGTGCTGAGGCCGGTTTTGTTCAACATCTTCATTAATGATCTGAAGGATGGGGTAGATTGCACTCTCAGCAAGTTTGCGGATGACACTAAGCTGGGGGGAGTGGTAGATACCCTGGAAGGTAGGGATAGGATACAGAAGGACCTAAACAAACTGGAGGATTGGGCCAAAAGAAATCTAATGAGGTTCAACAAAGAAAAGTGCAGAGTCCTCCACTTAGGAAGGAAGAATCCAATGCACAGCTATAGACTGGGGACCGACAAGCTAGGCAGCAGCTCTGCAGAAAAGGACCTGGGAGTAACAGTGGATAAGAAGCTGGATATGAGTCAGTAGTGTGCCCTGGTTGTCAAGAAGGCTAATAGCATATTGGGCTGCATTAGGAGGGGCATTGCCAGAAGGTCACGGGAAGTGATTATTCCCTCTATTCGGCATTGGTGAGGCCGCATTTAGAGTATTGTGTCCAGTTTTGGGCCCCCCACTACAAAAAGGATGTAGAGAAGTTGGAGAGAGTCCAGAAGAGGGCAACAAAAATGATTAGGGGGCTGGAGCACAGGACTTATGAGGAGAGGCTAAGGAAACTGGGCTTGTTTAGTCTGCAAAAGAGAAGAATGAGGGGGATTTGATAGCGGCCTTTAACTACCTGAAAGGGGGTTCCAGGGAGGATGGGGCTAGGCTGTTCTCGGTGGTGGCAGATGACAGAACAAGGAGCAACGGTCTCAAGTTGCAGTTGGGGAGGTCTAGGTTGGACATTAGGAAAAAGTTTTTCACTAGGAGGGTGGTGAAGCGCTGGAATGGGTTACCTAGGGAGGTGGTGGAATCTCCATCTTTAGAAGTTTTTAAGCTGAGGCTTGACAAAGCCCTGGCTGGGATGATATAGCTGAGGTTAGTTCTGCTTTGAGCAGGGGGTTGGACTAGATGACCTCCTGAGATCCCTTCCAACTCTAATATTCTATGATTCTATTTTTAGAGCCCCTGGGGTTGAGCTCTCACACCTTGGGGTGTAAACTTGGGATGTTGTCTTCCCCTCTCACCTCCCCTCCAGTTTCCAGAGTGTGGCGAGGAGGTGGGTCTCTTTGTCCTTCCAGGGGTTCCTGACCCACCGATGGGTTGAGGCTTCCACCCCTCGGAGGGGTCACAAGCAGCCATTCTCTGGCCCAAGGAAAGGGAGCAGCTCCCAGCCATGCCCTGCTTTGAACAGCAGAGGGGCTGGGCAAGAAAGACTCTGTAACCCTCCCCATAGCCAGCTTCCTTTCTCTGCCCCACCCCTTGGAGGTCAGAGTCAGGGACTGAAGGGGAAGAACCTCAGCTTCTGTGCGGGTCAGGGGAGAGGTATTGATCCCTGGGACAGGGAGCTTGCCCAGGGCTAGGGAGTCTGGGGTGGAGCCAGCCCCAATGACACAGTGAGCCCCCCTAGGTGGCAGTGAGAAATTCCCTGTAAAAGGTAACAGGTGGCTGCAATGAGCTGGGGGACACTCAGGAACCAGGGGCCTGAAAAGCTGCAGTTGGCTGGAAGGTGAAGAAGAGGATGAAGATTGAGTAGCTCAGCTCTTGCAGAGACTGTTCTGTGCCCAGCTCTGGGAAAGATGGCTGGGCACCCCCCAACCAAGGAGAGAGAGGCGCTGAGCTGGGCATGGGGCCTGGAGGGCCAGTGGGTACTTGCAGAGTGAATAAATCGGCCTGGACGTGGGGAATGTTTTAATTTCCTTTGGACAGGCATGAGATGGGTTAGGGAGGGAGCCCGTGAAGGAGACAGCAGGGGTGCAGGGCTGCAGAGCGCCCTCTGGCCAGGAGGGGTGTTTGGTGCTGGCCAACCCTACTTCAGTCCCGTCCTCCCCCCAGCCTCACTGTGCTGGCCTTTTATTCTCCACACACTCACTCAAGAAGAGCAAAATTGCCTTCCCCACCCGGCTCAGGGACCTTTCCACTTCCACAGCCCGTCAGGCAGCCAGAGCCTGGGAAGAAGTCTCCCCTCCTTCCTGGCTGCAGTTACTTACGCTCTACTTGGGCGTTCCCCACGCTGGGGGAGGTCCTATATTTGGCAGAGATCCGCAGCAGCCTCAGTGTCCCTACTTGTGGCTGGAGCCCCTGCTGTCAGCATGCCCTGAGCTGCCCTGGGTCCCCAATGAGGGTGGCAGAGAGCTGACCTGGCCTTCAGGACTCAGAATTTCCCTTCAAGACAGCAGGTCTCTCGGTTCCCCTCTCCTGGGGTATTTATCCCAGGCTAATATCCTACTGAGAAAGGAACTCGGTTCTTCTCTGCCGCTGGCCGTGGGAGGGAGGGGAGAGACGACCCCCCTTTCTCCTTGCCAGCTGTTCGATTTGCATTTTGGCTTACACAGCCCCTTGTGGGTCTGGAGCTAACTCAGGGGTCTGATTCCCCCCTTCTGCTTTCGAAGCCATGATATCATCCCCCAAAACACAGCAGATGGGTTAGCTGACAACACCCGCACCCAGCCCCGACCCTGCCTGGGGCTGCACAGAGCTGTGCTGCTGGCAGAGGGAAGGACTCTGCACCGAGAGCATCAACCCACATTTCAGCCCCTGGGGGCAGTTGATGGGGCCTCACGAGATGGAGCTCAGCGGCACTCTTCACAGTCCCAGGATCTCTGTCCAGTGAGTGTCTCCCCATGAACTACCACCTGCCGCTCCCACTGGGGAGCCGATGGCTCTGCACCCGCGACGCGGTGGGTGGTTTGGGCTGTGAACGCTCAGTGTCAATATCCTACACCATCGCCAGGCTGGCTGGGTGACCCGTCCCTCCAAAGGCTCAGTCACACACAGGTAACGCTACCGGGGCGGGCTGCAGCTGCCCTTCCCAGCACTGCACTGGGACTCCGTGGCTATCCCAGCCCAAGCGAGCCCATGGGCCACATATGGCGCACTGCTCTTCCCAAACCATGCCAGGGCTTCTCAGAGGTGGTGTCCTTCCCCTGGGGTGTGGGTTTCAGCTTGGGCCCGATCCCGGTCTGCTCCCGTTCCATCCCTGTTAGTCAGCTGGGGTTTGATAGAAAACCTATCAGCACATTGGTCGTCCCATGGCCCAGCTGTGGTTACATCGCAGGGAGTTTTGTCTATTAACCCTGATTTCAGGTCGTGGTGGCAGAGTTTATGGAATTGTGACACTAATAATTTTGGTTAATATCACAGCTGCCTTTTCGGAGTCTTCTCTGGATCTCCCACCTTGGTTTATATGCCAAGTTTTTCCAGAGAATCGCATTTTTTGTCTCCTTCATGGCAACCACCCACCATTGTCTCGCCACTCGCTGGTCTTTCCTCGACCTGTGAAGCTGCCTCCTCTCTTTCTTCTACTGGGTACATGAGTCTCTTTGAGGATCATTTTCCTTCCATCACTCTCTTCATTTTCTTAACTTCCTACACTTCTCGGCTGCCTTACTTAACACTGAGCTCCATCAAATCCCCCTGCTCCTTCTTGCACTCAGTATGGTTCACCAGCGCACCCAGGTTCACAACAGCTAATTGCCCCTGTGCTGCCCGATAAGTGCTTCCATCCTCTTCATCCCGTTTCTGACGATGTCACTTCTGCAACTTCTCTTTGGCTCCTTCTTCTGACCCACTTTTAACTTTCCTGTTGTAAACTTTGCATCAGGGGTTCATTGAACCCACGGGCGCTCTCCAGCTGCAGTTTGAATTCCCCATTTTACTACTTTCCTTTCTTAACCTTCTCTTTCATTTCCTTAAGATTATGATTAAAAGTCTCACGGGACAAATACTGATCTGCCGTCCCATTTAACTCTTTCTCCTCAACTTCCTTTTCAGCCTCAGACACAAGCAATGTACACGTGTGATTCCAGGGGCCAGGCTGATGTTGTGTCCTGCACTGTCACAGAACCTCCATACTTAACAACATATTATTTTTACAAGTAATTCAAGAGCTCCTTTATTATTCCTGTCGTTATTGGTATTAGCAGCATTTTACTGCTTGTGGCTTTTTCCCCAGTGAACTAGATGGTGGGAGGACCAGGTTGCTGAGAAAGGGACACTGACAGAAGCAGGTTGGGGAGGGCACTGCAGTGGGCTCCCGGTGGGGCTGTTTGATGGCAGAAGGGGAAGTGTCTCTAGAATCCAGCGATGCACCCAACAGCCACTTGACCTGAGGCCTGCCCCCCGTTGCCATCGCCTCCCAGTGCCTCTCTTCTGTGTCTGTGCGGGAGGAGGGGTTTCTGCTTGGGTTGCCCCAGTGACAAATGCAAGCGGTGCAGAAATAACAGGGAGATGACGCACTGTAAGTGCAAGCTCAGGGCGCTGTTCATGGTGTGTGACACTGGGGGGTGTCAATCAGAACGAGTGTGTGTGGGGTGCAATATGGATAGTTGGCCATGTGGGGGTTCCCTCTCTGCCACCCAGAGCTGGGAACAGAACCAGGAATCCTGGCTCCCAGCTTTAACCTCAAGAACCCACTCTCCTCCTAGATCCCAGGAGTCCTGGCTTCCACACCCCCAGGACTACACTCTCCTCCCAGAGCTGGGAATAAAACCCTGGACTCCTGGCTCCCTGCTCTAACCACTAAACCAACTTATTTCACACAGGTCATGCACTGCCTCTCCCAAGGTGCTGAGGCTGTCGCTGTCGCTCCTGAGCCTGGCTGGATTCCCCCAGTAGCTCAGCCAGTGGAAATCGGCACCAATCTGTTATTAGTATTTATTACGTGTATCCTACAGTGCTCGGGAGCCAGGCATCAATGTTCAGCAGCCGGGCATCGGGGGCCCTGAGTGTGAGCAAGGGAGAGCCTCAGAAGCGCTAGGAACATTGAATTTCTACGTTTCATTATCTGCCCCACTCCCCCACACAACCCTCATTCACCAACCTCTGATAGCGTTACACTGGCAGAGCTGGGAATACTGAGATTAAAAGGACTGGGAATGATTTGCAGGGCTGCAATGACCCTTCCAAGAGGGACAGATACTCCCCTGGGCAGACATTCAGCGCAGTTTACCTCAGGCACCACTTATGGCCCGCTTGAGCCTGGTCAGTTAGGAGCAGAGGAATTCCCTTAGTACCTAAAAGCCACACATTAGAGCACAGCCGAGCCCCCCATCGCGCCAGGCGCTGCACAGACCCATAGTGGCTTCTGGCATGAGAGCCCTGACCCCAGTAGGGAGCGTTTGTGCAGACTCCAGCACAGTGGGGCTCTGATCCCGGTTACTGGGGCTCCACTCTTAGTTCCTGTGACCCAGCTCCACAAAGGTACTGCGGTGGCTAAACCCCAGACTTCAGCGCCTAAGCTTTGGCTTTGCTGTTATCTGCAACAGTGAACTCTGTAGGCAACTAAACTCACTCGGTGCCTCAGTTTTCAATCCTGACTCCCCGCCTCTATTACCGCTCTAACCACTAGACCACCTTCCCCTCCTAGAGGTGGGGATAGAACCCAAGAGTCCTGACTCCCAGACATCACTCCCACTCCCCTCCCCCACTGCACTTAGTGGCCAGACAGATGCACTAACAGCAGAAACAGGGCCATGAAAGTGTTCCACTGTGGACAGACTTCAATAGCTTTCGAGCCAGGGCGAGAAAGCACATGCATGGTTTTGTAGCCCAGTGTCTCGGGCACCCCCAGGGAAGTGGGAGGCCTAGAGGCTAGTTCCCCCTGCTCCAATCGCTCTTTCGTTACTGAGCCACAGGGGAACGGCTCCGACAGAAGTTGGAGGGAACCGTACATTAGCGGACCCCATAGCTCAGTGCTTAGAGCACACTCTGAAGACACGGGAGGCCCCTGCTCAAATCCTTGCTCCCCCTCCGGCAGAGGGGGGAATTGAACTTGGGTCACCCACCTCCCCAGGGAGTACTCTGACCACTGGGCTAAGAATTACAAAAGGACGGCAGGCAGGGGGGACTCTCCTCCTGTGGCTGGATTTTACCTGGGACCGTAGCTGGAGGGCATGCTCAGACCCCACCTACCAGATTCACCCTGGATATGACTCAGACAGCTAAATGCCTCTTCCCTGGTCTGTGGATCAGCACCTGTGTTTCTAGGCACCAAAAACTTAGGCCCCACGACAGCCTGCTTTGCAAGGGCCAGTCCCTCCATGGAGCTGGGCCCTCCCTTCCAAATTGGCAACAAAAGCCTTCTGGAGCGTCCCAGCAAACTGGCTCATTTTCAGTCCAAAGCTTTTTTGCTCATAAAAGTTGCAAAGCAGCCAGCTGAAACCCCAGGACAGCCAGATGTGACCTTCTGCAGCTGTTGGGGCAGATGGTGGAAGCTGGCTGCACGAGGTGCTGCCATGGTTCTGTCCTTCCTTAAAACTCTTGCTCATCGTTAACTCTCTCTGCAAGGGGCTTATCTGACAGCAGCAGGTAGCGGCCCACAAAAGAAACACATTTGCCCTTCCTCCCTCCTTTTGGGCACTGTTAGTAGAGCAGTGGGTAGGTGCTGCCCCCTGGTGGGAATGGACCAGGATCCCTGATCCTCCAGCTGAGTGGCAGCTGGGAGGCAGGCATGGGGCTGGGGGAGCTGCTGCCTGCCAGGAGTGGGCGATGCAGTGAGAGACTGGAGCAATCATCACCTCAGGTTCTTCTGGAAGTTGCTGGATTTGCCAGGTGCTGCTCCATGGCGCTCATATCTTGGGTGACAGCCAAAAATTATTCCTCAGAACTGTTTTTGATGGAAAATTCAGCTTTTGATTAAACTAAAGTTCCTGCAAAAAAAGGGTCTGTTTTGTGTGGAAAATTTCCATTTTTTTGCCTGAAAATCAAAAAGTTCAGTTTAGAAATGCTGCCACTGTGCTTCATGGGAGTTGTAGTCCGTGTGCCCCAGGCTTGCATTCTCCACTTTGAGTTGGGTTTCCCAGTTGGACTTCATCTCCCATGATGCACAGCCTCCCTTGACTGAGAGGAAAGACCATGGTGCATCATGGGAAATGCAGATTGACAAGTGAGCCCAGCCTGTAGAATATAGTGGGGGCATGAGGCACCCAAACTACAACTCCCACAAGGCACCGCAGTGGCATGTCAGAAACGGTTTTCAATCTTTTGCTGAAAATTTGAAATTTTCAGCTGAACTTTTCCTTCCCCACCCCCGGCCTTTTTTCCACCCAGCTCTCCTGGGCACCTCTGCCTCAGAGGGGGCTGACGAACAGTGAAGTCCTACTGATGGGCAGAGGACCAGCCTGCGTGCTCCTCTGTAACAAGCATGGAGTTCTGCATAAGAAGCAGACTCTGTTCAATGCAGAGACCAGCCAGAACCCACAGCAGAAACCCTGGCATCGTAACCAATCAACTCACCTGAGGGCCTTGGCACAGAAGAAGGAGAGAGGGCTGAGTGCTGTAGAATCACCCTGCAGCTTCCTGATCCTCTATCAGGTAAGAAAAATATTGGAAGTACAAAAATGGACCAGTCCCTGCATAGGAAGAAGGACCTGAGCCCTGGCATAGGGTGTGTTTTGTGACCAATGCAATAGATTAGTGTCCAAGCCTGATCGTGCAGGTGGTAGAGAAATGAATCCAGGGCCTGGTAGCATTTACCTAACTTTGGCAGAATGGCCAGCATGTTATTGGAGAGACCCATGGATAGATAGAGCTTCTTGCATCTCATCAGGGCCTCAGGGCTCACCTCCTGGATTCTACCTGCAGCCAGAGATCAGGATTAAAGCCAAATGTCTCCAGCTCAAACTTTGTGAAAGCACACAGCATGGTTGCTTTGCAGCTGGATGGACAGACAGATGTCTGATCAACAGACGACAAGCTGTATGCCAGGGGCAGTGAGGGAATGCTGGGCTAACCAGGAAGGCCAGATAGGAGATTGTCTGACTATGGGAGCAGCTAGATGGTTAGAGAGAAGAACGTGTTCTGCACCATTGTATAGTCTGAGACTTTGATGTACTGGACAGGGAAACCTGCATGATGGGGCCCTCCTGCCGACAGACAGACAGACATGTTACAGGGTCCCCGAGTTTTCCAGCATTCACCAGGTAGTTAGCCAGAGATGGAGCCACTGAAAAATGTCTGTTGGTATAAAACGCTTCCACTGGTTTGGGTTGTGCCAGCGTGCCCTCAGGGCTGTGGGGGTGGCATGGTGCCAGCATGCCCTTGGGGCTGCGGTGGTGGCACTGGAAAGAGTTTGCTGGCAGAAATGGTTACAAACCAGGAAATGTTAGAAACCAGTCATGGAAACGTCTCAAAGTTACATTCAGCCCAGAAAAGACAGAAATCTGTGTGGCTTGTGTCCAACCAGAGCTAGCCAACATGGTTCAATTCTATCTATCTCCATACACCCCAGGTAGCTAGCCCCCATCACTGGAGGATCTGAATCCACCCCAGCAGCTGAGTCCCTTTTGGCTGCTGAACATAACACGCAGCTCACACAAAATGCAGACCAAGGACTCTCCATGGAAATGGTGCCTCGGCCAATTTCAACAGCGAATACAGCTGAAAAACTCAAACTGCTCGCAGGTCATTGGCGACCAGAACTAAAGCTACCCCTGTCCCAAGGGCTGGATCAGTTTGCTTCTCTCTGCTCAAGAGCCATCTCTGCTAGATACAGGTTTTTGCTTGCCCGGTGGGGGCGCGGCAGGGTTCACTGTCTGGTCCCGCTGTTGTCCAAGGCCAGCAGAAAAGACTAATGGCCCCAGTGATGGGCAAACCCAGGTCTCCCAGCTGAGCTCACATGATAAAATACATTGAAGTCTTTGAAGGGGCCTGGGTGTTACTGAAACAGGCAACTTAGTGCGGGTGCCTTAGCAGTGATGCTGGACAGAGAGGCCAGGAAACCTGCCTCAGCCAGATGTGAGGGGGGCAGTTCAACTGCTGGGAGCTTCCCCCACCCCCGCCTCATCTCCCATGGTGCATTTCAATGCCATTTCCTCCTGCAGTGTGTGGGCCACATGCCCCTTCTCCCAACACCTACTGAAGAGCTGCAGGGTGGCGCTGTTCTCCCCAGCACTCTCCTTGAAGGTGCACACGATGGCACCGTGACAGTAATCCTTCTCTCTTGCCCATTTCTACAAAAAGAAACCAGATGATGCCTGAAAGCTGCAGTGTCAGAACCCCCCACCCCCTTTCTTCCCCAAACACCAATCAACTGCCGTGATGAGGACCGAGATGCCTAGTAGAGAGAGCACTGGACTGGGGCTCAAGGTCCCATTCCTGGTTCTGCTGCTGACTGAGCTTGGGCACATCAGTTTGCAGCTCTGCACCTGTTACCCTAGCTGTAAAAGAGATAGAGATACCAACCGCCTCTGCAAACCACACTGAGATCTACTGTGGAAAAGTCCTACATAAGAGCTAGATACTATTAGCGTTGGTGCTGGCATATGGCCTTTTGCTGAGATATTTTGGATCAGTGCTTGGGCAATGGCTACATGAGAGCATCTCCACATAGTCCTGGTAAACCTCTAACCCCCTGGTAGCCCAGCGGGGCACATTCCACCAGCCAGCCCTGCCACCAGTGCCAATTTGTTCCACTTCACCTGTGCTGTTGGCATGTGCTGAAACCAAGGACATCACAGCTGTGTCTTATGGCTGCTGCTGCCATTGGCTCAGGCCATCTGATCTGAAAGGATCTTCTGGTCCTGCTGCTGCACATGGCTAGACTGGCTTTGAAAATAAGCATGTGAGCAGGTGCCTCATTTGACCATGCAGTTGCTATGACTGAAGACACGGACCAGGGATCCTGCTGCAAATGGCTGGTTCCGGTCATTTGCCTGGGCACGGCTCTAGTTTGAACACACAGTTGTGGTAATCGAGTGTGCAAGCTCAGCATGCAGTTGCACATGCATCTTTGCACACTCAGGTGCCTGCCTCCACTACTGATGACATGGCCCATCCAACCTCTTGTTGGGGGATGGATCCAGCTCAGATCAAACAACACTGATATGACAACCATCAGCTGTGAGCAAAGGAGTGCCAGGACTCCATCCCCAGTGGGAAGAGAGAGCAAGGAAGCGGAAGGTCACATTCATCTCTCCATGGCTGACCATGAGAGAGTCCTCAGCGCCTCTGTAAAGGGGGTGCTCTTGTGGGATTAACTCTTTGAGATCAATAAGGGAGATCAATGGGCCATGCACCAAACCCCCTCAAGAAATATTATTGACTAGCAGCCAAGAACACCCAATTTTGGTCCCCTTGTTTTTTCTATCTGCCGAGAGCCTCTTACCCACCTCAGACAACAGCTCTTCTCCCCAGGGGCACCACACAGCTGGTCAGTGTCCAGGCCCTGCCTAGGCAGGCTCCTCACTGGACACACTCAAAAACATGGACCGCAACGACAAAACTTACTCTGCTTTTACCCCAATGCAGGGATGGTGCCAGCCTCTCCCCCGAGGCCTTGCCCCCTGGCCTGCTTGGAGGCCAAAAGGTGGAGCCGGGAACTGTGCAGCGCTGCCCTCAGGTAGTGGGGCTGAGGAGCATGTGGTCTGAGTGGGTCAGCCTGGGTTGCTGTGGGGAGCCCCGGACCCTCCAGCTGCTCTGGGCAGCGCGGGGCCCGCCCCACTTATTCCTGCACTGCTGCTGGAGCTGGGGAGCTCACCCACAGCCGCCGCTGTTTTGACTCTTGGAGAGTGGCAGTGGCTCTGTGGGGTAAGACAAATTTGGGGGCAGCCCTAGTCCCCAATGCCCCCCCAGTGCCGCATCTGCGCCAGTCTCCACATTGACCCAAATTCCTGAAAAACAAACACTCTAGATATGAGCTAAAACAATGGCTAAGGGCACAGCCTCATCTTGGCAAAACTGTCAATGGCTTTATTGATATCCAGGTGTTTTGAAGCTTCACATTCACAGATACAAGCAACTGCTGCCCTCAAGCAGGCAATTTGTAGCCGTTTGTCTGCTGTGCTGTATGTCCTTCATGTCCGACAGGTAGGTAATCTTAGCACCTGTTTAACTTACTCTTCAGTGTTGCTAAGGGTGGCAGAGCCTCACAAACTTCAGTATCGTCCCTGAATTTCATTGCAGGGAGATTTACTCCCTCACGTCCTTACAGCAACACGCTAGAAACCTCCTTCCAGCTTAATCCTTTGTATTTATCATAACTACTTGTGTAAACCCTTGAGTGAAAATAAACCCAAGCCAATCTACATCAGTTGTAAGATTTAGTTGCCAACATTTGTTCATTATAGATCCATGTGCCCTGGTTGTCAAGAAGGCTAATAGCATATTGGGCTGCATTAGGAGGGGCATTGCCAGCAGGTCATTGATTATTCCCCTCTATTCAGCATTGGTGAAGCCGCATTTAGAATATTGTGTCCAGTTTTGGGCCCCCCACTACAAAAATGATGTGGACAAGTTGGAGAGAGTACAGCGGAGGGCAACAAAAATGATTAGGGGGCTGGAGCACAGGACTTATGAGGAGAGGCTAAGGGAACTGGGCTTGTTTAGTCTGCAAAAGAGAAGAATGAGGGGGGATTTGATAGCAGCCTTTAACTACCTGAAAGGGAGTTCCGGGGAGGATGGGGCTAGGCTGTTCTCGGTGGCGGCAGATGACAGAACAAGGAGCAACGGTCTCAAGTTGCAGTTGGGGAGGTCTAGGTTGGACATTAGGAAAAAGTTTTTCACTAGGAGGGTGGTGAAGCACTGGAATGGGTTACCTAGGGAGGTGGTGGAATCTCCATCCTTAGAGGTTTTTAAGCTGAAGCTTAACAAAGCCCTGGCTGGGATGATATAGCTGAGGTTAGTCCTGCTTTGAGCAGGGGTTGGACTAGATGATCTCCTGAGGTCCCTTCCAACTCTATGATTCTATGACTCTAACATCCATTATTTCATTATACCCTAGTTAGTGATTCTTTTTGAAGGTATGGATCAATGTGTAAATAAAAAAATGTTTTTTTAAATGACTAGATTGGGCTACTTTTGGGATAGGTTTTAAGTAACTTTGGACGTTTGATGCAGTACAAATCTGGCAAGCCACACACAGATCTAAAATGTGAAGTATTTGCAGACATGTTCATTTTGCTAATTTTTCCCAGCCTGTTCTTACAAATCCTGTAATCCACCACCTCATGGTGCTCTTACTTTAGTGGGAAGGTTACTAGCTGACAATGTCAGTTCTGGAGTTGAAATGGTTCCAGGTCTACACACACATGCCTGGAAGTTGGAAGAATTCCGCTTTTCAGATATGGCTTTCTACAAAAATCTGAAATAGTGCCCATGAATCCACACATCACCCCAGTGAGGAGCGGGCATGGCCTGCTCCTTCCACACCTCTCTGGGGACTAGGCGGTTGTGGAAACAAGAGCAGCTTCTGCATAGGCCAGCTGGCATTGCTGTTCAGACCTCTCCCCTGTAGGCCCAGTGAGTGGCCAGCTTCAGCCCCACAGGCCTCACTTGGCACCAGGGCTCAGCACCCTCCACCAAGTGGCTGGGACCGGCACAAACAACGCTGCCCAGCAGCCAGCCAGAGAGACAGACAGACAGAGCCTCAGCTGCCGCATAGTACCCCAGCAGGCCTGCCTTCCCCAGAGACACCCCAACCCACCTAATGTTTATTGAGATGTATGTAGGGAGAGATCAATTGATCTCAAAATAATTAGCCCGCTGAAGTGACTATAGAAACCACCAGCCCTGCCTGAACGATAGGATTCAAACCCAACAAGTCCCAAGCATCCCATTCTGAACATTTCCAAAGGGAAACTTCCACTGACTTCATTAAGGTCAGAATTTTGCCTATTGCCATTTATGTATATTCACAGGTATTTCACTCAATTTTAAAAGCTCTATTTTCAGTTTTTAAAAAAAAAATGTCAGAGGGGTAGCCCTGTTAGTCTGTATACAGCAAAAACAATGAGAGTCCTATAGCACTTTAAAGACTAACAAATTTAATTTCTGCAGACTCAAACTGTTTCCAGAAATGGAAATTTGTTGTGAAACAGTAAATGTATAACACATGCAAAGGAAGGGGTGGGCAGGGCACTAAGGGAAACTCTGTGAGTTCAAACGTGCAGAGTTCCAAAGGTTTCAAGTGGGGGAAGGGATCAGGGTTTGATCACCCATGAAGTGGGCAGAGAGCATAGCCCTTCAGCTCCACACGAGTCCTGAAAGCTGCAGGGAAATAAAACTGGAGACCTTGGGGAAGCTGTGTTGAGGCCCCTATCCTAGAGGATGTTCCCCAGATCAAACCACCCACGACAGCCAAAAAGGGAGTAGTACTGCCATGACCCCTCCTGCCACACTTCAACCAAGCCACTACTCGGAAAGGATTTGAGACCATAGTGTGGGAGCCTGTGCAGATTAATGCAGAAAGACTGATCTGGAGCCTCTCAACCAGACTTTCAGTCCCACAGAAAACTTCTTTTCATCTTAGTTGCCATGATACCTGAGACTTGATTTGGTGTATTTTAGTCCCCAAACTAATTTGCCAGGTAGGATGATCTTATGGTTAGAGGAGTGAACTGAATTAAGGAAATCTGGATTCAATTCCTAGCTGTGCTATTGGCTGCCCTGTGATATTTGGCAAGTCAATTAACATCTCTGTCATCCCTGTGTGTAAAATGGGGATAATAATACAAAGGAAAATTACCAGAATGGATCAAAATAGGCCAGTAGCCTGTCCCTGAGAGTGCCTGGTGACAACTGCTTCCCAGGAACATGCAAGAAATGGAGTAAAGGACAATTATTAAATATTCTGGAAGTTTCTTCCTAACCCGAGGCACTTAAGGGTTACTTTTGCCCCGAATCAGGAAGATTTGTATGCGATATTGTTTGTTATCCTTTCAAATGTAGCTGAGGTTATTTGTTAGTTCACTGAGAAGTTCAGAATTTAAAGATTTTATTTATTATGGTCTTGCTCAGCTGGTAAAAAAAGGAACCATTGTGAAGTATGACAGGCTGCATTAGTATTTCGAGGGGAGGCCGTCAGGTCTGTAGCGGTTGGGGTCTCCTCCACCTCTGCCCCATGCATTTGCCTCCTGGTCTTGACGTGTGTCTTCCGCTCCTCTGCCACTAATGCCACCCTGCCAACCTTCCCGGGCGTCACTGAGGAAACAAAGGTTATTTTAGACAGTAGTTAGTGAAATCTGAGCGACTAAATTATTTACTTTTCATTTTTTCCTCTCAGTTTAATTCCTACTTTCTCACAAAATTGAGGACATGTGCAAGCACCTGAACAACAGAAGTTGTTCAAATAAAACATATTACCTCATCTCCCTTGTCACACAAACACAGACACAAATCTTTGCCTGTTTCTGAATAGCAGGAGTCATCCCAGAAATGCAGTAGTACAGAACTTGTGAATTAAAAAATACTTTTAAAATGAAAAATCCCATTACTTGCCTCCACTAAGTTCTACCCCCACCGCGTAAATGTCTTCATATCAGTGTTTCTCTACCTTTTTGATATCAGGGACCAGCTTCCTATACTGTGTCAGGGAGATCTCAGGGACCGAGTGCCTCAGTCTATGGACCAGTAATTGAGAAACACTGCTTTATATCATATCCATCCCATTCAACAGGAACCTTTTAAAACAATATTTGTTGGAGGAACACAAGTGAACCTGTGATCATAGTTTCTTTGGATGAAATGG
The DNA here is from genome assembly GCF_026122565.2 of Emydura macquarii macquarii. Classification (NCBI taxonomy): domain Eukaryota; kingdom Metazoa; phylum Chordata; order Testudines; family Chelidae; genus Emydura; species Emydura macquarii. The sequence continues at coordinate 1,079 of NW_027132530.1, read as the reverse complement.
GAAGGGCAATACGTATCGGTTCTAGATTAAAGGGAGGCCCTGCAATTATTTAAATGTTAAAAGCCCTGCTTTGCAATCATCTGCTTCCTTGTACATATTTATGTGATCTGATATGAAAATATATTTAAAATGGTCACCTCAGAAACCCCCTTTACATCAGAAGAATGGGTACAGACTTCGCACTTAGCCAGTTCAGATGTGAAATAAAGAAGTTCTCACTTCAAACAGGAAATAGCTATTTATCAAATACAATTTACATCATAGTTATTTGATTGCCCAGCTCTCTATTGACTTTTCATAATGCAAGTAGAATCCATTACCTAATAACTTTTGCTGCCCACTCGCCACCGGGCCCTCTCTGGGCAGCATCATAATTCCCACGAGCATGGAAATATTTATCTGCATTTTTATAATTCGCATCCCGCATGTCACTGTATGCACGCCACATATCCCCAGCGCCTGGAAAAGGGTGAAAGGATGACAGAGATACTGTAAAGTTAAAACAAAACTGTGAGCTTCTTCCACCCACACTCCTCTGATATAGTCAAACACCATTCTAGTCAATTCACCACTCTGGCTTCCAAGATTTTATAGGGAAGGCAGAAAGACTCCAGTACACCACTGAGCAAATATTTGATTTTTTGGTTCAGTGGAACATCTGAGAAATCCAAAAGCCTAATTTAGTTTCAAACCAAAATTGATTATGTTTTTCTAGTTATTAATAATTGAGTGATATTGAGTATTATGTAATTATTGAGTATTATGGTTTTTCTAATCAAAATGCAGCAAAATGTCAGAATTGTGAAAATTATATCAGAAACAATGCCAGAATTCTGAAAATTATAATTATTAGTTTTGAAGTTTTTCTTTTGCAGCTAAAACTATTTGCCAAATTTATTTCAATGCCCTCAAAAATGCCATTAGTTTTATAAATTTAGTATATGGCAAAAAAAAAATTATCCACCTTTATTTTCTGACCAAGATTGTCATTGGAAATACAGGGATACACAGTCATTTTTTTAAAAAAAAAAAAAAAAAAAAAAAAAAACAACAACGAGAGTCCTGCAGCACTTTAAAGA